>NC_064648.1:122268541-122572916 GCF_023864345.2 Schistocerca serialis cubense | reverse complement strand
TTGTTGCAATATGCTTGGGACAACAGTACATTTTCAGGCAGACAAACTTTCGAAATTACAGTAGTTACAATTTTCAACAACAGATGGCGCTGCGGTCTGGGAAACTCTATAGTACGATATTTTCCACATATCCACCATGTGTAGCAATAATATGGCGTAGTCTCTGAATGAAATTACCCGAAACCTTTGACAACGTGTCTGGCGGAATGGCTTCACATGCAGATGAGATGTACTGCTTCAGCTGTTCAATTGTTTCTGGATTCTGGCGGTACACCTGGTCTTTCAAGTGTCCCCACAGAAAGAAGTCACAGGGGTTCATGTCTGGCGAATAGGGAGGCCAATCCACGCCGCCTCCTGTATGTTTCGGATAGCCCAAAGCAATCACACGATCATCGAAATATTCATTCAGGAAATTAAAGACGTCGGCCGTGCGATGTGGCCGGGCACCATCTTGCATAAACCACGAGGTGTTCGCAGTGTCGTCTAAGGCAGTTTGTACCGCCACAAATTCACGAAGAATGTCCAGATAGCGTGATGCAGTAATCGTTTCGGATCTGAAAAATGGGCCAATGATTCCTTTGGAAGAAATGGCGGCCCAGACCAGTACTTTTTGAGGATGCAGGGACGATGGGACTGCAACATGGGGCTTTTCGGTTCCCCATATGCGCCAGTTCTGTTTATTGACGAAGCCGTCCAGGTAAAAATAAGCTTCGTCAGTAAACCAAATGCTGCCCACATGCATATCGCCGTCATCAATCCTGTGCACTATATCGTTAGCGAATGTCTCTCGTGCAGCAATGGTAGTGGCGCTGAGGGGTTGCCACGTTTGAATTTTGTACGGATAGAGGTGTAAACTCTGGCGCACGAGACGATACGTGGACGTTGGCGTCATTTGGACCGCAGCTGCAACATGGCGAACGGAAACCCGAGGCCGCTGTCGGATCAGCTGCTGCACTAGCTGCGCGTTGCCCTCTGTGGTTGCCGTACGCGGTCGCCCTACCTTTCCAGCACGTTCATCCGTCACGTTCCCAGTCCGTTGAAATTTTTCAAACAGATCCTTTATTGTATCGCTTTTCGGTCCTTTGGTTACATTAAACCTCTAGGCGGTGGAATTCCAACACCAGAAAAATCCTCTGTTCTAAGGAATAAACCATGTTGTCTACAGCACACTTGCACGTTGTGAACAGCACACGCTTACAGCAGAAAGACGACGTACAGAATGGCGCACCCACAGACTGCGTTGTCTTCTATATCTTTCACATCACTTGCAGCGCCATCTGTTGTTGAAAATTGTAACTACTGTAATTTCGAAAGTTTGTCTGCCTGAAAAAGTACTGTTGTCCCAAGCATATTGCAACAAACGGTGTATCTCTATCGCTGCTCGTTTAGTTTTTATTGCCGTTTCAAATATACCGGTCATTTTTGAAACACCCTGTACTTGCAAACTTTGGCAGCTTCACCAGGTAGCTAGAGAAATATGATCGGCCGGTCTCAATGGCCGAGCGGTTCTAGGCGCTTCAGTCCAGAACCGCGCTGCTTCTATGGTCGCAGATTCGAATCCTACCTCAGGCATGGATGTGTGTTAGCTAGGTTTAAGTAGTTCTAAGTTCTAGGGGACTGATGACCTAAGATGTTGAGTCCCATAGTGCTCAAGGCCATTTGAACCATTTTCGTACAGCACAAAAGCGTACAGGCCGACCTCGTCTGTTGACTGACGGAGACTGCCGACAGTTGAAGAGGGTCGTAATGTGTAATAGGCAGACACCTATCCAGACCATCACACAGGAATTCCAAACTGCGTCAGGATCCACTGCAAGTACTAGGACAGTTAGGCGGGAGGTGAGAAAACCTGGATTTCATGGTCGAGCGGCTGCTCTTAAGCCACACGTCACGCCGGTAAATGCCAAACGACGCCTCGCTTGGTGTAAGGAGCGTAAACACTGGACGAATGAACAGTGGAAAAACGTTGTGTGGAGTGACGAATCACGGCACACAATGTGGCGATCCGATGGCGGGGTGTGAGTATGGCGAATGCCCGGTGAACGTCATTTGCCAGCGTGTGTAGTGCTAACAGTAAAATTCGGAGGCGGTGGTGTTATGGTGTGGTGATTTTAAGGGAGGGGGGCTTGCACCTCTTGTTGTTTTGCGTGTCACTATCTCAGCACAGGCCTACGTTGTTTTAAGCGCCTTCTTACTCCCCACTGTTGAAGAGCAAGTTGGGGACGGCGATTGCATCTTTGAACACAATGGAGGACCTGTTCATAATGCACGTCCAGTGGCGGAGTGGTTACATGACAATAACATCCCTGTAATGGGCTGGCCTGCACAGAGTCCTGACCTGAATCCTACAGAACACCGACATCGAGACCTCTGCTCAGTGCAGCACTCCGTGAAGAATGGGCTGGCATTCCCCAAGAAACCTTCCAGCACCTGACTGAACATATGCCTGCTAGAGTGGAAGCTGTGATCAAGGCTAAGGGTGGGCCAGCGCCATACCGTATTCCAGCATTACCGATGGAGGGTGCCACAAACTTGTGAGTCGTTTTCAGCCAGGTGTCCGGATACTTTTGACCACGTAGTGTAGATCGTAATCCGTATGCGCGGTCCTTCGCTGACACTCTTCCTGCGGCATGTCACACTCTTTTCGAAAGTATAGGAATACGGAGTCTGCCTTTTTCATTTGTTTCGCCCACGGTTCAAAGGATATGATATGAGAAAAGGACAAGCTGAGTTTCGCAGGAGCAATGCTTTCTGAATCGGCGCTGATCTGTGGACAGGAGCTGTGCCTCGTCAGAACACGACGCAGAGGCGGAACGCCAAGTCGGTCTGTTGCGGCGGCAAACTGCCAGTCGATAGATGCATAATTCCGCTTCATCCGCCTCTCCTCCGCTCACCCGATGAATGCGTTATTCGCGCCGCCAACTCGGACGCGTCCGCGCGGCCGCGGTTAATGGGCTGCAAATTCACACCTCAGGGCTCGTTAGGTGAATTATTCCCGCAGAGCGACTGGTCCAGCGTCGCGTGGCGGCATAACTCGGCATCTACATCTACGTCGGCAGTCTGCAGCGTGCGCGGAGGGGAGAATATGGCAGAGGGTACGTTGAGAGCTTCGTGTAAGGGGCAAGGCGTATGCTTTCCGTGATATGGGAACACTTTATAGATCACTTTGAGTTGTATTATACAAACACCTTTGAGAAACACATTGTAGCATATATTATTACCACCAAAAGTTCAAATCTCGCAATGATCACCATTTAAAGATAAGGGAAATTGGAGCTCGTACTGAGGCGTTCAGAGAGTCGTTTTTCCCTTTCGCGATCCGCGAGTAGAACAGGGGGGGGGGGGGGGGGGGAAATAAGACTTTGGCGCGAATGGTGCCCTCCGCCACATACCGCTTGGTGGCTAGCAGAGTATATATGTAGATGTAGATGCAAACACTGAGGTGACAAAAGTCATAGCGGAATGCACATAGACAAATAACGGCAGTATCGCGTACACAGGGTATGTAGTGTAACGACGTATAGATTTGTTTATAGTTGATTTTCTTTCGACATATGACCATGTGTAGACTTCGTCACTTACGTCAGTTACAACCCACTTCACAATTATTTATATTCTTTTTAAATTGTCTCAGAATGGTTCTTGAACGAAACTGTAAAACATCATTTGAGTCGTATGCACAGAATTACGTCACTCGGGCCAATTGGTTTGCGTAAACTTTTTCAATTTTAGATGTCATTTGTTTCTCCTCAGAAATTATATTGATACACGTTATCTGATTTATTCGATAATAGAACCACATTGAATAAACTTTTTGAGATTCAAAGTCGCGATGAACGCTGTCAAAATCCAATAATCTTGTCAAATATATTATTAATTCATTCACATAATTCTTCATAAATAAATCCTCGGAACACGTATTTCAACTTTAGTAGCATCCACTAGTTTATTATCTTCCTACATACAGACGTGAACCTGAGCCTTGACAAGACAAAACTAACAGTATCAATAAGATTAAACTCTCTACGACGTCATTGTTGTACAAAACATTACAAATTATTCATTTTCAATTTTTAGAAGCACGACGCAACAAATCGGTTTCCGAACCTTCTGTCGCTCTTTGGCTGTCGACCCGCGACGTATAGTGGCCAGCAATTTTCTCTCCGGTCCCGGCAACGAAGATGCTGTCTCCGTTCGTTGCGCCGCCCTCTCCGTACATGAAACATAAAAAAAATACAAAAACTTTAGACACTTCACAATCATTACAAATATTACAAAAAATACATAAACAAAACTAAATTAAACTTATATTCACCTGCAAAGTGGGCTGACACTGGTGGATGGGTGACGCTTCAATTTCGTCCCACTACAGGTACAAAAGAACAGTGCATTGGCGGAGCTGTAATTTGTAATCAGGTGATACATATTCAAAGGGTTCCGACGTGATTATGGCGACACTACGGGAATTAAAACAGATTCTGAACTCGGAATGGTAGCTCGAGCTAAATGCGTGGGACATCCCATTTCAGAAATCGACGGGGAATTCAATATTCTCAGTTCCACAGCGTCCAGAGTGTGTGCCGAGAATACCAAATTTCAGGCATCACCTCTCACCACGGACCACGCACTGGCCGTCGGTCTTCACTTAACGACCGAGAGCAGCCGCATTGGCATAGAGTTGTCAGTGCTAACAGACAGGCAACACTGCGTGAAATAACCGCAGAAGTCAACGTGGCGTGTACGAAGACCGTATGCGTTTCGACAGTGCGGCGAAATTCGGCATATAAAGGCTAGCGCAGCACATGATCGACGCGAGTGTCTTTGCCAACAGCACATCACCTGCAGTGCCTCTCCTGCGCACGTGACCGTATCGGATGGACCCTAGAGGACTGCAAAACCGTGGCCTGGACAGGCGAGTGCCAATTCCAGTTGTTAAGAGCGGATGGTAGGGTTCCAGTGTGGCGCTGACCCCATGAAGCCATCCACCTCACTGTGCAAGCTGGTGGTTGCTCCATAACGGTGTGGGCTGTGTTTACCTGGAATGGACAGAACACTGACTCGAAATGGAGAGCATTTGCAGTCATGCATGGGCTTCATCTTCCCAAACAACGACGAAATTGTTTGGGTGACAGCGCTCTTTGTCACTGGGTCGCATTCGTTCGCTATTGGTTTGAAGAACTGGACAGTTCGAACCAATGATTTGGCCGCTCAGATCACCCAAGGTGAATCCCATCGAACATTTATGGGACGTAACCGAGAGGTCAGTTTGTCCAGAATATCCTGCGCCGGCAACATTTTCGCAGTTATGGACGGCTATAGAAAGAGCATGGTTCAGTATTTCTCCCATACTACAAGTTGCTGCACTGTACTGGACAAAAGGGAATCTGATACGACATGAGGAAATATCCTATGACTTTTGTCACATCAGTGTGTGTTGTCCGTTTTATAATATTCGATAACATGTTGCTGTACATGACAGCTTCGTGTTGTTAAGTGACTACCGTAGCTCCAGACCAATTGATGATGACAGACTGTCGAAATAGCAGTTTTGTGCTATGGAGTACTGGTTCAAAATAGATTTCAGAGTGATGCAAAGAATGGCAACTTGCTTTAAATGTTCAGAGATGCAAAAATATAGCTGTTCATAAAACGCAGAAAAATATAATCCTGTGACCACAATCAGTAACTTCTCCTACCTCTGATTGTTTTAAGAATCGAAATCCTATGTATGAAACATGTTCCATGTGACGGAACAGTAGTGGGGACTCTTGGACAGTATTTGAAGTAAATTTCCTGGTCATGTTACAGCTTTATGTGAAAATTTTAACTTTCCAGGTATCGACTGTGAGACTGTGCAGGAACAGAGAATCATGTGCGAGTGTTGTAAGTGCCGGCCGTTGTGGCCGAGCAGTTCTAGGCGCTTCAGTCCACAACCGCGCTGCTGCTACGGTCGCAGGTTCGAGTCTTGCCTCGGGCATGGATGTGTGTGATGTCCTTAAGTCAGTTAGGTTTAAGTAGTTCTAAGTTCTAGGGGACTGATGACCTTAGATGTTAAGTCTCATAGTGCTGAGAGCCATTTGAACCATTTTTTGTTCTAAGTGCCTTATAGCGGAAAAAAATGAAATGAACCTACGGCATCATTGGCCGGGACGCTCCATATCGGAAAATTCGGCCACCAGGCATTTTGTAGGGAGCACGTTGTGCTCATGGGCGAGCGAGCTAGATGCTTGTAAAACAATAAACTGGTAGCCAAGATCGCAGGAATTATTTTTATTCCATGATTACCGGTTACGGCGAAACTAAAGCCGCCGTCATCTGATCTTGGGACACCTGTATCTGTCCTAATAAAGGTGCCCTAAGATACGATGTGGCGGCGTTAGTTTCGCCGTAACCGGTAATCATGGAATAAAAATAATTCCTGCGATTTTGGCTACCAGTTTATTGTTTTGGAGTCTTATGTCATTTGACGCCACATTGGGCGGCTTGCGCGCCAGTGATAAGGATGAAATTAAGGGGCTCCGGAAAGGCTCAAAATCATGAAAACTTCAATTTTTACTTTTTTGCTTTTTCTGAATCTGGAGACTATTACCTTCTAATAGATATATAATTTATTCAATTCCGAAGACTACAACTATTTTTAAATTTTTATTGAAATGTGTTCTACATGGGCGTGACCCACTGTGGCGCTGTTAAACTGCTGTCAAATGGTGTTATTATTAACGTCCGTGTTCATCAGGTACATTTTAGTGATGTGAGATAAAGTATGTGTTGTGGCTAACCTGTGATGGTTCAATATATATATCGCTGGTGTGATTGTCGATTGTTTCATGTTTATTTACTCTGTCGTTATCTCGAAAATATTCGTAATTAATTCTGTTTCTTGAGTCTCTGTTTTGTTGAAGTATAATAATGAGTAAAAGTAAAGTTATTAGAAATCCTCTGAAGGCTTTTAAGAAAAGGAGAAATGTTGGAAAGCCAAAGGTATGTGTTGTTACTGTAAACAATAAAGACGATGACCAAGTGAGTGAACCTAACCTCTCAAGTACACCTGCCCATAGCAGTCAAAGTGGGAAAGAAAATACTTCACAGAAGAAGCTTGGTTCAATGAGTGAAAACTATGAATGTTTTATGGGCGAATCGGATGTGAATGAAATATTTGATATGTCGGTTCTCAAAGGAATTTTTTCAAACTGTGTAAGATGTATTCATTGTAGTGAAGTTGGTCTGGAACTCTCCATAATAAAGCACGTAGGACTTGCTAGTGAAATACAACTGAAATGTGATAAGTGTTCATATATGACCACCTTTTGGAACAGTGTTGCAGTAACTGCAACTGAAGAAAATGGTAGCAAAATCTACGAACACAACATTAGATTTGTTTATTCCTTGCGTTCAGTTGGTAAGGGTGCTACTGCAGGTGCAATTTTCTGTGGCATCATGAATCTTCCGAATCCCCCAACCAAGTTTACGACCTATAATAAATTAATAGGGTCTAAAGTAGAAGATGACTGTATAGAATCTATGAAGAACGCTGTGGAAGAGGCAGTAATGGAAAATAATGGTAACAGAGATTTGACTGCAGCGTTCGATGGTACCTGGCATAAACGGGGACACACATCTCTTCATGGTGTAGTATCTGCCACCAGTATGTACACAGGGAAAGTTTTAGATGTAGCAGTAATATCAAAGTATTGTAGATGTCCACAAAAATATAAAGGTACACATGAAAATAATTGCAAAGCTAACTATAGTGGCAGTAGTGGAGGAATGGAAGTGGCTGGTGTTGCCAGTATATTCCAGCGTTCTGAGGCGTGTGATAAAGTGCGATATGTTAATTACCTTGGTGACGGTGATTCTAAAAGTTTCAAACATGTTCAAGGACTGAAGCCCTATGGTGATGATGTTGTAGTGCAGAAATTTGAGTGTATTGGACACGTACAGAAGCGAATGGGAACAAGACTTCGGCGACTGAAAGCTTCGTACAAAAAACAAAAACTCAGTGATGGTAAAGGGTTGGATGGGAAGGGAAGGTTAACTGACAGTGTAATTGACAAAATACAGAACTATTATGGAATGGCTATTAGGCAAAATACACAAAGTGTCGACGAAATGAAGAAGGCTGTTTGGGCTCTTTTTTTTTCATACTTCTTCAACCGATGAAAATCCCCAACATAGCTTGTGTCCCAAAGAAGAAGACAGTTGGTGTAAATATAACAAAGGATTGCTAACTGGTGAAGTGTACACTCATAAGCATAGTCTGCCTCATGCAGTAATGGAGGTGATAAAATCTATTTTCAGAGACTTAGCAGCACCTGAACTGTTGAAAAAGTGTATTCACGGAAGAACTCAAAACCCCAATGAAAGTGTAAATAGTGTTATATGGTCGAGAATCCCCAAGACTGTATTTGTTGAAATAGAAACACTTCACTTTGGTGTGTATGATGCTGTTGCGACTTTGAATGATGGCAACATTGTAAGGTGCAAGGTATTTAGAAATATGGGAATGAAGATAGGTTCTAACATGGTACGAGCGATGCTTGCTTTAGACAAGGAACGCCTTCGGGCTGCAGACAGGGCTGTAAAGAGTCTAGAAATACAAGCAAGAGTAAACAGGAGGAGGAACAAGAGGAAGCTGGAGGAGGAGTTTGCAGAGGATGAAGATAATCCATCCTATGGACCTGGAATGCACTAAAAAGTCAATCCAATCTTTGTCGCTCCATTCCCAAAACTTTTATTTTCTCATACTAATTACATGTTTTCTAAGGATCTTCCAAACATATTTGTTTCAAACTTTCAGTGAATGTTACACAGTACCTTCTGCATAATTAAACACAGCCTTTTTCCAAACAACTGTATATTTTTGAATATATAACTAAAAAATTGCAAAAAAATGTTGTGAACTTTCATTACAATTGAAAAAAAATCATCTTTAATAACTGAACTAAAATTTTGTAAAATCCCTGTGTTAAGTTGTAGCCCATATTCCAATAAATAATCTGTAAAAAGTTCAACTTCCTACCTCAAATACTTTGTGAAGAAAGATGTAATTTATAAGCGTTATTTTAACATTGCAAGTATAGGGCGTTCCGGAGCCCCTTAAGATGAAAACACAGCCTTATACGAAAATTACCTTGAGCAGTTAATCAGAGAACCGACTCTTGAAGATAAAATCTTGGACCTGCAGCTGACAAACAGATCCGAACTTTTCGTGTGGTTTGACTTAGAACAGAACATGAGTCATCACAAGCCCGTCACAGCATCACTTGAATAAGGGCATAAATAGGAATACGGAGGATGGCAGGAAGATCTTTCTGTTTACCAAAAGCTACAAAGGAACATGGAGTTCGAACGTGGTCAGGTGATTGGGTTTTCCCTTGTGTCATACGTCTGTACGCTAGAATTCGACACTCCTAAACATCCCTAGGTCCACTGTTTCCAATGTGATAGTGAAGTGGAAACGTGGAGAGACACGTACAGCACAAAAGCGTACAGGGCGACCTCTTCTGTTAACTGAGAGTTGAAGAGGGCCGTAATGTGTAATAGACAGACATCTATCCAGAACATCACACGGGGATTACAAACTGCATCAGGATCCGCTGCAAGTTAGGTGGGAGGTGAGAAAACTGAGATTTCATGGTCGAGCGGCTGCTCATAAGCCCCACATCACGCCGGTAAATGTCAAACGACGCCTCGCTTAGCATAAGGAGCGTAAGCATTGGAGGATTGAACAGTGAGTGACGAATCGCGGTACACAATGTGGCGATCCGATGGCAGGGTGTATGTATGGCGAATGCCCGGTGAACGTCATCTGCCAGCGTGTGTAGCGCCAATAGTAAAATTTTGAGGCGCTGGTGTTATGGTGTGGTCGTGTTTTTCACGGAGAGGGCTTACAACCCTCGTTGTTTTACGTGGCACCATCACAGCACAGCCCTACACTGATGTTTTAAGCACGTTCTTGCTTCCCACTGTTGAAGAGAAATGCGAGGATGGCGACTGCATCTTTCAACACGATCGAGCACCTGTTCAAAATGCACGGCCTGTGGCTACACGACTATAACGTCCCTCTAATGGACTGGCCTGCACAGAAACCTGATTGAACGTATCCCTGCAAGAGTGGAAGCTGTCATCAAGGCTAAGGGTGGGCCAACACCACACTGAATTGCCGCAATATCGATGGACAGCGCCACGAACTTGGAAGTCATTATCAGCCAGGTGTCCGGATACTTTTGATCACGTAGTGTAGTTCAGATTAGCTGAGCGGTCAGCACGAAAGTCTTATATCCAGCTCTGACAATGCCCAGCAATCATTCGACAGAGTTCTAGAGCACCGTACGACACGCTTTGAACAGGAAAGTACGGAGCACAACTGTGAGGGATGGGAAACACCAAACGTGTTTTGACAGCCGTGTTAGGGAGCAGCTGCGAAAGCAAAGAGAGCTTCATTGCAAATTTAAACGAAGCCACACACACACACACACACACACACACACACACACACACACACACACACACACACACACACACCAGTTCCATAGTGTTTCTGTGTTGCTTCACGACGAGTCCCATCAACCGATATGTTCTTTTAGTCGAATATGCGCCATATATTTCTTTTCTCTCTGGTTCAGTACTTCCTCAATAGTCATCCAATATACAAACCCAACCATTAATTTTTTTTCCTTTGTTGTTATTTCATTCCCCTGCCCCATATGGGCATGGACTAGACGTCATGTTTGACAAAAATAAACCTTTTGTGCAACAAAAATACATATCATCTGATCAACCAGAACATTATGAACACGTAGCTAATAGCCAGAGCGTCCACCTCTGGCATGGATAACAGCAGCGACCCATTGTGGCATTGCAGCAATGAGATCTAGGTGGGTCCTTGGAGGGAGATGACATCACATCTGCACACTCAAATCGCTTTTATCATCATCATCATTTAAGACAGTCTGGAGCATTGCTCCCCTTATAAAATTCCTCCATGAGCCCCTATTCAGTGCTAACATTGGTGCCTCTTCTGATGTTAAACCAATTACTTCAAACAAAAATTAAACAAAGCCAACATTAGCGCAAGAAGAGCTATGCGTGAAGCATTCAGCGAATACGAAACTAAAGCCCTATCCACCAACTTGATAGAATGTCGTAAGAAGTTCTAGTCTTATGTTAACTCAGTAAACGGATCAAAGTCACCTGTCCAGACACTCTGTCACCATGTTGTTGTGGTCTTCAGTCCTGAGACTGGTTTGATGCAGCTCTCCATGCTACTCTATCCTGTGCAAGCTTCTCCATCTCCCAGTACCTACTGCAAACTACATCCTTCTGAATCTGCTTAGTGTATTCATCTCTTGGTCTCCCTCTACGATTTTTACCCTCCACGCTGCCCTCCAGTACTGAATTGGTTATCCCTTGATGCCTTAAAACATGTCCTACCAACCGATCCCTTCTTCTGGTCAAGTTGTGCCACAAACTTCTCTTCTCCCCAATCCTATTCAATACTTCCTCATTAGTTATGTGATCTACCCATCTAATCTTCAGCATTCTTCTGTAGCACCACATTTCGAAAGCTTCTATTCTCTTCTTGTCCAAACTATTTATCGTCCATATTTCACTTCCATACATGGCTACACTCCATACGAATACTTTCAGAAATGACTTCCTGACACTTAAATCAATACTGGATGTTAACAAATTTCTCTTCTTCAGAAACGCTTTCCTTGCCATTGCCAGCCTACATTTTATATCCTCTCTACTTCGACCATCATCAGTTATTTTGCTCCCCAAATAGCAAAACTCCTTTACTACTTTAAGTGCCTCATTTCCTAATCTAATTTCCTCAGCATCACCCGACTTAATTAGACTACATTCCATTAACCTTGTTTTGCTTTTGTTGATGATCATCTTATATCCTCCTTTCAAGACACTGTCCATTCCATTCAACTGCTCTTCCAAGTCCTTTGCTGTCTCTGACAGAATTACAATGTCATCGGCAAACCTCAAAGTTTTTACTTCTTCTCCATGAATTTTAATACCTACTCCGAATTTTTCTTTTGTTTCCTTTACTGCTTGCTCAATATACAGATTGAACAACATCGGGGAGAGGCTACAACCCTGTCTTACTCCCTTCCCAACCACTGCTTCCCTTTCATGTCCCTCGACTCTTATAACTGCCATATGGTTTCTGTACAAGTTGTAAATAGCCTTTCGCTCCCTGTATTTTACCCCAGCCACCTTTAGAATTTGAAAGAGAGTATTCCAGTCAACATTGTCAAAAGCTTTCTCTAAGTCTACAAATGCTAGAAACGTAGGTTTGCCTTTCCTTAATCTTTCTTCTAAGATAAGTCGTAAGGTCAGTATTGCCTCACGTGTTCCAGTGTTTCTACGGAATCCAAACTGTCACCATAACAGCAGTGAAACGGAGGATGAAACCGAAAAACTCGAGCCGGCCGGAGTGGCCGAATGGTTCTAGGCACTACAGTCTGGAACCGCGTGACCGCTACGGTCGCAGGATCGAATCCTGCCTCGGGCACGGATGTGTGTGATGTCCATAGGTTAGTTAGGTTTAAGTAGTTCTTCGGGGACTGATGACCTCAGCAGTTAAGTCCCATAGTGCTCAGAGCCATTTGAACCATTTTTGGAAAGGTCGTAACACTAAACGTCTCTTTCCAAAATTGTTTCACAGATGTAGACCGCGGTGTATTTCCTCGTTTAAATCGTCGCACGAACGACAAAATGGCAGATATCGAAACACGTAGCCGCAGGGCAGGAAGAGAGCTGAAATCACTCAACAGAAAGTACGCCACTAGACCTGAAGGGATGCCAGTAGAATTCCACACAGAGTACGCGAAACAGCTTCCACCTCTTTCAGCAGCAGCCTAATGTAGGCCTCCAGAGGAGCGAAGCGGTCAAAAAGGGCTCTGAGCACTATGGGACTTGGCCGCGCGGGATTAGCCGAGCGGTCATGGGCGCTGCAGTCATGGACTGTGCGGCTCGTTCCGGCGGAGGTTCGAGTCCTCCCTCGGGCATGGGTCTGTGTGTGTTTGTCCTTAGGATAATTTAGGTTAAGTAGCGTGTAAGCTTAGGGACTGATGACCTTAGCAGTTAAATCCCATAAGATTTCACTCACATTTGAACATTTGAGCACTATGGGACTTAACATCTGACGTCATCAGTCCGCTAGAACTACTTGAACCTAACTAACCTAAGGACATCACACACATCCATGCCCGAGGCAGGATTCGAATCTGCGACCGTAACAGCAGCTCGGTTCCGGACTGAAGCGCCTAGAACCGCTCGGCCACAACGGCCGGCCGCTAAGCGGTCGCTGTGATTGGACAGTAGCATAGGTCATTGCCGGTTTCAAGAAATGTTGTCCAACACACGCACAAATTTTAGGCCTACATCTCTGACGTCGGGCTGTCGTAGAACTTGGAACAAGCTTTATGTTCATATATTATGACATGTATGGCGACTGAAAATCTCCTCTGTGCAAACCAACGTGGATTCTGAATGTAACGATCCTGCGAAACCCAGCACGCTCTGTTCGTCAAAGAGACCCAGAAAGCAGTAGATACCGGAGCCCAGGTAAATAGCACGTTCCTTTAGTATTACTTTCGCCCATAGTGCTTACGTTTGGGAACGTGACTGTGTGGGATAATTATTTATTTCTAATTTCTGCTACCAGTCACTTTTATTTGTTTTATGTTTGTGGTAGTTGTTGTGGTGGTCTTCAGTCCTGAGACTGGTTTGATGCAGCTCTCCATGCTGCTCTATCCTGTGCAAGCTTCTTCATCTCCCAGTACCTACTGCAACCTACATCCTTCTAAATCTGTTTAGTGTATTCATCTCTTGGTCTCCCTCTACGATTTTTACCCTCCACACTGCCCTCCAATGCTGAATTTGTGATCCCTTGATGCCTCAGAACATGTCCTACTAACCGATCCCTTCTTCTAGTCAAGTTGTGCCACAAACTCCTCTTCTCCCTTATTCAATACCTCCTCATTAGTTATCTGATCTACCCATCTAATCTTCAGGATTCTTCCTTAGCACGGCATTTCGATAGCTTTCAGTCTCTTCTTGTCCAAACTGTTTATCGTCCACGCTTCACTTCCATACATGATCACACTCCATTCAAATACTTTCAGAAACGACTTCCTGACACTTAAATCTATACTCGATGTTAACAAATTTCTCTCCTTGAGAAACGCTTTCCTTGCCATTGCCAGTCTACATTTTATATCCTCTCTACTTCGACCATCATAAGTTATTTTACTCCCTAAATAGCAAAACTCCTTTACTACTTTAAGTGTCTCATTTCCTAATCTAATCCCCTCAGCATCACCCGACTTAATGTGACTACATTCCATTATCGTTGTTTTGCTTTTGTTGATGTTCATCTTATATCCTCCTTTCAAGACACTGTCCATTCCGTTCAGCTGCTCTTCCAGGTCGTTTGCTGTCTCTGACAGAATGACAATGTCATCGGCAAACCTCCAAGTTTTTATTTCTTCTCCGTGGATTTTAATTCCTACTCCAAATTTTTCTTTTGTTTCGTTTACTGCTTGCTCAATATACAGATTGAATAATATCGGGGGTAGGCTACAACCCTGTCTCACTCCCTTCCCAACCACTGCTCCCCTTTTGTGTCCCTCGCCTCTTATAACTGCCGTTTCTGTAGAAATTGTAAATATCCTTTCGCTCTCTGTATTTTACCCCTGCCACCTTCAGAATTTCAAAGAGCATATTCCAGTCAACATTGTCAAAAGCTTTCTCTTAGTTGGTTATGTATGACATCACAGCCTGTATAGGACGCAGATAATTTTGCGTCAATTGTGTGTTCCGAATATACCGTCAAAGGCTTTTATGTGACAGTTGATCACTTACGATTTTATCGCCTTGTAGCTTCATTTGCGTCAGCGGTGTAATGGCAGAGCTGTTGAGCAACGTTACGCCATTGCACTTTGTATTTTGCCACTGTTTTCCGACGTAATTCACTGCACAAATTGTTTCGACATACATGTAAACATTATGCACTTAATACGAGTGTAAGTGTATAACGTGCAATTCTATTAAGTGCATAACGTTTACACGTACGTCGAAACCATTTGTGCAGTGAATTACGTCGGAAATCAGTGGCAAAATACAAAGTGCAATAGTGTAATGTTACTCAACAGTTTTGATTCGTCCTTGTAAATATGCATGTCCCTGTCCCATAACTTATGTCACCTCATTATAGTTACTGTCATTTTAGAATCTGTTAGAATTTGTTCTTTACCATTAATTCTGATCGCTTTGCTGATGTTTTTCATTGCTTGTATTGCGCTTTGTATAAAACAAATTAAATAGTTCTTGTCGAACATCTCTTCTTATCCTAACTTCTTTCTTAGTGCCATTGTATCTATTTGTGTACTATGATTCTTGTGGACACAGATTTTTTTTATCTCTGCTATCTATTGCGGTTTTATTCAGGTACTATTTCAAAAAGGCATAGTGCTATTGACATCTTTATAACGAAGAAAGTCTCAAGAAAGGCAGTCAAACTGGTTAAAGTCCATCCAGCTACTAAGAATTTCCTTCATACACCTTGCATGGGGGCTTAATTAAATGTAAGATTGAAAATATTTTTAGTTTTTAGTAGCTGTTATGTCCGGTTACGCTGTGTCTCGTAAACGGTTGGCCCTGACTAATATTATTACGCCATCTGACTGCAAAGAACAACAACAAAGAATGAAATGAAAATTTTCATAAACACAGTTAATTAATTAAGTCCCCAGCAACTATGAAACCTACGAAACCAAAGCACAAGTATAACTGTTCTGTATGTGGGAGTGTGACTCAACGCACATCTGGCACGGTTCTTCTTCAACAAGACAAGAATTTTTTTAATACCAATTATACTGATGTGATAAAAGAAAATTAGAAATACTATAATTGCGTAAGGAAAGCAGAATTACACTCTAATACAAGAACACACGCTAGATGCTTTGTTGACTGAACCTGTAATGACGCATTATTTAGGACACTGAAAATAAAAAAAAACAAACGGAGTTAATTACCTCATTTATATTGATGAAAATCATTCTAATCCTTACATTATATCTCAACCAGAACTCTCCAATATCACAACTCAGCAAGCACTGCCTAATAGCACATCTCAACAAACACTCTCTGCTACAACATCTCAGCACAGACTACCACGAGACCTCGACAGGCACTGACTACTACGAGCTCTCTCCAAGCACTGACTTCTACGAGTTCTTAACAGGCACTGTCTTCTACGAGCTCTCGACAAGCACTGACTGTTACGAGTTCTTAACAGGCTCTGACTACCACGAGCTCTCTCCAAGCACTGTGGAGGCGGCTTAATAATACTCTTTGGCGCAATCTCTGGCGCAGTGGCTCAGTGTAGCCACCTTTCAACCTTTTACTTCAGTTCTGGACAGAAAGTTATTTTGGACACCCAGTATACCACTGTACTATTGTAAAGCATTCAGCAATCGCCACAAAATATAGAACGTGGCTGGTATTTGGAAATTACGTTATATAGCTCTGGAATTGATGGCTGGTCCGGCTGTAATCACAATGCAAGATGGAGTGGACTGCCTCAATAAAAAAAGAGAATGAAAGTCGTATCGTAAGAATCTCAGAAAGGGACACTTCACTTCAGCATTAATCTCGGAAAGACAGAGTTCATTCTGCCCGTGGCGAGAGCTAAAAAGGATCAGAAGAATTCGAAGGCAGTTTAAACGGAGGTGTGAGATATTCTGTTCGCCCGCTGGCTGTGCGGCCAGCTCCTGGAATTCCAGTCACGTCGCACCGTGCTTTTTCCAGTCAGTGGCCAATAATGCACCGTTCTGCGGTAGTCCAGCCTGGGAAAAAAGGGCACTCGTTATACCTCGATATCTCGCAATCTGTCACACCTCATCCTGACAGGGTCGCCAGTTCACTAAATGCATCTGATCTCTCTATGATAGGACTAAGATTATTACAAAGTTTAGATGGGTATATGTTTTATATACACTTTGACAAATGAAAATGTCGCTTAAGGACGTTCAAAGTTCAAATCCACAGTCGAATATACAGGGCTATTACAAATGATTGAAGCGATTTCATAAATTCACTGTAGCTCCATTCATTGACACACTACAGATACGTAGAAAAACTCATAAAGTTTTGTTCGGCTGAAGCCGCACTTCAGGTTTCTGCCGCCAGAGCGCTCGAGAGCGCAGTGAGACAAAATGGCGACAGGAGCCGAGAAAGCGTATGTCGTGCTTGAAATGCACTCACATCAGTCAGTCATAACATTGCAACGACACTTCAGGACGAAGTTCAACAAAGATCCACCAACTGCTAACTCCATTCGGGGATGGTATGTGCAGTTTAAAGCTTCTGGATGCCTCGGTAAGGGGAAATCAACGGGGCGGCCTGCAGTGAGCGAAGAAACGGTTGAACGCGTGCGGGCAAGTTTCACGCGTAGCCCGCGGAAGTCGACGAATAAAGGAAGCAGGGAGCTAAACGTACCACAGCCGACGGTTTGGAAAATCTTACGGAAAACGCTAAAGCAGAAGCCTTACCGTTTACAATTGTTACAAGCCCTGACACCCGATGACAAAGTCAAACGCTTTGAATTTTCGGCGCGGTTGCAACAGCTCGTGGAAGAGGATGCGTTCAGTGCGAAACTTGTTTTCAGTGATGAAGCAACATTTTTTCTTAATAGCGAAGTGAACAGACACAATGTGCGAATCTGGGCGGTAGAGAATCCTCACGCATTCGTGCAGCAAATTCGCAATTCACCAAAAGTTAACGTGTTTTGTGCAATCTCACGGTTTAAAGTTTACGGCCCCTTTTTCTTCTGCGAAAAAAACGTGTATCTGGACATGCTGGAAAATTGGCTCATGCCACAACTGGAGACCGACAGCGCCGACTTCATCCTTCAACAGGATGGTGCTCCACCGCACTTCCATCACGAAGTTCGGCATTTCTTAAACAGGAGATTGGAAAACCGATGGATCGGTCGTGGTGGAGATCATGATCAGCAATTCGTGTCATGGCCTCCACGCTCTCCCGACTTAACCCCATGCGATTTCTTTCTGTGGGTTTATGTGAAAGATTCAGTGTTTAAACCTCCTCTAACAAGAAACGTGCCAGAACTGCGAGCTCGCATCAACGATGCTTTCGAACTCATTGATGGGGACATGCTGCGCCGAGTGTGGGAGGAACTTGATTATCGGCTTGATGTCTGCCGAATCACTAAAGGAGCACATATCGAACATTTGTGAATGCCTAAAAAAACTTTTTGAGTTTTTGTATGTGTGTGCAAAGCATTGTGAAAATATCTCAAATAATAAAGTTATTGTAGAGCTGTGAAATCGCTTTAATCATTTGTAATAACCCTGTATTTATTTAAAATTTCACAGTATTGCCCTGCAGAGTGGTGACAAACAGCAAGCATCACGTGGGAGCGTGTTCTTCACTGCTCTGACAAAAGACATTTTGAAATTTGATTCATTATTATTTGTCACTGTCAATTACGTTTTAAAATTATAGACGTATGGTATTTGCCATGGGAAAAATTGTGAAAGTCATGAATGCAACTTCGTTAGAGATACATTGCATTTTTACATAAACCTCTGCATACCGTAATATATATTCCTTGAGATCATCCCATTCCTTACATTACGAATATAAAAATATTTGGGTCTAACGTCACAGTACAACGTCATACTCAGTCATGTTTGAAGTGTTCATTTACTCTGTGCTTTGAATGTATTGATTACGCTTGAACAAATCCAAATTGCAATCCAGGTCTCAAATTGTTGTGTTGTTGTTGTTCTTGTTGTTGTCTTTATTAGTCCAAAGAGTTGTTTGCTGAAACTCTTTGCTTTACATAACCTTTTCATCTCTACATAACTACTGCAGCCTACACCCACTTGTGCCTCCTCGCTCTAGTCAAATTTTATCTCCCTATTTTTACCCCTCACACACACACACACACACACACACACACACACACACACACACACAACCAGTTTCATAGTGTTTCTGTGTTGCTTCACGACGAGTCCCATCAACCGATATGTTCTTTTAGTCGAATATGCGCCACATATTTCTTTTCTCTCAGGTTCAGTTCTTCCTCAATAGTCATCCAATACACAAACCCAACCATTAATTTTTTTTCCTTTGTTGTTATTTCATTCCCCTGCCCCATATGGGCATGGACTAGACGTCATGTTTGACAAAAATAAACCTTTTGTGCAACAAAAATACATATCATCTGATCAACCAGAACATTATGAACACCTAGCTAATAGCCAGAGCGTCCACCTCTGGCATGGATAACAGCAGCGACCCATTGTGGCATGGGAGCAATGAGATCTAGGTAGGTCCTTGGAGGGAGATTGCATCACATCTGCACACTCAAATCGCCTTCATCATCATCATCATTTAAGACTGATTATGCCTTTCAGCGTTCAGTCTGGAGCATTGCTCCCCTTATAAAATTCCTCCATGAGCCCCTATTCAGTGCTAACATTGGTGCCTCTTCTGATGTTAAACCAATTACTTCAAAATCATTCTTAACCGAATCCAGGTACCTTCTCCTTGGTCTGCCCCGACTCCTCCTACCCTCTACTGCTGAATGCATGAGTCTCTTGGGTAACCTTGCTTCTCCCATGCGTGTAACATGACCCCACCATCTAAGCCTGTTCGCCCTGACTGCTACATCTATAGAGTTCATTCCCAGTTTTTCTTTGATTTCCTCATTGTGGACACCCTCCTGCCATTGTTCCCATCTACTAGTACCTGCAATCATCCTAGCTACTTTCATATCCGTAACCTCAACCTTGTTGATAAGGTAACCTGAATCCACCCAGCTTTCGCTCCCATACAACAAAGTTGGTCGAAAGATTGAACGGCGCACAGGTAACTTAGTCTCGGTACTGACTTCCTTCTTGCAGAAGAGAGTAGATCGTAGCTGAGCGCTCACTGCATTAGCTTTGCTACACCTCGCTTCCAGTTCTTTCGCCTTATCCCCGTAAATTCCGGGGATGGGGCCGATAAGCTCTGACGCCACGCTCAATTACATCACATCCCAAATGTGTTCAATTGGGTCGAGACCTGCACATTTTAGGGCCCAGCACATCAATTGGAACTCGCCACTGTGTTCCATGCACCACTCTGTCACATTCTTGGCCTTTTTACATGGTGCATGTTGAAAAATGGTACTGCCGCTGGAAAACATGATCATCATGAAGGGATGTACGTGGTACGCAACCAGTATACGACACTCCTTGGTCGCCATGGTTCCTTGCATTAGCTTCATTGAACACACAGCTTGTCTCCGTCCCACAGTACAAGTGTCGGGGAGTTGTTCCCTTGGAAGATGGCGGATTCGAACGCTTCCATCAGCATGATGGAGAAGGTACCAGGATTTATCAGGCTATGTAGCGCTCTGTCACTGCACCAACGTACAGTACCGATGGTCACACGCCCATTTCAGTCGTAGTTGTTGGTGACGTGGTGCCCATTTTGAAGACATTTTTATAAAGTCAATGATCAAGGCGCCATCTGTTGAAAATCTATTTAAGTAACATGCACGGCATCTGGTGCAATTGTATAGATTCTTTAGGCAAGCATAGTCTGTCACGTGATTTTGGTCATACACATCGGTATAAAGAATATAATGTGCCGCCACCTACTGACAACCTAATTTTACTATCATACCCTACAGCGGTTGGAGTTGTTTACTTTCTTTAAGCAAGCGTTGTGTACTGAACAGATGAAAGAGCGATTTTCCTGTTATTTAATAGAAAAAAAGTAACAATGCCACTGATGATGCTGTGACTTCACCAAACATGTCTGGCTAGAGATGACGGAAGACTTGTGTTTGCTCAAGGCGGAAGCAATCGAGAGACAAATTTTAGTCTCTAAACCATCGACGAAATGTTTAATTCATTTGTGTCCCAGAAGCGTTTCGGAAATTGCTTCATCCTCGGATTTATCGACGTCCAGTAAGTGAGGCCTATTTGAGTCCTCCGCCGTGACGCGGGGTAAATGCCCCTTCATTTCTCTGAAATTGTGGTGGGTATATAGCCGTAATTGAATCGAGCTTTGAAATATTTAGGAGTCCATCCCGGTGGATTAGTTGACATTTCAGGTTGGACGCCCCTACTGCGGGGCACAGTTTTACGCTCGCTTTCCGCGGCACGAATTTCGGTGAAAGGTTTGAGGAGTAAGTTCGGCAGCGGGCATCTGGACGTGTGTTCAGAGAGTGGACGAAGAGGTGGCGGTAGCAGAGTTTGGTGTGACGTAGGAGATCTGTTCAGAAAATTCCGGAACATTCGTAATTTCGCGCCAATAGTGCGTTGGAGGGAATTGAGGTTGGCATCCCTGCAGACGCCTGTGTTTAGTGTGTAACTGCCAGAAGTTTGATTGTCGTATCTCCGTTAGTCATTGTTCAGGGCTGTATTGAATAGAACGTTATGTCGGACAGTTTGCTGATTTCGAGATGGTACAGTTAGAGGAGCAACACTTCTGCATTAAATTGTACAGGGTGTCCGAAAAGTCTTTCCCTGATTACATAAATTGATAACTCAGGCTAGAAGTAAGATACAAATACAGGGTGGCGCAGGGGAACGGGAAATTTTGAACGTTACAGTTGGCAGTACTGTAGCGCCGACAGATGTTCGAAACTTTGCACAATTGATGTGAACGCATTGCCATTTAGTAATCGTGGAGAATTGGACTGGTGCGGAACGTGCAGTGGCTGTGACAGCGTTTTACATAAATGGTGATATTGCGACTGCCGCGCAGAGAACATTTCGACAGCATTACCAGCTTGGAAATGTATGATGAGATAAAAGAAATTATTCAGGTAGTGAAGGGAGACGAAAATTTAACAGTCATGGGTGACTGGAATTCGTCAGTAGGAAAAGGGAGAGAAGGAAACATAGTAGGTGAATATGGATTGGGGGGAAGGAATGAGAGAGGAAGCCGCCTTGTAGAATTCTGCACAGAGCATAACTTAATCATAGCTAACACTTGGTTCAAGAATCATAAAAGAAAATTGTACACCTGGAAGAATCCTGGAGATACTAAAAGGTATCAGATAGATTATATAATGGTAAGACAGAGATTTAGGAACCAGGTTTTAAATTGTAAGACATTTCCTGGGGCAGATGTGGATTCTGACCACAATCTATTGGTTATGAACTGCAGATTGAAACTGAAGAAACTGCAAAAAGGTGGGAATTTAAGGAGATGGGACCTGGATAAACTGAAAGAACCAGAGGTTGTAGACAGTTTCAGGGAGAGCATAAGGGAACAATTGACAGGAATGGGGGAAAGAAATACAGTAGAAGAAGAATGGGTAGCTCTGAGGCATGAAGTAGTGAAGGCAGCAGACGATCAAGTAGGTAAAAAGACGAGGGCTATTAGAAATCCTTGGGTAACAGAAGAAATATTGAATTTAATTGATGAAAGGAGAAAATATAAAAATGCAGTAAATGAAGCAGGCAAAAAGGAATACAAACGTCTCAAAAATGATATCCACAGGAAGTGCAAAATGGCTAAGCAGGGATGGCTAGAGGACAAATGTAAGGATGTAGAGGTTTGTCTCACTAGGGGTAAGATAGATACTGCCTACAGGAAAATTAAAGAGACCTTTGGAGAGAAGAGAACCACTTGTATGAATATCAAGGGCTCAGATGGCAACCCAGTTCTAAGCAAAGAAGGGAAGGCAGAAAGGTGGAAGGAGTATATAGAGGGTTTATACAAGGGCGAAGTACTTGAGGACAATATTATGGAAATGGAAGAGGATGTAGATGAAGACGAAATGGGAGATATGATACTGCGTGAAGAGTTTGACAGAGCACTGAAAGACCTGAGTCGAAACAAGGCCCCGGGAGTAGACAACATTCCATTAGAACTACTGATGGCCTTGGGAGAGCCAGTCATGACAAAACTCTACCATCTGGTGAGCAAGATGTATGAGACAGGCGAAATACCCACAGACTTCAAGAAGAATATAATAATTCCAATCCCAAAGAAAGCAGGTGTTGACAGATGTGAAAATTACCGAACTATCAGTTTAATAAGTCACAGCTGCAAAATACTAACGCGAATTCTTTACAGACGAATTGGAAAACTGGTAGAAGCGGACCTCGGCGAAGATCAGTTTGGATTCCGTAGAAATGTTGGAACACGTGAGGCAATACTAACCTTACGACTTAAATTAGAAGAAAGATTAAGAAAAGGCAAACCTACGTTTCTAGCATTTGTAGACTTAGAGAAAGCTTTTGACAATGTTAACTGGAATACTCTCTTTCAAATTCTGAAGGTGGCAGGGGTAAAATACAGGGAGCGAAAGGCTATTTACAATTTAAACAGAAACCAGATGGCAGTTATAAGAGTCGAGGGGCATGAAGGGGAAGCAGTGGTTGGGAAGGGAGTAAGACAGGGTTGTAGCCTCTCCCCGATGTTATTCAATCTGTATATTGAGCAAGCAGTAAAGGAAACAAAAGAAAAATTCGGAGTAGGTATTAAAATTCATGGAGAAGAAATAAAAACTTTGAGGTTCGCCGATGACATTGTAATTCTGTCAGAGACAGCAAAGGACTTGGAAGAGCAGTTGAACGGAATGGACAGTGTCTTGAAAGGAGGATATAAGATGAACATCAACAAAAGCAAAACGAGGATAATGGAATGTAGTCAAATTAAGTCGGGTGATGCTGAGGGAATTAGATTAGGAAATGAGACACTTAAAGTAGTAAAGGAGTTTTGCTATTTAGGGAGTAAAATAACCGATGATGGTCGAAGTAGAGAGGATATAAAATGTAGACTGGCAATGGCAAGGAAAGCGTTTCTGAAGAAGAGAAATTTGTTAACATCGAGTATAGATTTAAGTGTCAGGAAGTCGTTTCTGAAAGTATTTGTATGGAGTGTAGCCATGTATGGAAGTGAAACATGGACGATAACTAGTTTGGACAAGAAGAGAATAGAAGCTTTCGAAATGTGGTGCTACAGAAGAATGCTGAAGATAAGGTGGGTAGATCATGTAACTAATGAGGAGGTATTGAATAGGATTGGTGAGAAGAGAAGTTTGTGGCACAACTTGACTAGAAGAAGGGATCGGTTGGTAGGACATGTTTTGAGGCATCGAGGGATCACAAATTTAGCATTGGAGGGCACCGTGGAGTGTAAAAATTGTAGAGGGAGACCAAGAGATGAATACACTAAGCAGATTCAGAAGGATGTAGGCTGCAGTAGGTACTGGGAGATGAAGAAGCTTGCACAGGATAGAGTAGCATGGAGGGCTGCATCAAACCAGTCTCAGGACTGAAGACCACAACAACAACAACAACCAGCTTGGACGTCATGGACGTGTCCCATCTGCGCATGCGATTACGAGGTGGGTGCGTAATTTTCAAGAAACAGGGTCTGCCTTGAAAAAGAAACCTCCAGGTGGCATTCCAGCGGTACGTACCCCAGAGAACATTGCAACTGCTAGAGCTGCAATCGAGACAAGTCCTCGCCGCTCCGTTCGACATCACGCATCTTCGCTAGGGATTAAGCGACGAAGCATACAAAGAATACTGCACGAATTAGACTTCCATCCCTGTAAGTTGCAGATTGTGCAACACTTACACGAACGAGACCCAGCGTCACGTATGGAGTTTAGTAGCCAGATATTGGCTAAAATCAACGAGGACGCGAATTTCCTTGGTAACTTATGGATATCAGACGAAGCCCATTTCCACCTGAACGGATTCGTGAACGAACAGAATTTTCGTTATTGGGCACAGGACAATCCTTGTGAGTTTCACCAGCGACCACTACATAGCGCCAAGGTCACAATACGGTGTGCTGTACGAGGTGGGGCTAGAAAAAAACCGGACTGATGCTGGAAAAAACATTTATTTACAATTATTTACAATTTCATGTTATCTCCTTCAATGTACTCTCCTCCTCGGTCTCTACACCGCTCCATACGAATTTTCCACTGTTCATAGCAATGCTGCAGATCATTTTCGGTAAGTCCATACATTACTTCCGTCGCTTTTTCTTTTACTGCTTCAACAGTCTCAAATCTAGTTCCTTTCAAAGCTGACTTGACTTTAGGGAAAAGAAAAAAGTCACAGGGGGGCAAATCAGGTGAGTAGCGTGGATGATCTAAGATGGGAATGTTGTGTTTTGCCAAAAACGTCTTCACTGACAACGCACTGTGAGCTGGGGCATTGTCTTGGTGAAGGATCCGTGACTTTTTTCTCCACAAATCGTTCCGTTTTCTCCGTACTCGCTCACGTAGGGTAGCCAGGACGCTAATGTAGTAATGCTGATTCACTGTTTGTCCTTCTGGTACCCAATCAATGTGCACAATCCCTTTGATGTCAAAAAAAACAATCATCATTGCCTTGAATTTCGATTTTGACATTCGTGCTTTTTTTTGTCGTGGAGAACCAGGAGTTTTCCAATGCATCGATTGGCGTTTAGTTTCGCGATCGTAAGTAAAAAACCACGATTCATCGCAAGTAATAACATTTTGTAAGAAGGTGGGATCACTTTCAATGTTTTCCCGGATGTCAGAACAAATCATTCTTCGGCGTTCCTTCTGTTCAATTGTGAGACACTTTGAAACCATTTTTGAACACACTTTGTTCATGTTGAAACTTTCATGAAGAATCTGCCTAACACTTTCCTTGTCAACTCCTGTTAACTCAGACACTGCTCTGATTGTTAAACGGCGATCTTGTCGAACAAGTTTACCGATTTTTTCAATGTTTGCATCAGTTTTTGCTGACAATGGTCTGCCAGTGCGAGTGTCATCACTGGTGTCTTCGCGGCCATCTTTAAATCGTTTAAACCACTCAAACACTTGTGTTCGCGGTAAACAATCATCGCCGTACACTTGTTGTAACATTACAAACGTTTCACTTGCAGATTTTCCTAGTTTGAAACAAAATTTGATGTTAGCACGCTGTTCTTTCTGTACACTCAACATTTTCCGACGCACAGACAAAACGTCAACTACTTAAAACAGACGCCACGGGCAGACTGAGTGCAGGAGGCAGATGAAACTCGAGCAGTGGGCGGAGCGAGAGTCACGTGACAGGCCACGCGACTTTCAGCCTTATTGCATTAGTTTTATTGTTTCTCCAGTACTAGTCCGGTTTTTTTCCAGCCACATCTCGTATCGTGTCACGGTGTTGTCGGCCCTTATTTCTTTGAACGTGGGGATGGTAGTGCAGTGACAGTAACATCCGCTCGATATGTTGAAGTGCTTCAAACATTCTTTACACCGAGACTGTACGAGCTTAATCTTAACGTCGAAAACATGTGGTTTCAGCAGCACGGAGCCACGTCACACACTGCTCGACAATCGATGGCAGCAGTTCGTCAGTTGTTTGGAAGACGCATTATTTCACGTAACGGTGACTCTGCACGGCCTGCGAGATCCCCCGATCTTAGTTTCTGCGACTTCTTCCTGTGCGGATATCTTAAAGGCAAGGTGTACCGTACACATCCTGCAACAATCCATGAACTGGAGGAGAACATTGAAAACGAAATCACTGCCATTCCCCAAGATTTGCTACACTGCGCATTCCAGAGTTCTCATAACAGGCTGTTAGTGTGTCAACGCCGAATGGGAGCACATCTTTCCGATGTCATCTTTAAAAAGTAAAGAGACACTTTTGGACATTTTGATTGTAAAGACATACTGAATAATGGCATACTGAATACATTCACTTTCGTTAATAAATTACTACACTCCTGGAAATTGAAATAAGAACACCGTGAATTCATTGTCCCAGGAAGGGGAAACTTTATTGACACATTCCTGGGGTCAGATACATCACATGATCACACTGACAGAACCACCGGCACATAGACACAGGCAACAGAGCATGCACAATGTCGGCACTAGTACAGTGTATATCCACCTTTCGCAGCAATGCAGGCTGCTATTCTCCCATGGAGACGATCGTAGAGATGCTGGATGTAGTCCTGTGGAACGGCTTGCCATGCCATTTCCACCTGGCGCCTCAGTTGGACCAGCGTTCGTGCTGGACGTGCAGACCGCGTGAGACGACGCTTCATCCAGTCCCAAACATGCTCAATGGGGGACAGATCCGGAGATCTTGCTGGCCAGGGTAGTTGACTTACACCTTCTAGAGCACGTTGGGTGGCACGGGATACATGCGAACGTGCATTGTCCTGTTGGAACAGCAAGTTCCCTTGCCGGTCTAGGAATGGTAGAACGATGGGTTCGATGACGGTTTGGATGTACCGTGCACTATTCAGTGTCCCCTCGACGATCACCAGTGGTGTACGGCCAGTGTAGGAGATCGCTCCCCACACCATGATGCCGGGTGTTGGCCCTGTGTGCCTCGGTCGTATGCAGTCCTGATTGTGGCGCTCACCTGCGCGGCGCCAAACACGCATACGACCATCATTGGCACCAAGGCAGAAGCGACTCTCATCGCTGAAGACGACACGTCTCCATTCGTCCCTCCATTCACGCCTGTCGCGACACCACTGGAGGCGGGCTGCACGATGTTGGGGCGTGAGCGGAAGACGGCCTAACGGTGTGCGGGACAGTAGCCCAGCTTCATGGAGACGGTTGCGAATGGTCCTCGCCGATACCCCAGGAGCAACAGTGTCCCTAATTTGCTGGGAAGTGGCGGTGCGGTCCCCTACGGCACTGCGTAGGATCGTACGGTCTTGGCGTGCATCCGTGCGTCGCTGCGGTCCGGTCCCAGGTCGACGGGCACGTGCACCTTCCGCCGACCACTGGCGACAACATCGATGTACTGTGGAGACCTCACGCCCCACGTGTTGAGCAATTCGGCGGTACGTCCACCCGGCCTCCCGCATGCCCACTATACGCCCTCGCTCAAAGTCCGTCAACTGCACATACGGTTCACGTCCACGCTGTCGCGGCATGCTACCAGTGTTAAAGACTGCGATGGAGCTCCGTATGCCACGGCAAACTGGCTGACACTGACGGCGGCGGTGCACAAATGCTGCGCAGCTAGCGCCATTCGACGGCGAACACCGCGGTTCCTGGCGTGTCCGCTGTGCCGTGCGTGTGATCATTGCTTGTACAGCTCTCTCGCAGTGTCCGGAGCAAGTATGGTGGGTCTGACACACCGGTGTCAATGTGTTCTTTTTTCCATTTCCAGGAGTGTAGTTTTATGAATTTATTCGTGGAAATGACGTTATTTCTAAATTTGCCGTTTCCCTGCGCCACCCTGTATGAAACTGGTGTCTAACCGTTTACAAACTATCAAAGTTTTTTTTTCACACATCAGTAAACTTCCACATGAGCACCCTTCGTAGCACGTAGCACACCTAGCCGATATTCAATTTCCGTCCACGCATTAGCCAACATCACTGGAGCGATAGATTCAACGACTATGGTTATCCGTTGCCGCAGGGTTTCAAGATCTGGTACACGTGTTCGGTAGACATCGTCCTTGACATAACTAATGGGGTTATGTCAGGAGAGCGTGGAGGCCAAACTGTTCGCCCATCACGACCAATCCATCGCCCAGGAAAGGTAATATCGAGATAGGTACGGACGTCCAAACCCCAATGAGGCGGTGCACCGTCTTGCTGAAACAAGACATCGGGGTGACACTGAAGCAGTTGAGGAACATCATACAGTTCCAACATGTCCAGATACACTGCAGATGTGACGGTAGCCTCAGCGAAGAAGAATGGCCCGATAATTCGATCGTGCACACCTTTGGACTGCCTCTGGTGCACTCCATGACCTCGCCAGGGGATTGTGAACCCCAAATGCACACATTATGGCGATTCACTACTCTACTGACAGAAAAGGTCGCTTCGTCGGAAAAGGCAATTCGTCTGAGATAACCATAATCGTCCTCAGTACGTGATAGCATTTCGACCGCAAAGTCGTATCGACGTGTACTGTCATTGGGCAACAAGGCCTGAACGATTTGCACTGTGTATGCACGAAACAATAAACGTTTGTGTAAAATGTCACGGAGAGAGATTTTTGGTATCTGTAATTTACGTGAGGCCCTGCGCACCGATTTCTTCGGACTTCGCAGAAAAGACTGCCTTACAGCTTCCACCCTGTCTGCTGAGGTTCTCGGTCGAACAGACCTCGGAAGGTCAGCAACCGATCCAGTGTTCTTGAACCTCTCGTACCAGGCTTTAATGCTCTTGACATCAGGTGGATTCCTTCCAGATGTTGTCTGGAAGTGTCTCTGCACTGTGGTTGGTGATCGTGTCTCATGGTACCACAGAAAACACTCTGCCTTCTCCTGATTGGTTAACATGGCTTCTTGGGCGCTGCACCTCATCCACTACTTATGTACTGCGAACCTAAAACAGAAAAAAGAACTTTGATAGTTGTAAACAATTCGACACAAGTTTCATATTTGTATCTTACTTCTAGCCTGAGTTATCAATTTATGTAATCAGGGAAAGTCTTTTCGTACACCGTGTACTCCACACTCAAGAAAACCTTTGTCCATTATACGAGGGCGGTTCAGAAAGTAACCTCTGATTCGTCACAGTGCGGGTTGTGGGGGGAGTAGCGACGCCATCTGTGCGTTCACGCACTCAACAGGTCAGTCGGCATCAAGCCGTGGTCGAGTGAACGTCGTACCTGCGCTAGTTTAGTTTTTGTGGCAGTTTGAAATGTGTGCTGCAATAGAAAACCCCGCCAAATGTGAAGTGCGTGCTGTCATAAGGTTTTTTACAGCCAAAGGATATTCTGCAGCAGCTATTCATCGTGAGCTTTGTGCCGTGTACGGACCAAGAGTTATGAGTGAAGGAGTTGTCCGTGAATGGGTACGTTTATTTAAAAGTGGACGAGAAAACGTTCGTGATGAAGAGGGGAGTGGTAGACCATCATTGGTGACTGACGAACTCGTTCAGGCAGTTGATGCAAAAGTTCGTGAAAATCGACGTTTCTCAGTCGGAGTTGTCTACTGGTTTTCCACAGATTTCTAAGACTCTCTTGTACGAGATAGTGACAGCAAGATTGGGTTACCGTAAGTTCTGTGCACGATGGGTGCCCAAAATTCTTACCGACCACCACAAAACTCAAAGAATGGCCTCTGCATTAGACTTTCTGTCACGTTATGAGGACGAAGGAGAACCATTGTTAAACAGAATCGTGACCGGTGACGAAACCTGGATTAAGTACGTGAACCCTGAGACAAAAGAACAATCAAAGATGTGGGCACATTCAAATTCGCCTACCAAACCAAGAAAAGCCTCGCAAGATTTTTCTGCCAGAAAACTGATGGCAACGGTGTTTTGGGATGCCAAAGGGGTGTTGTTGGTTGAATTCATGGAACGTGGTACGACCATTAATCAAGACGTGTACTGTGAAACAATAAAAAAGTTACGACGGTCTATACAGAACAAACGCCATGGTATGCTGACTTCCGGTATCGTTTTTTTGCACGATAACGCCCGTCCTCACTCTGCTCGCAGAACAACGGCCCTTCTTGAGTCCTTCAAGTGGGACGTTATCAACCATCCACCTTACAGCCCAGACCTGGCGCCAAGTGATTATCACCTCTTCATGCATTTGAAGAAATGGCTCGGGTCACAGCGGTTTGATGACGACGAAGAGCTCAAAGATGCGGTCACAGGCTGGCTCCAGGCACAAGCGGGTGATTTTTATGCAGAAGGAATTTCAAAGCTTGTGAAGAGATACGATAAGTGCCTCAATCGCTATGGAGACTATGTAGAAAAATAGTGCAAAGATGTAGTTGTAAGATGTATATATTAAAATATTTTTATTTAACTTGGTGTATTTTTTTAAATCAACCGGAGGTAGCGAGCCAGTGGGTGTGTTGGACCTTCCATTGAGCTACGGACCCCCTTGAAGATGTCTCCCGCAGTCGGAGACGAAACTTTGGGAATCGACACAGAATTCATCAACCGACCACGGCATAACAGCCCGGATAATTATAATGGACATGACATTTCCGGCCGTGAAAGTCTACATTTTAGTATAAGAAAACCTTTACAGAGACACACCGAATGATGTAGAAAGCCTACGGTGATAAGTGCTCAAGTCGTGCTGGGTGTTACGAATGGTTCACCCGGAATAAAAAAGGCCGGACGGAAGTTAAAAGATGATCGACGTTCAGGACGCCCTTCGACGTTTGTGCCAGGAACGTCAACGTAATTGTGCGTGCCAATCGAAGACTTGACTGTCCGAGAGATTCCGGAAGTATGTGACATTTCAGTTGGGTCGTGTCATGAAGTCCTGACACAGCATCTTGGAATGCACCGTGTTGCCGCCCAGTTCGTCCCACGGCTCATGACCAGAAAGACCTTCGCGTCGCAGTCTGTGAAGAGCTACTGGATAGCGCAAATGAGAAAGAGATGTTCCGCAAGATAATAGTAACTGGCGATGAGATGTGGGTCTACATCTACATCTACACCCATACTCCGCAAGCCACCTGAAGGTGTGTGGTGGAGGGTACTTTTGAATACCTCTATCGGTTCTCCCTTCTATTCCAGTCTCGTATTCTTCGTGGAAAGAAAGATTGTCGGTATGCCTCTGTGTGGGCTCTAATCTCTCTGATTTTATCCTCATGGTCTCTTCGCGAGATATACGTAGCAGGGAGCAATATACTGTTTGACTCCTCGGTGAAGGTATGTTCTCGAAACTTCAACAAAAGCCCGTACAGAGCTACTGAGCGTGTCTCCTGCAGAGTCTTCCACTGGAGTTTATCTATCATCTCCGTAACGCTTTCGCGATTAGTAAATGATCCTGTAACGAAGCGCGCTGCTCTGAATTGGATCTTCTCTATCTCTTCTATCAACCCTATGTGGTACATATCCCACACCGGTGAGCAGTATTCGAGCAGTGGGCCAACAAGTGTACTTCCTTTGTTTTCGCATTGCATTTCCTTAGGATTCTTCCAATGAATCTCAGTCTGGCATCTGCTTTACCGACGATCAACTTTATATGATCATTCCATTTTAAATCACTCCTGAGGCGTACTCCCAGATATTTTATCGAATTAACTGCTTCCAGTTGCTGACCTGCTATATTGTAGCTAAATGATAAGGGATCTATCTTTCTATGTATTCGCAGCACATTACACTTGTCTACATTGAGATTCAGTTGCCATTCCCTGCACCATGCGTCAATTCGCTGCAGATCTTCCTGCATTTCAGTACAATTTTCCATTGTTACAACCTCTCGATATAACACAGCATCATCCACAAAAAGCCTCAGTGAACTTCCGATGTCATCCACAAGGTCATTTATGTATATTGTGAATAGCAACGGTCCTACGACACTCCCCTGCGGCACACCTGAAATCACTCTTACTTCGGAGGACTTCTCTCCATTGAGAACGACATGCTGCGTTCTGTTATCTAGAAACTCTTCAATCCAATCACACAATTGGTCTGATAGTCCATATGCTGGTACTTTGTTCATTAAACGACTGTGGGGAACTGTATCGAACGCCTTGCGGAAGTCAAGAAACACGGCATCTACCTGTGAACCCGTGTCTATGGCCTTCTGAGTCTCGTGGACTAACTAAATCTGAGGGGGGTGCGATGGGGAGGTTCCCTTGTTAGAAATGCTAGAGTGCACAGCACGCCAAATAAGCCCTTGTATACTTACACATTTCAGGGTATGTCCAGTAGAGGACACTGGCAGAGAAGGAAAGAAGCCGGCAAACGGATGGAGCGGCCTCGTGTAATCGTGTTGTGCCGGACGCAATATCCCCTCTGGGCAGCGTGGGAGGGGGGCAGAAAGCCTTGCGGCCATTTGTCGCTGTCGCGATGAAATATTCAGCCGCCACTCTGCCCCACTGCCAAGCGATACACGCCACACACCGCCCCAATACTTTCCAATAGGGACCCGCTCGCTGGACAAACACGCCTCCCGACGGGCCATACATCTCCTGCCTTACCTGCCCTCTCTAAAGACGTGCCATGTTTGACTCTGCTCAGAGTACTTGCCCACAGGGACGATGAAAAATTCCGGTGTTCCCCAAGGATGCGTTCTAGGGCCATTTCTATTCTTGTAACAAGTTATATACAAGCGTACTAAAAAACCTAAACAATTAAGCAGATAGTGCATTTTAACTCAAGTGTGATGCTTACGCCATGAACCGTGGTTTTACTTTCAAAACTTCATTCTTAAGAATTTATTTTATTTACTAGCGATTCATCAAGAACATTAACACATTTAGTCACACTATGTGAAGCGTGGAAGTAGTTGCAAGGGAGTAGCTGATGAAATCAAAATGAAATTGCTTTTAACAAATGGCAATTTTATTCCTAAAAACCTTTTTTTTAAGAAACAGGTTTAGAATTATAAGCAGAAAGCACCCTCTAAATATCAAGTTACTATTAATTCAGAGGCAGAAAGAAACAAATTGTTGAGTGTATGACCTTTCGGGCTGAGAACCTTGCTGCTCCCTTTTGACACGGCCGTAGTCACGACCGCTCACATCAACCTCTGATAGACGACACTGGTGCAAATCTGCAACACACCAGATTACCTTAAAGTAAAAGTTTTAACAGTTCACACAAGCACACAAACTGTGCAACCCCGTAGGAGGGATGGAAATGGTACAAAACACCAAAAATTAAAAGATTAACTTGCCACTGAAGGTGCAACTTTATTTTAACTTCTAACAAAAGTCTTACGATGGATGAGTGGCTACTTTATATGCTAAAATGACCATTTAAATAAAAGCCCATGAAATGCAATCTTACATAAAATTATACAAGGTCGGCCAAACATGCTCTACAGTACACATATACCGCCTCTCAAGATGACAGGCAAGATAAAAATATATTTCAGGCATTACGGTGTTACACTCCAAGCAACAAATTCGTCATCACACTGAATCCGACAAACATGACAGAGGCAGCTCCGAACGACAGACTAACTGCCTAACAAATGCGGACGAGGGACAGACGAGCAAGCTGGAGACGAGAGACTGACCAAGAAAACAAGTAGAATTTAACAAGAGTAATCACACAACATATCACCAACCACTTAACTTCTAATAAACTGCGATTTCTGGTGAAGACCTGGCGCAGCACACCCAGAACTCTCTCCCGAACCGTCCGCTGCCAGCCGCTTCAACGGACGCAGGAAGGCGCGCCGATCTCCCGTCTCACGGCGTCGCAGCTCGCACCATCCAGCCGATGTCGTGGGTTGACTCCTGTTGCTCTCGTGTCGGCCGCGAAGCCACTACCCCTCGCTATACGGCGCAGCCCACTGGACTCACGTGGCGACCTCACACGCGCCAACGCTCGAGGCGGACAAGTCATCTCGTGTCTCAGTGCGCGACCGACCAACCGACCGATCCAACCGCCAATGCCCACTGCCTGAGCAAACTCGAGCAGACTGGCGGCCTAACACATACTAGCACTCCGGACGACGGACAGACACTGACTGCCCTACACTTACCCGGCTGACCAACTGACCAGACTGGCGAGCTCATAGCGCCCCTTAAATGCACGTGAACAGGCAGCCTTTCCCCTTTCCAGGGAGACACCAAGGCTGCGATTGCCACAGCGGCGCCACCGCCAGAAACGGAGGGCGACTGCTTCACACTACGCGCTGCGGCGCGCACTTCAAAACAGCAAATTTTACCACGGCTCACGCCATTGTAGAGTTGTACTGAGTGTCGCAGAAGCCTATCCCTGATTACAAACTTTCATCAGGTACAAAATGGGTCTCCAATAGTGTACTCGCAGTAGTTACACTACTGGCCATTAAAATTCCTACACCAAGAAGAAATGCAGTTGATAAACAGGTATTCATTGGACAAATATATTATACTAGAACTGACATGTGATTACATTTTCACGCAATGTGGGTGCATAGATTCTGAGAAATCAGTACCCAGAACAACCACCTCTGGCCGTAATAACGGCCTTGATACGCCTAGGCATTGAGTCAAACAGAGCTTGGATGGCGTGTACAGGTACAGCTGCCCATGCAGCTTCAACACGATACCGCAATACTGGCGTATTGTAACGAGCCAGTTGCTCGGCCACCATTGACCAGACGTTTTCAATTCGTGAGAGATCTGGAGATTGTGCTGGCCAGGGCAGCAGTCAAACATTTTCTGCATCCAGAAAGGCCCGTACAGGACCTGCAACATGCGGTCGTGCATTATCCTGCTGAAATGTAGGGTTTCGCAGGGATCGGATGAAGGGTAGAGCCACGGGTCATAACACATCTGAAATGTAACGTCCACTGTTCAAAGTGCCGTGACTGCGAACAAGACGTGTAACCAATGGCACCCCATACCGTCACGCCGGGTGATACGCCAGTATGGCGATGACGAATACACGCTTCCATTGTGCGTTCACCGCGATGTCGCCAAACACGGATGCGACCATCGTGATGCTGTAAACAGAACCTGAATTCATCCGAAAAAATGACGTTTTGCCATTCGTGCACCCAGGTTCGTCGTCGAGTACACCATCGCAGGCGCTCCTGTCTGTGATGCAGCGTCAAGGGTAACCGCAGCCACGGTCTCCGAGCTGATAGCCCGTGCTGCTGCAAACGTCGTCGAACTGTTCGTGCAGATGGTTGTTGTCTTGCGAACGTCGCCATCTGTCGACTCAGGGATCGAGACGTGGCTGCACGATCCGTTACAGCCATGCGGATAAGATACCTGTCATCTCGACTGCTAGTGATACGAGGCCCTTGGGATCCAGCACGACGTTCCGTAATACCCTCCTGAACCCACCGATTCCGTATTCTGCTAAGAGTCATTGGGAATAGAACAGCAGTGTGACCTCCAGCATGTGACCGGATGAGAGGAAACGCAAATGCCAACCAAAAATGCGAAGACGTATCGCATTGATGGTGCTTAAAACTGAGAGAGGCGAAACGCGTCTGGTAGCGTAGCAAAATAGGGCGATTTTAACACTGCAGCGTCAAAGAAACTGCTATAGGCATGCGTGTACAAATAGAGAGGTATATAAACAGGCAGGATACGGCGCTGCGGGCGGCGTCGCCTATATAATACACTCCTGGAAATTGAAATAAGAACACCGTGAATTCATTGCCCCAGGAAGGGGAAACTTTATTGACACATTCCTGGGGTCAGATACATCACATGATCACACTGACAGAACCACAGGCACATAGACACAGGCAACAGAGCATGCACAATGTCGGCACTAGTATAGTGTATATCCACCTTTCGCAGCAATGCAGGCTGCTATTCTCCCATGGAGACGATCGTAGAGATGCTGGATGTAGTCCTGTGGAACGGCTTGCCATGCCATTTCCACCTGGCGCCTCAGTTGGACCAGCGTTCGTGCTGGACGTGCAGACCGCGTGAGACGACGCTTCATCCAGTCCCAAACATGCTCAATGGGGGACAGATCCGGAGATCTTGCTGGCCAGGGTAGTTGACTTACACCTTCTAGAGCACGTTGGGTGGCACGGGATACATGCGGACGTGCATTGTCCTGTTGGAACAGCAAGTTCCCTTGCCGGTCTAGGAATGGTAGAACGATGGGTTCGATGACGGTTTGGATGTACCGTGCACTATTCAGTGTCCCCTCGACGATCACCAATGGTGTACGGCCAGTGTAGGAGATCGCTCCCCACACCATGATGCCGGGTGTTGGCCCTGTGTGCCTCGGTCGTATGCAGTCCTGATTGTGGCGCTCACCTGCACGGCGCCAAACACGCATACGACCATCATTGGCACCAAGGCAGAAGCGACTCTCATCGCTGAAGACGACACGTCTCCATTCGTCCCTCCATTCACGCCTGTCGCGACACCACTGGAGGCGGGCTGCACGATGTTGGGGCGTGAGCGGAAGACGGCCTAACGGTGTGCGGGACCGTAGCCCAGCTTCATGGAGACGGTTGCGAATGGTCCTCGCCGATACCCCAGGAGCAACAGTGTCCCTAATTTGCTGGGAAGTGGCGGTGCGGTCCCCTACGGCACTGCGTAGGATCCTACGGTCTTGGCGTGCATCCGTGCGTCGCTGCGGTCCGGTCCGGTCCCAGGTCGACGGGCACGTGCACCTTCCGCCGACCACTGGCGACAACATCGATGTACTGAGGAGACCTCACGCCCCACGTGTTGAGCAATTCGGCGGTACGTCCACCCGGCCTCCCGCATGCCCACTATACGCCCTCGCTCAAAGTCCGTCAGCTGCACATACGGTTCACGTCCACGCTGTCGCGGCATGCTACCAGTGTTAAAGACTGCGATGGAGCTCCGTATCCCACGGCAAACTGGCTGACACTGACGGCGGCGGTGCACAAATGCTGCGCAGCTAGCGCCATTCGACGGCCAACACCGCGGTTCCTGGTGTGTCCGCTGTGCCGTGCGTGTGATCATTGCTTGTACAGCCCTCTCGCAGTGTCCGGAGAAAGTATGGTGGGTCTGACACACCGGTGTCAATGTGTTCTTTTTTCCATTTCCAGGAGTGTACAACAAGTGACTAGTGTGCTGTGGTTAGATCGGTTACTGCTGCTACAATGGCAAGTTATCAAGATTTAAGTGAGTTTGAACGTGGTGTTATTGTTGCCGCACAAGCGATGCGAGACAGAATCTCCGAGGAAGCGATGAAGTGGGGACTTTCCAGTACGACCATTTCATGAGTGTACCGTGAATATCAGGAATCCGCTAAAACATCAAATCTCCGACATCGCTGCGGCCGGAAGAAGATCCTGCAAGAATGGGAGCAACGACGACTGACGAGAATCGTTCCATGTGACAGAAGTGCACCCCTTCCGCAGATTGCTGCGGGTTTCTATGCTGGGCCATCAACAAGTGTCAGCGTGCGAACCATTCAACGAAACGTCATCGATATGGACTTTTGGAGTCCAAGTCTCACTCGTGTACACTTGATGACTGCACGACACAAAGCTTTACGCCTCGCCTGGGTCCGTCAACACTGTCATTGAACTGTTCATGACTGGAAACTTGTTGGCTGGTCGGACGAGTCTCGATTCAAATTGTATCGAGTGGATAGAGAACCTCATGAATCCATGGACCCTGCATGTAGCAAGGTACTCTTCAAGCTAGTGGAGACTCTATAATGGTCTCGGTGGTGTGGTGTTTGAGTTATATGGGGCCTGTAATACGTCTAGATACGATTCTGACAGGTGACACGTACCTAAGCATCCTGTCTGATAGCCTGCATCCATTCATGTCCATTGTGCATTCCGACGGACTTGGACAATTCCAGCAGGACAATGCGACACCCCACACGTCCATAATTGCTACAGAGTGGCTCCAGGAACACTCTTCTGAGTTTAAACACTCGCCGGCCACCAAACTCCCCAGACACGAACATTATTGAGCATATCTGGGGTGCCTTGCAACGTGCTGTTCGGAAGAGATATCTACCCCCTCGTATTCTTACTTATTTATACACAGCCCTGCAGGATTCGTGGTGCCAGTTCCCTCCAGCACTACTTCAGACATTAGTCGAGTCCGTGCCACGTCGTGTTGTGGCACTTCTGCGTGCTCGCGGGGGCCCTACACGGTATTAGGTAGGTGTAACAGGTTTTTTTTTTTTTTTTTTTTGGCTTTTTAATGTACGAGGGCAGTTCAATAAGTAATGCAACACATTTTTTTTCTGAAACAGAGGTTGTTTTATTCAGCATTGAAATACACCAGGTTATTCCCCAATCTTTTAGCTACACAACACTATTTTTCAACGTAATCTCCATTCAATGCTACGGCCTTACGCCACCTTGAAATGAGGGCCTGTATGCCTGCACGGTACCATTCCACTGGTCGATGTCGGAGCCAACGTCGTACTGCATCAATAACTTCTTCATCATCCGCGTAGTGCCTCCCACGGATTGCGTCCTTCATTGGGCCAAACATATGGAAATCCGACGGTGCGAGATCGGGGCTGTAGGGTGCATGAGGAAGAACAGTTCACTGAAGTTTTGTGAGCTCCTCTCGGGTGCGAAGGCTTGTGTGAGGCCTTGTGTTGTCACGAAGAAGGAGAAGTTCGTTCAGATTTTTGTGCCTACGAACACGCTGAAGTCGTTTCTTCAATTTCTGAAGAGTAGCACAATACACTTCAGAGTTGATCGTTTGACCATGGGGAAGGACATCGAACAGAATAACCCCTTCAGCGTCCCAGAAGACTGTAACCGTGACTTTACCGGCTGAGGGTATGGCTTTAAACTTTTTCTTGGTGGGGGAGTGGGTGTGGCGCCACTCCATTGATTGCCGTTTTGTTTCAGGTTCGAAGTGATGAACCCATGTTTCATCGCCTGTAACAATCTTTGACAAGAAATTGTCACCCTCAGCCACATGACGAGCAAGCAATTCTGCACAGAAGGTTCTCCTTTGCTCTTTATGGTGTTCGGTTAGACAACGAGGGACCCAGCGGGAACAAACCTTTGAATATCCCAACTGGTGAACAATTGTAACAGCACTACCAACAGAGATGCCAAGTTGAGCACTGAGTTGTTTGATGGTGATCCGTCGATCATCTCGAACGAGTGTGTTCGCACGCTCCGCCATTGCAGGAGTCACAGCTGTGCACGGCCGGCCCGCACGCGGGAGATCAGACAGTCTTGCTTGACCTTGCGGCGATGATGACACACGCTTTGCCCAACGACTCACCGTGCTTTTGTCCACTGCCAGATCACCGTAGACATTCTGCAAGCGCCTTTGAATATCTGAGATGCCCTGGTTTTCCGCCAAAAGAAACTCGATCACTGCCCGTTGTTTGCAACCCACATCCGTTACAGACGCCATTTTAACAGCTCCGTACAGCGCTGCCACCTGTCGGAAGTCAATGAAACTATACGAGACGAAGCGGGAATGTTTGAAAATATTCCACAAGAAAGTTCCGGTTTTTTCAACCAAAATTGGCCGAGAAAAAAAATGTGTTGCATTACTTATTGAACTGCCCTCGTATTTACAGATCTTGTAGAAATCAGGGTCACTTCGCATAAGGGGGACACAATCATCTTCCAAAACCTTCACGTACCTTTCGGTAGTCACCGTGCCATCGAGGAATATCGCACCGATTAGTCCGTGACTGCACACTGCACACCACACAGTCACCTGTTGACGCTGAAGAGACTTCTCGATCGCGAAGTGCGGGTTCTCAGTCCCCCAAATGCGCCAGTTTGGTGATTGATGAAGCCATGCAAATTAAAGTGGGATTCGCCACTAAACCAAACCAAACCGTGCGTATACTAATTCCCATCATGCCCTGCGACCCTCAGTGCAGTTTGAACGTCCTACCGCAAAACGTTCAGATGTTATGACGATTTTATTTCGTACAGTTCAATCATTGTCGCACTGTATGTTAAATTTCTTCTCAATGTCTTTGTCATCGGTAAAAGTAGTATCACATCCCATATAAGTGAAGTGGAATACGTGTTCCAAAAGTTTCTCATTCATTAGTATTTACGATCTATCTGCGTTCTTTCCTTTCTATTTGCAGATATAGTCAAGCTCAATCTGTATACTGCACTTTGAAAGTTATCTTCCGTTTCTTGTATAATAATGTGGTCATTAGCGTATAACATAGTATTTATGGTATGCTAGATTCTATTGTAACTGCTAAGTGCATTTTATCTATCAACTTCATAACTAAATTGTCAATATATAAATTAAATCAAGTGCGTGATAGACTGCACCAGTGCCGAACACCTTGGTTTATTAAAATTTCATGTAACATTTTCGAACCTGAACTTATTACTATAAAGAAGATGTTTGGGATAACCCATTTTTCAATATTTTCACGAAAGGGGTGTTTTACCTTATCAAAGGCTTTCTCGAAATCGATAAATGCCAAATTCCCGACGTCATATTATAATGACATAACCCATTTTTCAATATTTTCACGAAAGGGGTGTTTTACCTTATCAAAGGCTTTCTCGAAATCGATAAATGCTAAATTCCCGACGTCAGATTAAAATGACATTACACGATCGGCCCTTTCTAAAGCGTGATTGTTCTTCTGGGATCATTGCATCAGCGATAATTTGGAGCCTTTGATTAAGATTTTTCCCATAAATTTTATATTCTGCATGTAGTAAACTTATTCCTCTATATTCGAAGTCTATCCTATTGCTTTTTAAAAAATATAGAATCAACGTTAGCTTTTTCCACTCTTCAGATACAGAACACTTTCTCCAGCACATATTTAAAAATATGGAGGAAGCGAAATTGTAAAATGGTTCTTCCATATTTGTTTAATTCAGCTGGTGTGGCCGAGCGGTTCTAGGCGCTTCAGTCTGGAACCGCGCGACCGCTGCGGTCGCAGGTTCGCATCCTCCCTGGGGCATGGATGTGTGTGTTGTCCTTAAGTCAGTTAGGTTTAAGTATTTCTACGTCTAGGGGACTGATGACCTCAGATGTTAAGTCCCATAGTGCTCAGAGCCATTTCAACCATTTTAATTCAGCATTAATGCCACCTACGCCAATACCTTTTATAGTTTTCGTTACACTTAAGGCTACTTTTAATTGTTTTACGTCTGTTTGATCTACAGAATCATTATCAATTTTTGTAGAATAACTTTCTTCACAATGTTCATCATACCATACATTTCTGTTACGATGTATGCATTGTGTCTCTGTTATTATGTGAATGTCCGCAGTATCTTTCTCCATTTGATTCTTGTACTTCGTAAGTTTAAACGGAATGTGCTTTCTTCTGTGGATGTCATGTTCAACATCAGCAATGAATCGTTCCCAGGATTCATTATGGTATCTGTTTATTAAAATCTTTGTTTTAATCCTTTTGTGTTTGTTATGGGTGATGCAGTTAAAAAGTAGCGCCCCTCCCCTTCTGAAGCAGAATAAACAGGCTACAGCAAAGGACAGTTTTACGCAATAATCGACTGTTAGCATTCTCCTGTCGGCATTTCAGTTTATTTCATCAGTGAACGTAGACGTTTGTGTTTGTGGTCCGCAAGATGATTTTCTCGATAGAAGAAAGAATTGAAATAGTTGACAGACGTTAAAGTAACCTCTGGCGTGCCACAGGGGAGTGTTATGGGACCATTGCTTTTCACAATATATATAAATGACTTAGTAGATAGTGTCGGAAGTTCCGTGCGGCTTTTCGCGGATGATGCTATAGTATACAGAGAAGTTGCAGCATTAGAAAATTGTAGCGAAATGCAGGAAGATCTGCAGCGGATAGGCACTTGGTGCAGGGAGTGGCAACTGTCCCTTAACATAGACAAATGTAATGTATTGCGAATACACAGAAAAAAGGATCCTTTATTGTATGATTATATGATAGCGGAACAAACACTGGTAGCAGTTACTTCTGTAAAATATCTGGGAGTATGCGTGCGGAACGATTTGAAGTGGAATGATCATATAAAATTAATTGTTGGTAAGGCGGGTGCCAGGTTGAGATTCATTGGGAGAGTGCTTAGAAAATGTAGTCCATCAACAAAGGAGGTGGCTTACAAAACACTCGTTCGACCTATACTTGAGTATTGCTCATGAGTGTGGGATCCGTACCAGATCGGGTTGACGGAGGAGGTAGACAAGGTCCAAAGAAGAGCGGCGCGTTTCGTCACAGGGTTATTTGGTGAGCGTGGTAGCGTTACGAAGATGTTTAGCAAACTCAAGTGGCAGACTCTGCAAGAGAGGCGCTCTGCATCGCGGTGTAGCTTGCTCGCCAGGTTTCGAGAGGGTGCGTTTCTGGATGAGGTATCGAATATTTTGCTTCCCCCTACTTATACCTCCCGAGGAGATCACGAATGTAAAATTAGAGAGATTCGAGCGCGCACGGAGGCTTTCAGACAGTCATTCTTCCCGCGAACCATACGCGACTGGAACAGGAAAGGGAGGTAATGACAGTGGCACGTAAAGTGCCCTCCGCCACACACCGTTGGGTGGTTTGCGGAGTATAAATGTAGATGTAGATGAAGCATTTGTGAAAAAACGTTTGATTAAAGAAACACGCAGTGAGAGCAATAGAGAGTCTGTATAAAAACAGGCGCTTCTACGGATCTTTGCAAAATGCAAAATGACAAAAGAATTGCTTCAGTTCGCACACCGTAAGTTATTGGAGACATTCACCGAAGAATTATTCGGAGCCCAAGGAAATCAGCACGCTATCTGGCGCAACAGCCGCATGGAAGTAGGAAAATTTGGCAGCGGATACTGAAATGTCTTGATCTGAAGCCATATCGTGTGATGGTTGTGCAGCAGTTGCGGGAGGATGATTGTCGGAAACGTGTAGATTACTGCGGGTGCGTTTTCAATAACCCTAGCCATGGTTTGTTAGGCCCTTTGCATTACATCACGAGTGATGAAGCACGGTTTCGTCTTTCTGGCCACGTGAATTCATAGAACACGAGGTACTGGGCAACGGAGAACTCTAACCTCGTGTGTAAGCAAGCACTCAGCGATGAAAAAAATGTGCGTTTCTTGCAGTGTAACGGAAATACACATCTTTGGACTCATATGTTTTGACGGTACTCTCGACACAGTTGCATATACAGAAATTATTGAGGCTCAACTCACTGAATATGAAAGACAGTACTGTTTGTTCCAGCAAGACTGGGACAGTGCACAAATGGTTTAATTCATACCTAACTGGAAGAGTGCAGAAAGTTGAAATAAGTAGTTCTCGTAACATGCAAAGATCAGCACATTCCTCATACTGGGGAACTATCAAGAATGGGGTTCCACAAGGGTCAGTCTTGGGTCCTTTGTTGTTCTTATTATATATTAATGACTTGCCATTCTATATTCATGAAGAGGCAAAGTTAGTTCTCTTTGCTGATGATACAAGTATAGTAATCACACCTGAGAAACAAGAATTAACTGATGAAATTGTCAATACTGTCTTTCAGAAAATTACTAAGTGGTTCCTTGTAAACCTGACTCTCACTGAATTTTGATACGACACAGTACATACAGTTCCGTACAGGGAATGGTATGACGCCATTAATAAATATAGACCTTAATCAGAAGCATATAGCTAAGGTAGAATATTCCAAATTTTTAGGTATGTCCATTGATGAGAGATTAAATTGGAAGAAACACATTGATGATCTGCTGAAACGTTTGAGTTCAGCTACTTATGCAATAAGGGTCATTGCAAATTTTGGTGATAAACATCTTAGTAAATTAGCTTACTACGCCTATTTTCACTCACTGCTTGCATATGGCATCATATTTTAGGGTAATTCATCACTGAGGAATAAAGTATTCATTGCACAAAAGCGTGTAATCAGAATAATAGCTGGAGTCCACCCAAGATCATCCTGCAGACATTTATTTAAGGATCTAGGGATATTCACAGTAGCTTCTCAGTATATATACTCTCTTATGAAATTTGTTATTAACAACCAAACCCAATTCAAAAGTAATAGCAGTGTGCATAACTACAATACTAGGAGAAAGGACGATCTTCACTATTCAAGATTAAATCTAACTTTGGCACAGAAAGGGGTGAATTATACTGGCACAAAAGTCTTTGGTCACTTACCAAATAGTATCAAAAGTCTGACAGATAACCAACAAGTATTTAAGAAGAAATTAAAAGAATTTCTGAATGACAACTCCTTCTACTCCATAGAGGAATTTTTAGATGTAAATTAAGAAAAAAAGAAAAAAACAAAAATATTAAAAAAAATAAAAAAATAAAAAAATAAATAATAAAGAAAACAAAAAACACAAAAAATAAAGTTGTTATATTAACTTAAGTACGTTGTTAAATTAACCTAATTATGTCAAGTATTGGAAAATTCGACTCGTTCCACATCATTACGAAATATCGTATTCATGATCCATGGAACTAGTATTAATCTAATCTAATCTAATCTACATGCCACACATCTAAGCTAACTCCGGAATGAGCCCACGTTGTCTTCACTGAGGAACGAATTGTCAGCAAACATTTATGACCACCAAGTTCGCCGAATCTAACGTGTGGTATTTTGCTGCGGGGACACTTGAACAGCAAGGTCTATGAAGCAAATCGACATGCAATACAGGAACTGAGCGAGAATGTCAGTCGTGAAGTTGCCACCATCGATATCCAAACTTTACGTTGTGTTATCTTAATATGGTTAAAGGTGCAAAAACTGCGTACTGATGTTTCGGGGGAGTGGTCACTAACAACACTTCCTGTAAACGTATTTTCCACTGTATTTTTCTTTGTAAATAAATGGTAAGTCCATTTCAGCTGTTCGTTTCTGTAGTTTCACTGCATTTCCTTTATACTCATACGGGCTACTTTTATCTGAACCACGGCGTGTATTTCACAATCTTCATTTGTTCGTGATTGTAAACTGCCGTTATAAGCATTTTGATTTTGTTTAATTTTCCTAGTGAAACTGTAAATGTGGTGTGGCTAGGGCCTCCCGTCGGGTAGACCGTTCGTCTGGTGCAAGTCTTTCGATTTGACGCCACTTCGGCGACCTGCGCGTCGATGGGGATGAAATGATGACGATTAGGACAACACAACACCCAGTCCCTGAGCGGAGAAAACCACCGACACAGCCGAGAATGGAACCCGGGCCCTTACGATTGACATTCTGTCATGCTGACCACTAAGCTACCGGGGGCGGACATTTTCCTGCTTATTCCAATGTTCAGATGTGTGTGAAATCGTAAGGGACGAAACTGCTGAGGTCATCGGTCCCTACACTTACACACTACTTACACTAACTTATGCTAAGAACAACACACACAGCCGGCCGCGGTGGCCGAGCGGTTGTAGGCACCTCCGTCCGGAACCGCGCGGCTGCTACGGTCGCAGGTTCGAATCCTGCCCCGGGCATGGATGTGTGTGTGATGTCCTTAGGTTAGTTAGGTTTAAGTAGTTCTAAGTTCTAGGGGACTGATGACCTCAGACGTTAAGTTCCACAGTGCTCAGAGCCATTTGAACCATTTGAACAACACACACAGACACACACACACACACACACACACACACACACACATACCCGAGGGAGGACTCGAACCTCTGGCGGGAGGAGATATTCCTGTGTTCCATACTTTCACACTGCTTTTTGGGTTTTATACTTAACTTTTACCTAGTACCTCATTAGCTTTAGTGAGATATTCAAAGTTCTCTACAGCACATAAGCACACGATACCCGGCCCCCTCCTAGCTTCCTACCGCAGTGGGGAACAGTTCCTCCCCAACTCCTCACGCGCAGCCGCCGCCTGGCTCCCCGTCCTCCAGCATTTAATTTAAGAGCCGGAACGCCGAGGGGCCGAGCAGTTGAGTCGCCGAATTGAGCACCGCGGCCGGAGACAGAAAGCCGGGGGGCGGCACAGATGCGCCTGGCCCGCTCCCCCACGCCGCGCCTTAAATAATTCTGCGGGGGTGGAACAGCCCCTGGCGCGCGGCCAACCCCCAGTCACCGCTAACAAGGCGGCCGGCTAACCGCCTTCCGCGGCGGAGCAAAACTCTCCGCTTCTGGGCGGGAATAATTCTCTCTCGCGTAAGCCTCGCCCCGTCAGCTGTCGACACGGCACCACATCCCGCAAACGTGTCGCGTGTACTAACAAAATCTCTTTAACTGGGAGCTCTTTGCTTTTCATACACTACTGGCCATTACAATTGCTGTACCACCAAGATGACGTGCTACAGACGCGAAATTTAACCGACGCTGTGATATGCAAATGGTTAGCTTTTCAGAGCATTCACACAAGGTTGGCGCCGGTGGCGTCACCTACAACGTGCTGACATGACGAAAGTTTCCAACAGATTTCTCATACTCAAACAGCAGTTGACCGGCGTTGCCTGGTGAAACGTTGTTGTGATGCCTCGTGTAAACAGGAGAAATGCGTACCGTCACGTTTCCGACTTTGATAAAGGTCGGATTGTACCCTATCACCATTGCGGTTTATTGTATCGCGACATTGCTGCTCGCGTCGGTCGAGATCCAATGAATGTTAGCAGAATGTGGAATCGGGGGGGTTCAGGAGGGTAATACGGAACGCCGTGCACGATCCCAACGGCCTCGTATCACTAGCAGTCGAGATGGCAGGCATCTTATCCGCATGGCTGTAACGGATCGTGCAGCCACGTCTCGATCCCTTAGCCAACAGGTGGGGACGTTTGCAACACAACAACCATCTGCACGAACAGTTCGACGACGTTTGCAGCAGCACGGACTACCAGCTCGGAGACCGTGGCTGCGGTTACCCTTGACGCTGCATCACAGACAGGAGCGCCTGCGATGGTGTACTCGACGACGAACCTGGGTGCACGAATGGCAAATCGTCATTTTTTCGGAGGAATCCTGGTTCTGTTTACAGCATCATGATGGTCGTATTCGTGTTTGGCGACATCGCGGTGAACGCACATTGGAAGCGTGTATTCGTCATCGCCATACTGGCGTATCACCCGGCGTGATGGTATGGGGTGCCACTGCTTACATGTCTCGGTCAGCTCTTGTTCCCATTGACGGCACTTTGAACAGTGGACGTTACATTTCAGATGTGTTACGACCCGTGGCTCTACCCTTCATTCGATCCCTTCGAGACTCTACATTTCAGCAGGATAATGCACGACCGCATCGCATGTTGCAGGTCCTGTACGGGCCTTTCTGGATACAGAAAATGTTCGACTGCTGCCCTGGCCAGCACATTCTCCAGATTTCTCACCAATTGAAAACGTCTGGTCAATAGTGGCCGAGCAACTGGCTCGTCACAAAACGCCAGTCACTACTCTTGATGAACTGTGGTATCGTGTTGAAGCTGCATGGGCAGCTGTACCTGTACACGCCATCCGAGCTCTGTTTGATTCGATGCCCAGGCGTATCGAGGCCGTTATTACGGCCAGAGGTGGTTGTTCTGGGTACTGATTTCTCAGGATCTATGCACCTAAATTGCGTGAAAGTGTAATCACATGTCACTTCTAGTATAATATATTTGTCCAATGAATACCCGTTTATCATCTGCATTTCTAGTTGGCGTAGCAATTTTAATGGGCATTAGTGTATTTTCTGAAGTAGTATTATGGACCGAAACAAGAAAAAAGTGTCCAGTAAACATGTGCTCTAAAATGTATACGTTAAGAGCTACGAGCACTGTTTCATCTTCACTACTTGGAAACACAACTCTTCTAATGAACTACTGGACATAACTTTTGAGGTATACATTGTGGAGCACATGTTTACTGGACATTTTTTTCCTGTTTTGGTCCTGCCAAAAATATGGATAGCAAAGAGCTTTGCAGTAGAAGAGATTTGCTTCACAGTATCGAAGATGAAAGATTGGTCGTATGCATTTTCGACCCCATGTTTACTGAGACTTTTTGACTTCCAGTATCGTGCACTTCCAAGTGTATGCGTTTACGCCATTAATTATGGTACGCACACGCGCGCGCGCACACACACACACACACACACACACACATATATATATATATATATATATATATATATATATATATATATATATATATATATATATATATATGTGATTCATGGTGTGGGTTCGTGTAGTCATGTCCTAGTTCATGAACCACGGGCAACGTATGAGTGGCCAAGTAAGTGGTCCCGACAGTCGGGATACCAGTTACTTTGGAATAAGGCTGGGCATCTCGGACATATTCCGAGTCGTGGCCACCTTTGTGCTCAGACGGCAAAGACTACCAAATCCACCGGTTAGTCCCTCAACCGTTAGGGGTAAAACCCAATGGGACTCGGGGCAAGTAAGGCTAGCAACCTGCTTCCCCGGTACTTTAAATATGATGCTGGCAACAATCAGAGCAAAATGCCTCGGACCTTTGGAGGTGATGGAGTCCCACCTCTAACTGACAAACCAGGGACTCCTAAGATACGACTTGGCAAACAAATGGTAATGAGATGGGGAGCTATTAATATCAATGGGGGCTACTCTGGGAAGAAGGTAGAGCTGGCAGAGGCTGCAGGTAAGATGGTGCTGGACGTTTTAGCTGTTAGTGACATTCGGGTAAGGGGTGAGAAAGAAGAGGAAGTGGGAGAATACAAGGTCTACCTGTCAGGAGTCAAAGCAGGAATAGCACAATGGGGTGTAGGGCTTTACATCAGGAAAGAAATGGAACCCAGCATAGTTGCAATAAGGTATGTAAACGAACGACTGATGTGGATAGATTTGACAGTGTCTAGCAAGAAAATTACGATTGTGTCAGTATATTCGCATTGTGAAGGGACAGATCAAGATAATATGGATGGTTTTTATGAGGCACTCAGTGATGTAGTTGTTAGAGTAAAGGACAAGGACAGTGTTCTGCTCATGGGTGATTTTAACGCCAGGATTGGAAATCGAACAGAAGGGTATGAAAAGGTTATGGGTAAATTTGGAGAGGACATGGAGGCCAACAGGAACGGGAAACAACTCTTGGATTTCTGTGCCAGTATGGGCTTAGTAATCACAAACTCCTTTTTTAAACATAAGAACATTCACCGGTATACGTGGGAAGGCACGGGAACCAGATCTGTCATTGACTATATAATAACAGATCAGGAATTCAGGAAGGCTGTGAGGGACACACGTGTATTCAGGGGATTCTTTGATGACACTGATCATTATTTAATCTGCAGTGAAATTGGGATTGTGAGGCCGAAAGCGCAGGAAGTCAGGTCCATATGTAGGAGGATAAGAGTGGAGAAACTTCAGGATAAGGAAATCAGGCACAAGTACATAACAGCGATCTCAGAAAGGTACCACTTAGTTGAATGTAGTCAATTACAGTCATTGGAAAAGGAATGGACAAGGTACAGGGACACAGTACTAGAAGTGGCTAAAGAATGTTTTGGAACAGTAGTGTGTAAAGGCAGGATGAAGCAAACAGCTTGGTGGAATGACACAGTCAAGGCAGCCTGTAAAAGGAAAAAGAAGGCGTATCAAAAATGGCTACAAACCAGAACCCAGGTAGACAGAGAAAGTTATGTTGAAGAAAGAAACAAAGCCAAACAGTTAATTGCAGCATCCAAGAAGAAATCGTGGGAAGACTTTGGAAACAGGTTGGAGACTATGGGTCAAGCTGCTGGAAAACCATTCTGGAGTGTAATTAGCAGTCTTCGAAAGGGAGGCAAGAAGGAAATGACAAGTATTTTGGACAGGTCAGGAAAACTGCTGGTGAATCCTGTGGATGCCTTGGGCAGATGGAGGGAATATTTTGAAGAATTGCTCAATGTAGGTGAAAATGCGATCAGTAATGTTTCAGATTTCGAGGTAGAATGGGATAGGAATGATGATGGAAATAGGATCACATTTGAGGAAGTGGAAAAAATGGTCAATAGATTGCAGTGCAATAAAGCGGCTGGGGTGGATGAAATTAAGTCGGAACTCATCAAATACAGTGGAATGTCAGGTCTTAAATGGCTACACAGGATAATTGAAATGGCCTGGGAGTCGGGACAGGTTCCATCAGACTGGACAAAAGCAGTAATCACACCAATCTTTAAACATGGAAACAGAAAAGATTGTAACAACTATAGAGATATCTCTTTAATCAGCGTTGTGGGTAAAATCTTCTCAGGTATTGTTGAAAGGAAAGTGCGAGTATTAGTTGAGGACCAATTGGATGAAAATCAGTGTGGGTTTAGGCCTCTTAGAAGTTGTCAGGACCAGATCTTCAGCTTAGGGCAAATAATGGAGAAGTGTTATGAGTGGAACAGGGAATTGTATCTATGCTTTATAGATCTAGAAAAGGCACATGACCGGGCTCCTAGGAGGAAGTTATTGTCTGTTCTACAAGATTATGGAATAGGAGGCAATCTTTTGCAAGCAATTAAAGGTCTTTACATAGATAGTCAGGCAGCAGTTAGAGTTGACGGTAAATTGAGTTCATGGTTCAGAGTAGTTTCAGGGGTAAGACAAGGCTGCAACCTGTCTCCACTGTTGTTCATTTTATTTATGGATCATATGTTGAAAACAATAGACTGGCTGGGTGAGATTAAGATATGCGAACACAAAATAAGCAGTCTTGCATATGCGGATGACTTAGTTGTGATGGCTGATTCGATTGAAAGTTTGCAAAGTAATATTTCAGAGCTAGATCAGAAATGTAAGGACTACGGTATGAAGATTTGCATCTCCAAAACGAAAGTAATGTCAGTGGGAAAGAAATATAAACGGATTGAGTGCCAAATAGGAGGAACAAAGTTAGAACAGGTGGACGGTTTCATACTTAGGATGCATATTCTCACAGGATGGCAACATAGTGAAAGAACTGGAAGCGAGGTGTAGCATAGCTAATGCAGTGAGCGCCCAGCTACGATCTACTCTCTTCTGCAAGAAGGAAGTCAGTACCGAGACTAAGTTATCTGTGCACCGTTCAATCTTTCGACCAACTTTGTTGTATGGGAGCGAAAGCTGGGTGGATTCAGGTTACCTTATCAACAAGGTTGAGGTTACAGATATGAAAGTAGCTAGGATGATTGCGGGTACTAGTAGATGGGAACAATGGCAGGAGGGTGTCCACAATGAGGAAATCAAAGAAAAACTGGGAATGAACTCTATAGATGTAGGAGTCAGGGCGAACAGGCTTAGATGGTGGGGCCATGTTACACGCATGGGAGAAGCAAGGTTACCCAAGAGACTCATGGGTTCAGCAGTAGAGGGTAGGAGGAGTCGGGGCAGACCAAGGAGAAGGTACCTGGATTCGGTTAAGAATGATTTTGAAGTAATAGGTTTAACATCAGAAGAGGCACCAATGTTAGCACTGAATAGGGGATCATGGAGGAATTTTATAAGGGGGGCTATGCTCCAGACTGAACGCTGAAAGGCATAATCAGTCTTAAATGATATATATATATATATATATATATATATATATACAGGGTGGTCCATTGATAGTGACCGGGCCAAATATCTCACTAAATAATTATCAAAGGAAAAAACTAAAAAGAACGAAACTTGTCTAGCTTGAAGGGGAAACGAGGTGGCGCTATGGTTGGCCCGCTAGGTGGCGCTGCCATAGGTGAACCGGATATTAACTGCATTATTTTAAATGGGAACCCCTATTTTTTATTACATGTTCGTGTAGTACGTAAAGAAATATGAATGTTTTAGTTGGACCACTTTTTTCGCTTTGTGATAGATGGCGCTGTTATAGTCACAAACGTATAAGTACGTGGTATCACGTAACATTCCGCCAGTGCGGACGGTATTTGTATCGTCATACGAACGGACCGTTTACCAATTGCGGAAGAGGTCGATATCGTGTTGATGTATGGCTATTGTGATCAAAATGGCCAGCGGGCGTGTGCTATGTATGCTGCTCGGTATTCTGGATGACATCATCCAAGTGTCCGGACAGTTCGCCGGATAGTCACGTTATTTAAGGAAACAGGAAGTGTTCAGCCACATGTGAAACGTCAACCACGACCTGCAACAAATGAAGATGCCCAAGTAGGTGTTTTAGCTGCTGTCGCGTCTAATCCGCACATGAGTAGCAGACAAATTGCGCGAGAATCGGTAATCTCAGAAACGTCGGCGTTGAGAATGCTACATCGACATCGATTGCACCCGTACCATATTTCTATGCACCAGGAATTGCATGGCGACGACTTTTAACGTCGTGTACAGTTCTGTCACTGGGCACAAGAGAAATTACGGGACGATGACAGATTTTTTGGACGCGTTCTATTTAGCGACGAAGCATCATTCACCGACAGCGGTAACGTAAACCGGCATAATATGCGCTATTGGGCGCCCGCATCTCGTGGTCGTGCGGTAGCGTTCTCGCTTCCCACGCCCGGGTTCCCGGGTTCGATTCCTGGCGGGGTCAGCGATTTTGTCTGCCTCGTGATGACTGGATGTTGTGTGCTGTCCTTATGTTAGTTAGGTTTAAGTATTTCTAAGTTCTAGGGGACTGATGACCATAGATTTTAAGTCCCATAGTGCTCAGAGCCATTTGAACCATTTGAACCACTATTGGGTAACGGAAAATCCACCACGTGTGCGACAACTCCAGCAAGTGGACGAATTTGTTATCCCGGGGTCGAAGTTGATGTTGTGTTATGTAATTCATAACGCTGCGTTTCAGTCAATCGTAGACTGTGATATATTTTAGAAAAGCTCTTTAGGAGAGGAAATGAATTAGCTAATAAAAAAGTACAGGGTGCCATAGCGGTGATCATATCTTCGTAAAAAATAAAGCTACAACGAAGGCAATCATGCTGATTGATGTCCCCCTGACGGCTAAAGAACATTTGCTTGAAAAATTTTGTAAGTTGCATCTGGGCAAACAGTTATTTAGGGTGGTCAAAGTGGTTCAAGTGGCTCTGAGCACTATGGGACTTAACATCTGTGGTCATCAGTCCCCTACAACTGAGAACTACTTAAACCTAACTAACCTAAGGACATCACACACATCCATGCCCGAGGCAGGATTCGAACCTGTGACCGTAGCGGTCGCGCTGTTCCAGACTTTAGCGCCTAGGACCGCTCGGCCACTCCGGCCGGCTAGGTTGGTCAAGATAAATGGGATACTCTGTATATATATTACATCACATTAATGTGACTGGTTGCTGCACAGTGTTATTTCAATTATTCTAAAGTGAATTTGATGACAAAAATCAAATTTTTGATTGTTGGAAAAAATCGGGTAATGATTTAATACTCTATACTGGGGAGCAGTAGTTAAAGTCTGAGGCTCTCTCCCCCCTAGCCCCCCCCCCCCCGCTCTCTCACTCTCTCACTCTCTCTCTCACTCTCTCTCTCTATCTCTATTTCTACACTCCTGGAAATTGAAATAAGAACACCGTGAATTCATTGTCCCAGGAAGGGGAAACTTTATTGACACATTCCTGGGGTCAGATACATCACATGATCACACTGACAGAACCACAGGCACATAGACACAGGCAACAGAGCATGCACAATGTCGGCACTAGTACAGTGTATATCCACCTTTCGCAGCAATGCAGGCTGCTATTCTCCCATGGAGACGATCGTAGAGATGCTGGATGTAGTCCTGTGGAACGGCTTGCCATGCCATTTCCACCTGGCGCCTCAGTTGGACCAGCGTTCGTGCTGAACGTGCAGACCGCGTGAGACGACGCTTCATCCAGTCCCAAACATGCTCAATGGGGGACAGATCCGGAGATCTTGCTGGCCAGGGTAGTTGACTTACACCTTCTAGAGCACGTTGGGTGGCACGGGATACATGCGGACGTGCATTGTCCTGTTGGAACAGCAAGTTCCCTTGCCGGTCTAGGAATGGTAGAACGATGGGTTCGATGACGGTTTGGATGTACCGTGCACTATTCAGTGTCCCCTCGACGATCACCAGTGGTGTACGGCCAGTGTAGGAGATCGCTCCCCACACCATGATGCCGGGTGTTGGCCCCGTGTGCCTCGGTCGTATACAGTCCTGATTGTGGCGCTCACCTGCACGGCGCCAAACACGCATAGGAGCATCATTGGCACCAAGGCAGAAGCGACTCTCATCGCTGAAGACGACACGTCTCCATTCGTCCCTCCATTCACGCCTGTCACGACACCACTGGAGGCGGGCTGCACGATGTTGGGGCGTGAGCGGAAGACGGCCTAACGGTGTGCGGGACCGTAGCCCAGCTTCATGGAGACGGTTGCGAATGGTCCTCGCCGATACCCCAGGAGCAACAGTGTCCCTAATTTGCTGGGAAGTGGCGGTGCGGTCCCCTACGGCACTGCGTAGGATCCTACGGTCTTGGCGTGCATCCGTGCGTCGCTGCGGTCCGGTCCCAGGTCGACGGGCACGTGCACCTCCGCCGACCACTGGCGACAACATCGATGTACTGTGGAGACCTCACGCCCCACGTGTTGAGCAATTCGGCGGTACGTCCACCCGGCCTCCCGCATGCCCACTATACGCCCTCGCTCAAAGTCCGTCAACTGCACATACGGTTCACGTCCACGCTGTCACGGCATGCTACCAGTGTTAAAGACTGCGATGGAGCTCCGTATGCCACGGCAAACTGGCTGACACTGACGGCGGCGGTGCACAAATGCTGCGCAGCTAGCGCCATTCGACGGCGAACGCCGCGGTTCCTGGTGTGTCCGCTGTGCCGTGCGTGTGATCATTGCTTGTACAGCCCTCTCGCAGTGTCCGGAGCAAGTATGGTGGGTCTGACACACCGGTGTCAATGTGTTCTTTTTTCCATTTCCAGGAGTGTATATTACATCACATTAATGTGACTGGTTGCTGCATAGTGTTATCTCAATTATTCTAAAGTGAAATTGATGACAAAACCAAATTTTTGATGTTTGGAAAAAATCGGGTAATGAATAAATACTCTATACTGGGGAACAGTAGTTAAAGTCTGAGGCTCTCTCCCCCCTAGCCCCCCCCCCCCCCCGCTCTCTCTCTCTCTCTCTCTATCTCTATGTCTATCTCTCGCACCTATACAGACAAAGTGGCTGCTCCCAGTAGCTGAGTGAATGTCAATCCTAAGCGCCCGGGTTCGATTCCTGGCTGGGTCGGAGATTTTTCTACGCTCCGGGTCTGGGTTCTGTGTTGTCCTAACCATCATCATCTCATCGCCATAGTAGCGCAACTCGCCGAAGTGGCGTCACATCGAAAGACTTGCACCCGGCGAACGGTCTACCCGACTGGAGGCCCTAGCCACACCACATTTACACTTATACAGAGACAGTTTCCAGCTGTGAGCCCTGAAAGCCTCGATTGTTCGGCGCATGCGCACACTTTCTATTCCCCGCACCGTTTACCCCGATCAGCCCAGCAGCATGCGCAGTTCCGAACTCTCTGCTTTTACCTGCTATCTCGTATCCCGTGTCCTGCCCCTCCACGGCGCTACTTTGAAGTCAGGCAGTGCTCAGTATACGTGTGTGTGTGTGTGTGTGTGTGTGTGTGTGTGTTTCCACATTCACTTTCAGTTTCCGCGTCGCCAGCTCCTACAAGCAGCCGCTTGGCCGGAGTATTTGCAGGGAGAAGCGTAACGGAACACAATTGAACGGAGCACGGTTTCGACTCGTCGAAACAAAGGGACGCCCGCGAACCCCTGGCGGTGGGCCAACGCTGCGGCGTTCCGTATAACGCCACCTGCGACCCGTTCCTAGACAAAGCGTCTCTGGCCTGCGTTACGACCCCTGCCGATTACACGGATTTCCTGTTGCTTTATCCAGAAATACACTGCTGTCCATTAAAATTGCTACACCACGAAGATGACGTGCTACAGGCGCGAAATTTAACCGACACGAAGAAGATGCTGTGATATGCAAATATTTAGCTTTTCAGAGCATTCACACAAGGTTGGCGCCGGTGGCGACACCAACAACGTGCTGACACGAGGAAAGATTCCCACCGATTTCTCATACACAAACAGCAGTTGACCTGCGTTGCCTGGTGAAACGTTGTTGTGATGCCTCGTCTAAGGAGGAGAAATGCGTACCATCACGTTTCCGACTTTGATAAAGGTCGGATTGTAGGCTATCGCGATTCCGGTTTATGGTATCGCGACATTTCTGCTCGCGTTGGTCGAGATCCAATGACTGTTAGCAGAATATGGAATCGGTGGGTTCAGGAGGGTAATACGGAACGCCGTGCCGGATCCCAACGGCCTCGTATCACTAGCAGTCGAGGTGACAGGCATCTTATCCGCACGGCTGTAACGGATCGTGCAGCCACGTCTCGATCCCTGAGTCAACATAGGGGGACGTTTGCAAGACGACAACCATCTGCACGAACAGTTCGACGACGTTTGCAGCAGCACGGACTATCAGCTCGGAGACCGTGGCTGCGGTTACCCTTGACGCTGCGTCACAGACAGGAGCGCCTGCGATGGTGTAGTCGACGTCGAACCTGGGTGCACGAATGGCAAAACGTCATTTTTTCGGATGAATCCAGGTTCTGTTTACCGCATCACGATGGTCGCATCCGTCTTTGGCGACATCGCGGTGAACGCACATTGGAAGCGTGTATTCGTCATCGCCATACTGGCGTATCACTCGGCGTGATGGTATGGGGTGCCATTGGTTACACGTCTCGGTCACCTTCTGTTCGCATTGACGGCACTTTCAACAATGGACGTTACATTTCAGATGTGTTACGACCCGTGGCTCTACCCTTCATTCGATCCTGGCGAAACCCTACATTTCAGCAGGATAATGCACGACCGGATGTTGGAGATGCTGTGCGGGACTTTCTGGATGCAGAAAATGTTCGACTGCTGCCCTGGCCAGCACATTCTCCAGATCTCTCACCAACTGAAAACGTCTCGTCAATGGTAGCCGAGCAACTGGCTCGTCACAGTACGCCAGTCACTACTCTCGATGAACTGTGGTATCTTGTTGAAGCTGCATGGGCAGCTGTACCTGTACACGCCATCCGAGCTCTGTTTGACTCAATGCCCAGGCGTATCAAGGCCGTTATTACGGCCAGAGGCGGTTGTTCTGGGTACTGATTTCTCAGAATCTATGCACCCAAATTGCGTGAAAATGTAATCACATGTCAGTTCTAGTATAATATATTTGTCCAGTGAATACCCGTTTCTCATCTATATTTGTTCTTGGTCTAGCAATTTTAATGGCCAGTAGTGTACTTTGTTATGAACTATTATAGAAGTTGTACATATCAGGGGCATAGACTAGGGGAACGGCTGTATGAAGGGTGACCAGTTTGCAAAGGACTTGCAATGCTAGGGCCTGTGTGCCGCAGCTGCTGTGTGGCCTTTACACCGATCACCACTACATGACAATGGCATCGTTTTCACAATAGCAGGTGACTTCACTTCATCGCATCTCAGCCACCTAGCACGAAACATTTGTAAATTATCTACACTGACCTCGCTCCTCAAGCGTTCTACCTATTGCGGAAAATCAGATCAAAATACCCACGGTGGCCGAGCGGTTCTAGGCGCTGCAGTCTGGAACTGCGCGACCGCTGCGTTCGCAGGTTCGAATCCTGCCTCGGGCATGGATGTGTGTGTGATGTCCTTAGGTTAGTTGGGTTTAAGTAGTTCTAAGTTCTAGGGGACTGATGACCTCAGCAGTTAAGTCCCATAGTGCTCAGAGTCATATGAGCCAAAATACCCACGGGAGTTCCTGAAATTTTTGCCAGATTACAGACACAGTGTAAATTTTTAATGATAAAAAATATTTTTTATCTGACGTAATTACATATTAATAATGTAGGGATTTATTTCCTTTGCTCGTGCTGTGAAACCCCACTTTCTGCCAAATTTCGCGGTTTTTGGTCAATTGGGATTATCCTATAGGTTTTGATGAGTCCGTTTATGAGTGTCAAAAACCGTTGTATCTTTTGGCTGCATAGGCATAAAACGTTAAAATTTATACCCACTAAGCGACTCTACAACTCATCACATAAATTTCAACTTCATACTTCTACTCATTCAGGAGGAAAAGGGGTCTTCAACAGTTGGACAGACATATAGAGTGTCAACAAATATTTATCACGAATGCAAATTTTTTTTAAATACAAGGTGCAATCAAGTTCTAAGGCCTCCGATTTTTTTTTCTAATTAACTACTCACCCAAAATCGATGAAACTGGCGTTACTTCTCGACGTAATCGCCCTGCAGACGTACACATTTTTCACAACGCTGACGCCATGATTACATGGCAGCGTCGAAGGCATCTTTATTGACCACTGGAAAATCGCTGAGGCAATAGTAGCACGGCTGGTGAATGTGCAGCCACGGAGAGTGTCTTTCATTGTTGGAAAAAGCCAGAAGTCACTAAAGCCAGGTCAGGTGAGTAGGGAGCACGAGGAATCACTTAAAAGTTGTTATCACGAAGAAACTGTTGCGTAACGTTAGCTCGATGTGCGGGTGCGTTGTCTCAGTGAAACAGCACACGCGCAGCCCTTCCCGGACGTTTTTGTTGCAGTGCAGGAAGGAATTTGTTCTTCAAAACATTTCCGTAGGATGCACCTGTTACCGTAGTGCCCTTTGGAACGCAGTGGGTAAGGATTACGCCCTCGCTGTCCCAGAACATGGACACCATCATATTTTCAGCACTGGCGGTTACCCGAAATTTTTTTGGTGGCAGTGAATCTGTGTGCTTCCATTGAGCTGACTGGCGCTTTGTTTCTGGATTGAAAAATGGCATCCACGTCTCATCCATTGTCACAACCGACGAAAAGAAAGTCCCATTCGTGCTGTCGTTGCGCGTCAACATTGCTCGGCAACGTGCCACACGGGCAGCCGTGTGGTCGTCCGTCAGCATTCGTGGCACCCACCTGGATGACACTTTTCGCATTTTCAGGTCGTCATGCGGGATTGTGTGCAAAGAACCCACAGAAATGCCAACGCTGGAGGCGATCTGTTCAACAGTCATTTGGCGATCCCCCAAAACAATTCTCTCCACATTCTCGATCGTGTCGTCAGACCGGCTTGTGCGAGCCCGAGGTTGTTTCGGTTTGTTGTCACACGATGTTCTGCCTTCATTAAACTGTCGCACCCAGGAACGCACTCTCGACACATCCGTAACTCCGTCACCACGTCTCCTTCAACTGTCGATGAATTTCAGTTGGTTTCACACCACGCAAATTCAGAAAACGAATGATTGCACGCTGTTCAAGTAAGGAAAACATCGACATTTTAAGTATTTAAAACAGTTCTCATTCTCGCCACTGGCGGTAAAATTCCATCTGCCGTATGGTGCTGCCATCTCTGGGACATATTGGCAATGAACGCGGCCTCATTTTAAAACAATGCGCATGTTTCTATCTCTTTCCAGTCCGCAGAAAAAAAATCAGAGGCCTTAGAACTTGAATGCACCTCGTATAATAGAAGCAAAAGGTATTTTTATAGTTACGAACATAAAGTCAACAATAACACCACGAGATGGGTCAGGTCGTACCACCCAGATCCCCCCCTCCCCTCCCCCCCGGGGGAAGATTAACACCTCACCCGAATGGCATTCCAGGACAGATCTCCGACGTTTTCGGCTCTGGCACGAGAGTGGAACAGTGGAAGACATCGTACAATATCAGGGGTGACAGTGTGTCTTCGTTTATCCTGGCACAGATTACGTACGCGTCGCCTACTTTTCTGCCTGTCTTTGACGAATGTGCATAAACATGCTATACGGCATTGGTGTATGGGATATCGTCACTGGGGACAGGAATAACATCACACAGTGTTTTCGGACTAATCCAGGTTCTGTTTGTCAGAAAATGATGGCCGCATTTTGGTTCGCCGCAGACAGGGGGAGCGGCACCACAGTGACCGCATTCGCACAGGACATTCGGCGCCAGCTCGAGGCCTTGTGGTGTGGCGTGCTGTTGGGTAAAACCACAAATCACAGTTGACACGTGTGCAGGGCACTGTGAATGACATCCTGGGACTCGTAGCCACACACTTTCTGCACAACACTCCAAGACGCCATTTTCCAGCATGACAATGCACGACCACATGTTGCTGCACGAAAACTTGCCCTCTTGGTGCCACAGGATGTCATCATTTTGCCCTGTCCTGACAGATCACCAGACATGTCGCCAATATAAAATGTGTGGGATATGGTGTGGATGCAGTGCTGTGACCCAATGGCGACCACCACAGATCAACTTTGGAACCAGGCGAATGCAGCATGGACGCCTGTACCACAGGGCGCCATTCGCGCCATATACGCGTCGATGCCATCACGCTTGGAACAAGTTGTCAGGACCCATGGCGGACCCTGCTCCTACTAGGCATTAATCGAGTAATACCAACTACTATTCTTCCCACGTTCACGTTCATTACATTTCTGTAGGGTCTTACTTCACCAGTAGGGCTAGCAACGTCCTTTGTAAATTATTTCGGTGGCATAATTGGGGGAGGGCACACAGAAAACAGGTTTGGAATCTAGTGGATGCAGTGGCGCGAAACAATTCTCGTCCACGACATGCAAAAGGCTGCCTTAAAAGCTAGCCAGTGAAAACGATTGTATTTCCATTTCTGTGTTCGTAGTACGTAACTCCAAATACGACTGTTGGAACCTTAATAGTGGCAACTATTGATTTACAGCTCGTACAAAATAGAGTACGCGAAGGAACTTGCGCCCCTTCTTGCAGCGGTGTACCGCAGGTCTCTAGAAGAGCGTAGCGTTCCAAAGGATTGGAAAAGGTCACAGGTCATCCCCGTTTTCAAGAAGGGACGTCGAACAAGTGTGCAGAACTATAGACCTATATCTCTAACGTCGATCAGTTGTTGAATTTTGGAACACGTATTACGTTCGAGTATAATGACTTTTCTGGAGTCTAGAAATCTACTCTGTAGGAATCAGCATGGGTTTCGAAAAAGACGATCGTGTGAAACCCAGCTCGCGCTATTCGTCCACGAGACTCAGAGGGCCATAGACACGGGTTCCCAGGTCGATGCCGTGTTTCTTGACTTCCGCAAGGCGTTCGATACAGTTACCCATAGTCGTTTAAAGAACAAAGTAAGAGCATATGGACTATCAGACCAATTGTGTGACTGGATTGAAGAGTTCGTAGATAACAGAACGCAGCATGACATTCTCAATGGAGAGAAGTCCTCCGAAGTAAGAGTGATTTCAGGTGTGCCGCAGGGGAGTGTCATAGGACCGTTGCTATTTACAATATACATAAATGACCTTGTGGATGACATCGGAAGTTCACTGAGGCTTTTTGCGGATGATGCTGTGGTGTATCGAGAGGTTGTACCAATGGAAAATTGTACTGAAATGCAGGAGGATCTGCAGCGAATTGATGCATGGTGCAGGGAATGGCAATTGAATCTCAATGTAGACAAGTGTAATGTGCTGCGAATACACAGAAAGATAGATCCCTTATCATTTAGCTACAAAATAGCAGGACAGCAACTGGAAGCAGTTAATTCCATAAATTATCTGGAAGTACGCATTAGGAGTGATTTGAAATGGAATGATCATATAATGTTGATCGTCGGTAAAGCAGATGCCAGACTGAGATTCGTTGGAAGAATCCTAAGGAAGTGCAATCCGAAAACAAAGGAAGTAGGTTACAGTACGCTTGTTCGCCCACTGCTTGAATACTGCTGAGCAGTGTGGGATCCGTACCAGATAGGGTTGATAGAAGAGATAGAGAAGATCCAACGGAGAGCAGCGCGCTTCGTTACAGGATCATTTAGTAATCGCGAAAGCGTTACGGAGATGACAGATAAACTCCAGTGGAAGACTCTGCAGGAGAGACGCTCAGTAGCTCGGTACGGGCTTTTGTTGAAGTTTCGAGAACATACCTTCACCGAAGAGTCAAGCAGTATATTGCTCCCTCGTACGTAGAAGAGACCGTGAGGATAAAATCAGAGAGATTAGAGCCCACACAGAGGCATACCGACAATCCTTCTTTCCACGAACAATACGAGACGTGAATAGAAGGGAGAACCGATAGAGGTACTCACGGTACCCTTCGCCACACACCATCAGGTGGCTTGCGGAGTATGCATGTAGATGTAGTAGATGTAGATAGATACGTGTTTCAAAGTTTTACTAACCTTCAAAGTAGTCGCCAGCATTGTCTGTAACCCGTTGGCAGCGATGTGTAGGTCGTACGATACTCTTAGTAGTGCCAGTTGTGTTGACAGTCCGAGCGGCGTGGTCTATTGCCCGACGAATTTGTAGCAGTTCTGAAGCGAATGCTGCGGCGCTTCTTTCAATTTACAAATCGAGTTGAACTCACGAGGGCTTAAGTCATCGGAGTGGAGTAGGTGGTATAGCACTTAACAGCCCCATCAGTCAGACAAACCAGTAAGAGCTTGCACTCTACGTGCTTGGGGATTGTCCTGCAAAATGATGGTCAGGTCCTGCAGAAAGTGTCATCACTTCTGTCTCTAAGCTGTTCATTTGTGGAACAAAACCTACGACCAGCTTATAAGGGGAGGCCGCCAATTGTGAAATTCAGATTCGATTCATACTGCGCATAATAAAAGCTCATGGCCAGAGGTGTAATGTGGCAAAGCACCAAGATGCACTTCTCAGCCGTTGTCGAGAAAACCGACAGTTAAAAGAAACCGTTGCGGTGAAATACTCTCTACGATTTACAATTTTCTACAGCGTTGTGGCGCAGCGGTAAACGCTCGGATTTGTAATCCGAAAGTCGCCGGATCGAATCTCGCGCCATGGAACTTTTTTGTTATTAGTATTTGTTTCTTGTAATTCAAATGTGTATATATATATATATATATATATATATATATATATATATATATATATACAATTCCCGGCAATCAGTTGCAACAATTATGCATATAATAAGTTGTTAAAAGTCGTTTGTCGTGGAAAAACTGGCGACTTCGAACATCATTATGTTTTCCGCAAACAAAGTTGTATTTCACAAATGTTATTAATTGTCTTCATAATGTTAACCACGTATAGTTAACGGAAGACGTAGAAACGATATTCCGAAACGAATACGTATAGCGTAAGTCAAACGTTCGAATTAGAACAGAGACCCCACGAACACAAATTTGCTGTGGCAGGTATGAAATATAAACTCCGTTACTCGCTCGTTACACTTGAATGACAGATGTTGAATGGGCCGAAACGAGCCGCCGCATAACAGCGTAGTTGCCTGCTAACTTCGAAAGAAGGTAGATACGGTCCCTAGCGCAACTTTATAACATCGTCGAAAATCAGTGCGGGCGGGAGAGCTTTGGTACACCCTGTTAAACAAACGGAAAAATGGAGGCGGTACAATTGCAGAGCGATCCGCCTTCACCAACACGCATAAGCAATTCATTAATACTTTATATATATATATATATATATATATATATATATATATATATATATATATATATATATATATATATATATTTGAATTACAAAAAACTAATAATAAAAAAAATTGCATAGCGCGAGATTCGATCCGGCGACCTTCGGATTACGAACCCGAGCGCTTACCGCTGCGCCACGACGCTGTAGAAAATTACTAATCGTCGATAGTATTTCACCGCAACGGTTTCTTTTAACTGTCGATTTTCTCGACAACGGCTGAGAAGTGCATCTTGGTGCTTTGCCACATTACACCTCTGGCCATGAGCTTTTATTATGCGCAGTATGAATCGAATCTGAATTTCACAATTGGCGGCCTCCCCTTGTTAGAGACAGAAGTGATGGCACTTTCTGCAGGACCTGACCATCATTTTGCGGGACAATGCTCAACCACGTACAGTGCAAGCTGTTACTGATTTCCAGAATGAGATTTTCACTCTGCAGCGGAGTGTGCGCTGATATGAAACTTGCTGCCAAGTTAAAACTGTGTGTACTGGTGGAAGTAAAGCTGTGAGGAGCGGGCATGAGTCGTGCTTGGGTAGATCACTTGGTAGAGGACTTGCCCGCGAAAGGCAAAGGTCCCGAGTTCGAGTCTCGGCGCGGCATGCAGTTTTAATTTGCCAGGAAGTTTGTTACTGATTTGTTTGACTGATGGGGCTGCTAAGTGCTGTACCAGCTACTGCATTCCCCTGAATTAAGCCCTCGATTTCTAAACTGAAGGAAAGACTTCACGGCATTCGCTTCATAACTGCTACAAATTCGTCGGTGGGCGTCATCTGCCAGCGTGTGTAGTGCCAACAGTAAAATTCGGAGTCGGTGGTGTTACGGTGTGGTCGTGTTTCTCGGGGCTTGCACACATTGTGGTTTAGCGTGGCAGCATCACAGCACAGGCCTACATTGAAGTTTTAAGCACCTCCTTGCTTCCTCAGGAAGGGACCAGTCAGTCTGCCCACGGCGAGCGTCTGAAGTGGTAAGATCTCCGGCTAAGAGCGTCTCTGCCAAGTCCGTAGGACAATGGATTTCTTAAGTTCAGCCTAACTGAAACTTTAATCACCTTTATTTCAGGTTTAGCTCTAAAATATCTAATGTTATCTTAAATTGCGACGCAGTGTAATTCGAGTGTGAAGTTCAGAATACCTTCCAGTAGTTGCTTTGTCACTACTTTGTGAGTAAAGTGGAACCACGTGTTGAAGATCCGTAATTCTAACTAAAAAATGGTTCAAATGGCTCTGAGCACTATGGGACTCAACTGCTGTGGTCATAAGTCCCCTAGAACTTAGAACTACTTAAACCTAACTAACCTAAGGACATCACACAACACCCAGCCATCACGAGGCAGCGAAAATCCCTGACCCCGCCGGGAATCGAACCCGGGAACCCGGGCGTGGGAAGCCTTCTAACTAAGATTATCAATCTTAAATGCGAATGTGCGTGAAATTATAACGTCTCGTCTAGGCAATATTTTTCGATATATCAACTTTTCTTTATGTTCAAGACACGTTGGGTGTACTTCGTGAGACCAGTACCACGCGCTTATACAATTGTTTGACCTATCAGGTTAATAATAAGACGATAGTGACCAGTTCGAGGTTTTTCTTTTGTAAATTGCTTTTCGATCTAATTTATTTTAATTATCAAAATTATTGTGGAGTTATACTCTTTGTGTAAACCAAGTTGACCACGTGAAGCATGTGGTGTATTCATCAAAGTACCCCTCAGCTATTCTTTTCGGGAAGATTTCACAGAGGGTTAGTATGAATTTAGTATACCAGTGTGTGGTAATTTCATGACGGACAGGATTGCGCTACGAACGTAACTTGTTTGGGTGAAAATTGTATCGGTTGGTTGTGGTTAATTTCCTCTTGCATATGTTTCAACGTTCTTCATGTATTATTTTATGAATGCAGTGTTGTATGTAGTCTCCCAATCTTGGCTCCCTATTTGACGTGTTCCGTAAGATTACAAACTCACATTTTCACAGTCCTAAATAAGGCACCAGCTTACTTATGACTCACGTTTAATATGCTGAAATTTCAATGATCAATGGTAAAATAAATTTCCAAATATAAACTGATTTATTTCTTTTTATTTAAATTCTCTTTTTTATATATATATATCACCGGTTGTCGGATGACTATTAAAAGATTATAATTAATGTTAGTCTGGTTGGTAATTCGGTAAGCTAGACTGGATGCCTGGCGAAACAGTTGCTCAGTAATGCAAGGTTAACTTCCCCAGACGGCTCACAGCTTTAACCTGATTTTATTGTCCATTAGCACCGATTTCGTAGAAAAATAAAGTAACAACATTACAAGATACTTACATAAGAACTCCAATCATCACCCACAACAAAAAAGAGGTGTAATCAAAAGTTTAGGGGACAGGGCAAAACGGATTTGTACGCCGGAACATCTGGATACGGAACTGAATCATCTGAAACAGGCCTTCGAAAAGAATGGGTCCTCAAACAAAGAAACTAATAGACCTAATTACAGCAGGCCAGCCGCCCGAAGTGGCCGTGCGGTTAACGGCGCTGCAGTCTGGAACCGCAAGACCGCTACGGTCGCAGGTTCGAATCCTGCCTCGGGCATGGATGTTTGTTATGTCCTTAGGTTAGTTAGGTTTAACTAGTTCTAAGTTCTAGGGGACTAATGACCTCAGCAGTTGAGTTCCATAGTGCTCAGAGCCATTTGAACCATTTTTACAGCAGGCCAGAGGACAAGGATGGTACACAACAATGGAAGAACACGGTGTCTTTGCCTTTCATTAGTAAGGTTACAGATGGAATTGGCAAAATTTAGCTGAAACATAAAGTGAAACCGGTATTCAAACCTACCAGAAAAATAGGACAAGTACTTCGTTCTGTTAAAGATAGAAGGCCACCATTATCATCTAGCGGTGTGTATAAAATTCCGTCTACTTGTGGCGAGGTCTATATTGATACTACGAAAAGAAGTGTGAATACGAGGGTAAAGGAGCACAAAAGTCTTTGCCGACTGGGAAAAACAGATAAATCGGCCGTTGCTGAACATGCACTTCAGTCCGGTGACCATGTAGTTAAGTTTTCTGAAACAACAGTTTTAAGTGCTACCACGAACTATTATCCACGACTGTATAGGGAGGCTATTGAAATTTATAAACATGAAGATAATTTTAATAGAAAAGGAGAGGCCTTGAAATTAAGCGAGATATGGACAGTGGCGTTACAGAATCGATAAGTGATTTTTATCTATGACGGACTATTACCGATAGTTACATTTTGTCTTTGACTAGTTTTCTCTCTGCTGCTATGTGCAAGCTAGACCACGCCCACTTTCCTCGGTATTTAGGCCGCTCTCCGATGCCCGACTCGTCAGTCAGCAGGACTCAGCAGGACCAGCCATACCTCTGAGGATGTCCAACGTAGTGTTGGACGAAACGTTAGGAATAGAAGAATTCCGTGGACCACGGCCATATAACCCGGAAGAATTATCAACAACAGTACCATCCGGTCGTGAAAGCCTTCATTGTACGAGGGCCGTTCAGAAAGTAACCTCCGGTTGATTTAAACAAATACACCAAGTTAAATAAAAATATTTTAATATATACATCTTACAACTACATCTTTGCACTATTTTTCTACATAGTCTCCATAGCGATTGAGGCACTTATCGTATCTCTTCACAAGCTTTGAAATTCCTTCTGCATAAAAATCACCCGCTTGTGCCTGGAGCCAGCCTGTGACCGCATCTTTGAGCTCTTCGTCGTCATCAAACCGCTGTGACCCGAGCCATTTCTTCAAATGCATGAAGAGGTGATAATCACTTGGCGCCAGGTCTGGGCTGTCAGGTGGATGGTTGACAACGTCCCACTTGAAGGACTCAAGAAGGACCGTTGTTCTGCGAGCAGAGTGAGGACGGGCGTTATCGTGCAAAAAAACCATACAGGAAGTCAGCATACCACGGCGTTTGTTCTGTATAGCCCGTCGTAACTTTTTTATTGTTTCACAGTACACGTCTTGATTAATGGTCGTACCACGTTCCATGAATTCAACCAACAACACCCCTTTGGCATCCCAAAACACCGTTGCCATCAGTTTTCTGGCAGAAAAATCTTGCGAGGCTTTTCTTCGTTTGGTAGGCGAATTTGAATGTGCCCACATCTTTGATTGTTCTTTTGTCTCAGGGTTCACGTACTTAATCCAGGTTTCGTCACCGGTCACGATTCTGTTTAACAATGGTTCTCCTTCGTCCTCATAACGTGACACAAAGTCTAATGCAGAGGCCATTCTTTGAGTTTTGTGGTGGTCGGTAAGAATTTTGGGCACCCATCGTGCACGGAACTTACAGTAACCCAATCTTGCTGTCACTATCTCGTACAAGAGAGTCTTAGAAATCTGTGGAAAACCAGTAGACAACTCCGACATTGAGAAACGTCGATTTTCACTAACTTTTGCATCAACTGTTGAACGAGTTCGTCAGTCACCAATGATGGTCTACCACTCCTCTCTTCATCATGAACGTTTTCTCGTCCACTTTTAAATAAACGTACCCATTCACGGACAACTCCTTCACTCATAACTCTTGGTCCGTACACGGCACAAAGCTCACGATGAATAGCTGCTGCAGAATATCCTTTGGCTGTAAAAAACCTTATGACAGCACGCACTTCACATTTGGCTGGGTTTTCTATTGCAGCACACATTTCAAACTGCCACAAAAACTAAACTAGCGCAGGTACGACGTTCACTCGACCACGGCTTGATGCCGACTGACCTGTTGAGTGCGTGAACGCACAGATGGCGTCGCTACTCCCCCCCCCCCCCCCCCACAACCCGCACTGTGACCAATCGGAGGTTACTTTCTGAACCGCCCTCGTATGTGTGTGAAATCTTATGGGACTTAACTGCTAAGGTCATCAGTCCCTAAGCTTACACACTACTTAACCTAAATTATTCTAACAAGGGAACCTCCCCATCGCACTCCCCTTCAGATTTAGTTATAAGTTGGCACAGTGGATAGGCCTTGAAAAACTGGACACAGATCAATCGAGAAAACAGGAAGAAGTTGTGTGGAACTATGAAAAAAATAAGCAAAATATACAAACTGAGTAGTCCATGCGCAAGATAGCCAACATCAAGGATAGTGTGAGCTCGGGAGTGCCGTGGTCCCGTGGTTAGCGTGAGCAGCTACGGAATGAGAGGTCCTCGGTTCAAGTCAGTCTGCTTTCGGCCGGTGAGCGGCGAGGTCGTCTTGTTTACGTCCCGTCCGCAGAGTCGCGAGCGCGCGTAGTTTGTTTACTTCCTCGCCGCAGCTAATACTCGCGTCCGTTAACACTGAGTCGCCATGGCTTATTCGTACAGAAAAGCTACCATCAAGATCAGCTTCCAGCCCGACTACGCACGACCACGAGCCTTTCAAGTCGAACGATTCATCCGTGACGCAGTTCAAATACCAACACAGCGCATCATCGGTATCCACCTATCCATCACAAGCAGCGTCGTTTACGTCAAGATTGTCGATGACGAGTTATGTCACGCAGTTGTGAACAGATGCGCGAACACTCTCAAGTTCAAACACTCCGATGGTCACAGCTGGACTAGGATTACGCACACTAAGAGTCTTCGAACTCCCTTTCGAAGTACCACCGGACGTCGTTACCTCAGCTTTCCGCCCTTATGGGACGGTAATTAGCCACGTGGCCGAAAAATGGAACACCTTCGAGACGTACCAAGTCCTCAACGGCGTCCGACAAGTGAAAATTGAATTAAAGAAACATGTGCCGTCCTACTTACAAGGGAACCTCCCCATCGCACCCCCCTCAGATTTAGTTATAAGTTGGCACAGTGGATAGGCCTTGAAAAACTGAACGCAGATCAATTGAGAAAACAGGAAGAAGTTGTGTGGAACTGTGAAAAAATAAGCAAAATATACAAATTGAGTAGTTCATGGGAGCATATGCAACATCAAGGACAATAGGATCGCAGGAGCGCAATGGTCTCGTGGTAACGTGAGCAGCTGCGGAACGGAAGGTCCTTGGTTCAAATATTCCATTGAGTGAAAATTTTTATTTTTTATTTTCAGTTTATGTGACAAACTCTTATGTTTTCATCACTTTTTTGGGAGTGATTATCACATCCACAAGAAAACCTAAATCGGGCAAGGTAGAAGAATCGCCAAGTGTACAAGTTAGGTGGGTCGACAACATGTTCCTGTCATGTGGTGCACATGCCGTCACCAGTGTCGTATAGAATATATCAGATGTGTTTTCCTGTGGAGGAATCGGTTGACCTATGACCTTGCGATCAAATGTTTTCGGTTCCCATTGGAGAGGCACGTCCTTTCGTCTACTAATCGCACGGTTTTGCGATGCAGTCGCAAAACACAGACGTCAATGAACGAACGGACAGATAATAACCATGCAAAAATAAATAAAGCAAAATTTTCACTCCAGGGAAGACTTGAACCAAGGACCTCTCGTTCTGCAGCTGCTCACGCTACCACGGGACCACGGCGCTCGTGAGCTCACATTGTGCATGATGTTGCCTATGTGGCCCATGGGCTACTCAGTTTGTATATTTTGCTTATTTTTTCACAGTTCCACACAACTTCTTCCTGTTTTCTCAATTGATCTGTGTTCAGTTTATCAAGGCCTATCCACTGTGCCAACTTATAACTAAATCTGAGGGGGGTGCGATGGGGAGGTTCCCTTGTTAGTCATAGGTGGCTGTCGAGCAATAATAATGTACGACGGCCAACCTCGTACCTGTTCTGGTTGCGGCCAGGAGGGTCATGTGCGCTCGGCGTGTATTCAACGTCGGGTTACACAACTTCCATTGCATGACACGACACCACCTCCTACGCTCACGCCCCCCCCCCCCCCTCAATTACGCAGAGGTGACACGATCGACCGTCATGACAGACGACAACCCCCCCGGCAGACAGGAAGCGTTAGAATGCGCACCTGTCGCCGGTCCTGGATTGACCAACACCATTACGGTGTCTGCAGGGGTTGAAGAACGCCGCCCATCGACTCCACAAGAAGATTCGGACGAGAGAATGGAACTCGACGCTAGGGTTGTACCGACCTCTGCCTTTCTCCCTGAGGGGGAAGCTATACGGGAACCACAAACTCTTTCGGACACAGAAACCCACGTCCGCAAACAAAGTGTAATCTCCCCACGGAAAATTACCCTCTACCACGCAATAATTAATAATGGTCAACCAAATCGTCCGCATGTATTTACGTTTGAAAAGTATCTGATCAGATTTTCTAGTAATATATGCGCCGACAGCTCGTCGACGCCAAGGTATTTTTCTAGTACGTTTATTCTTTGGAACAACAGAGGTACAGAAATGTATGCTCCATGGTTATTATAGAGAGAGAGAGGAACAGCTTCGGAAGTATCGGTTGGAAGATTGTCGGATTGCTAAAGGAGATTTATTTACTCTTCTTCGCGCTAAAGCGAGCTAGGAAAGTTTGTACCGCTAGCGTGATAGATAAAGAGAAAGAAAAACCTGTAAAAGAAAATTACATGAGACTTGGAACCAACAGAAAACGGAACATGTACGGAAATGGATTCAATATACAATTTTCCTCAGAAATAAGGTTTGTGACCATTTTATTCTAGAGTGAATGACGAATGAGTTCTCTGTCTGAACCATTGATGATTGTCTGGGCCCTGTAATTAATTGGGAAGTTTCAGCTGTGACGAAGAGAGCCTGCAATCTATGAGTTTTTTGAAATCGTCCAAAAAGGCTTCGTCCACATCCGAAATTTTAGATCTGTCGGAAACTGAACGAATTGTTCAAACGATCGATTTTCCCAACTGAATGCAGCGCTTAATAATAATAACCAATGTAAAGATCTTTTCTAGCAAGCCAGCCGCTGAATATTAAGACGAAGGGCTCCACCAGAGATTCTACTAGGCTGATTTCACGTAAATAATATATTTAAACTGTACACAAATAAAGGACGGAGAGAGAGAGAGAGAGAGTGAGAGAATCCTCCATTAGCATAATTGTTTCTCTGTCTTTTCACGGATCAGCCTAACTAGAAAACACGAAGCCCTGACTTTATTTTACCGATTTATGTGTGAGAGGGAAAGAGCGATAAAGGCGACAGATACACTTCTGTACAGACAAAACATTACACCAAGTTAGCGGCAAGCTGCATTCACATAGACTTTCATCATTTACAAAAGCAGAGTAGAATTCATTAAAAAAGGTCACCGAGAAAACATAAAAAGCGACGTCACACACCCTCAGACGATTGCCTCCAGCGGACGTCTTCTCCAGTTGACGACCGGACGGCCGACGAAACGACGAGGAAAATGGATGACACGAGATCGCCCTCACCTGTCACTTTGTCTGATTTTGACAAACCCGATTCCGCTCTCTCGCACAAACGGATGGCCAGCACAGCGCCCGCCGTTGGTACACAACCGGAAACAACTGCGGATTCACCCTTAGTCACTCAGCCCACAAGTGTTCTACCGCAGCCACCGTTACCATACGGACCTTGAGCGGATGACATTGAAGACGATTCTACGGCCGCTGTGGTCTCTCCTCCCACACCTCGGCCCCTCCCGAGTAGCAACAGATGACGGCGCGGACGCGGCCAGCAGATCACGGGCCCCACCTTTAACGGCGACACTGACGGCAGCCCCCACCGCAGGAGACGATCTACAAACCTATCGCTTGACGACCATCAACATTAACACCATTCGGACACGTACGAAGTTGTCGCTGCTCCAAGACATGCTCAATGCAGCAGACGTTGACACTGTCTTTCTCCAAGAAGTCTTCGTCGCCGATTTCCCGGGTATGTATGGTTATACGGCTCATGTGTCCCACGCCTCGCCCACTAACAGTGGAGTAGCCATTCTCCTCAGAGAGGGCCTCGAGGCGGACCGATATCTCCCCGACGCTAGAGGAATGGCCGTAACGGTGCAGGGCGTCCGGTTTATCAGTGTGTACGCCCCTTCCGGAACGAATCGCCGTCGTGACCGATCGCTCTTCTTCGCAGAAGGAAGAGCACCGCTTTTTCAGGGCAGGCACGATCACTTGGTATTAGGGGGCGATTGCAGTTGCACCCAAGCACCTAAAGATCAGCTGCCGCGCCATTCACCGTGCCCCGAACTTGGGACACTCATCGGCGATCTCCAGCTGGTAGATACATGGGAACATGTCCGAGGAAATAGACCGGGATACACCCATTTCACGAGTCACTCGTCTAGTCGCATCGATAGGATTTACGTCTCCCGTTCTCACGCGGCAACGGTGAGTGACGCGGAGGTATGGCCAGTAGCCTTCACGAGGCCTATATACACTCCTGGAAATGGAAAAAAGAACACATTGACACCGGTGTGTCAGACCCACCATACTTGCTCCGGACACTGCGAGAGGGCTGTACAAGCAATGATCACACGCACGGCACAGCGGACACACCAGGAACCGCGGTGTTGGCCGTCGAATGGCGCTAGCTGCGCAGCATTTGTGCACCGCCGCCGTCAGTGTCAGCCAGTTTGCCGTGGCATACGGAGCTCCATCGCAGTCTTTAACACTGGTAGCATGCCGCGACAGCGTGGACGTGAACCGTATGTGCAGTTGACGGACTTTGAGCGAGGGCGTACAGTGGGCATGCGGGAGGCCGGGTGGACGTACCGCCGAATTGCTCAACACGTGCGGCGTGAGGTCTCCACAGTACATCGATGTTGTCGCCAGTGGTCGGCGGAAGGTGCACGTGCCCGTCGACCTGGGACCGGACCGCAGCGACGCACGGATGCACGCCAAGACCGTAGGATCCTACGCAGTGCCGTAGGGGACCGCACCGCCACTTCCCAGCAAATTAGGGACACTGTTGCTCCTGGGGTATCGGCGAGGACCATTCGCAACCGTCTCCATGAAGCTGGGCTACGGTCCCGCACACCGTTAGGCCGTCTTCCGCTCACGCCCCAGCATCGTGCAGCCCGCCTCCAGTGGTGTCGCGACAGGCGTGAATGGAGGGACGAATGGAGACGTGTCGTCTTCAGCGATGAGAGTCGCTTCTGTCTTGGTGCCAATGATGGACCGCGTGAGACGACGCTTCATCCAGTCCCAAACATGCTCAATGGGGGACAGATCCGGAGATCTTGCTGGCCAGGGTAGTTGACTTACACCTTCTAGAGCACGTTGGGTGGCACGGGATACATGCGGACGTGCATTGTCCTGTTGGAACAGCAAGTTCCCTTGCCGGTCTAGGAATGGTAGAACGATGGGTTCGATGACGGTTTGGATGTACCGTGCACTATTCAGTGTCCCCTCGACGATCACCAGTGATGTACGGCCAGTGTAGGAGATCGCTCCCCACACCATGATGCCGGGTGTTGGCCCTGTGTGCCTCAGTCGTATGCAGTCCTGATTGTGGCGCTCACCTGCACGGCGCCAAACACGCATACGACCATCATCGGCACCAAGGCAGAAGCGACTCTCATCGCTGAAGACGACACGTCTCCATTCGTCCCTCCATTCACGCCTGTCGCGACACCACTGGAGGCGGGCTGCACGATGTTGGGGCGTGAGCGGAAGACGGCCTTACGGTGTGCGGGACCGTAGCCCAGCTTCATGGAGACGGTTGCGAATGGTCCTCGCCGATACCCCAGGAGCAACAGTGTCCCTAATTTGCTGGGAAGTGGCGGTGCGGTCCCCTACGGCACTGCGTAGGATCCTACGGTCTTGGCGTGCATCCGTGCGTCGCTGCGGTCCAGTCCCAGGTCGACGGGCACGTGCACCTTCCGCCGACCACTGGCGACAACATCGATGTACTGTGGAGACCTCACGCCCCACGTGTTGAGCAATTCGGCGGTACGTCCACCCGGCCTCCCGCATTCCCACTGTACGCCCTCGCTCAAAGTCCGTCAACTGCACATACGGTTCACGTCCACGCTGTCGCGGCATGGTACCAGTGTTAAAGACTGCGATGGAGCTCCGTATGCCACGGCAAACTGGCTGACACTGACGGCGGCGGTGCACAAATGCTGCGCAGCTAGCGCCATTCGACGGCCAACACCGCGGTTCCTGGTGTGTCCGCTGTGTCGTGCGTGTGATCATTGCTTGTACAGCCCTCTCGCAGTGTCAGGAGCAAGTATGGTGGGTCTGACACACCGGTGTCAATGTGTTCTTTTTTCCATTTCCAGGAGTGTATATGCTCTGGCACTGGAACCGCTCCTCTGTGGCCTCCGTCAACGCCTCACCGGTCTTACCCTACGTGACGTTACAGTTCGCTGTACAGCATATGCAGACGACCTGGTTCTCGTGTTCCGCAGTCGCGACGATGTCAACAGAGCACTAGAATGGATTACCACGTACGGTGTGGCTTCCGGCAGCTGTCTCAACGGCGCCAAATCGGTCGCCATGGCCATAGGAGACGGGTTGACCCCAGCGTGTGTCGAACCCCTACAGCTTCGTGGCACTATCAAATGTCTAGGAACAGAGTTTCACGACGACATACGGCGCACCGCGGCTCTTAACTACCGCCGCTTATTACAACAAATTCGGGTCCAGATCTTCAACCTTCGTCTGCGGACCCTCGACATTCTCCAAAGGACGCACTTCGTCAATGTTTACCTCGCATGGCGCCTTCCACACATAGCGCGTGTTCTCCCAATACCGTTACTGATGGCTCGACGTCTATTAGCGGCATTCGCAGCCTACGTCAGTACAGGCATGCTCTTCAAAGTCAGTTATGAGTCACTGACCCTTCCCCCAGAAAGGGGAGGTCTTGGTCTAGTCCATGTCCACGACAGAGCTGTGGCCCTGTATGTCAGCTCACACATCGAGCTGTGGCGCCACCACCCGGAAAGTTCGACAGGTTTGCTGTTGGAGTCCTTAGCTCCGCCCTCCATTATGCCCCCACTGACGACGCAAGACATACCACCACCCTTCTACTACTTCGGGAACTTTTACATTGAACACAGCTATGTCCGTATCGCAGTACCACCGACGAAACAGGCGTCGGCGCGGGATATACGAGGTGTGGCTAGAATAAAACCGGACTAGTACTGGTGAAACAATAAAACGAATGCAATAAGTCTGAAAGTCGCGTGGCCTGTCACGTGACTCTCGCTCGGCCTACTGCTCGAGTTTCATCTGCCTCCTGCACTCAGTCTGCCCGTGGCGTCTGTTTTAAGTAGTTTACGTATTGTCTGTGCGTCGGAAAATGTTGAGTGTACAGAAAGAACAGCGTGTTAACATCAAATTTTGTTTCAAACTAGGAAAATCTGCAAGTGAAACGTTTGTAATGTTACAACAAGTGTACGGCGATGATTGTTTATCGCGAACACAAGTGTTTGAGTGGTTTAAACGATTTAAAGATGGCCGCGAAGACACCAGTGATGACACTCGCACTGGCAGACCATTGTCAGCAAAACCTGATGCAAACATTGAAAAAAAAATCGGTAAACTTGTTCGACAAGACAACAAGTCAACTCCTGTTGACTCAGACACTGCTCTGATTGTTAAACGGCGATCTTGTCGAACAAGTTTACCGATTTTTTCAATGTTTGCATCAGTTTTTGCTGACAATGGTCTGCCAGTGCGAGTGTCATCACTGGTGTCTTCGCGGCCATCTTTAAATCGTTTAAACCACTCAAACACTTGTGTTCGCGATAAACAATCATCGCCGTACACTTGTTGTAACATTACGAACGTTTCACTTGCAGATTTTCCTAGTTTGAAACAAAATTTGATGTTAAGACGCTGTTCTTTCTGTACACTCAACATTTTCCGACGCACAGACAAAACGTCAACTACTTAAAACAGACGCCACGGGCAGACTGAGTGCAGGAGGCAGATGAAACTCGAGCAGTAGGCGGAGCGAGAGTCACGTGACAGGCCACGCGACTTTCAGCCTTATTGCATTCGTGTTATTGTTTCACCAGTACTGGTCCGGTTTTTTTCCAGCCACACCTCGTATAGCACGTCATACAGCAGAGGCGCCCACCAAACATCGTGGAGACGAAAAGCCCTCAGGTTAATTGGAAGGTGGTGTGGAAGACGATTCACGCGATTCCACTGGACACAGCCGTCCGATCCACATGGTACATCACAGTCAATGGTAAACAGATCACCCGATCACGCCTCCACGAGATAAACATGGCGGAATCGCCTCTCTGCGTAGACTGCGGGATACCAGACACGGACGAACACCGTCTCACATGTGGCGCGGCAGAAGACGTATGGCGCTTGGTGCGACAAATTTTGTCGTATTTTCTGCGAGTGACTCCGGAACACATTACACCTCGGTTTCTACTATTTCCGGATCAACAGTATTTCCCGCGCGCCAAGACCAACGCTGTCACGTGGATCCGTGCGCATGCGGTACACCACTTATTTCACGATGGACCTAAAGATGTATTCCACTTTTTGGAACTACCTACAAGAACGTCATTGCAAGATCGTACGGAACCCAAAATACAGGCAGTATTTTTCTAATTACTTAGGGAGTGCCCTACGCGACCCTCCGCGCAGCTGGATCATCAACAGGTAGGAGAAGATACCCATTGAGTGAGCTGACATGACTAAGTTCGATTCTCGGTGGAACAACATGATATACGTGAAGACGTACCTGGATGATGAAGCGTAAGGAGTAGCGACACACCCTTCTGCATCCTGTATGAAGCACTTTTTTTCGTTTTCCCCATATACATTACCTCGGTGTAGGAACGTGCCGAGATATTGTTTTCTTTTTCTCAGAGCACGATGCGGTGCTAGATACATTTATTTTTGGTACTTTAAACATAGCTGCGCTACAGCAACGGTTCCACGTAATCAGACTAAGAGCAGCCGACCAGTTGCAAAGGATAAAGTAATCTTTACCTAGGTTTCAATAGATATAAATCTATCTTCTTCAGAAGACGGCAGTATTATAACAACATGAAGTGATATGTCCTTATCGTTTAGGCAAACATCTGCATAGTTACATTTTATATGATTAATGTAACTATGCAGATGTTTGCCTAAACGATAAGGACATATCACTTCATGTTGTTATAATACTGCCGTCTTCTGAAGAAGATAGATTTATATCTATTGAAACCTAGGTAAAGATTACTTTATCCTTTGCAACTGGTCGGCTGCTCTTAGTCTGATTACATTTATTTTTGTTGTGGTATAAAGTAAAACCACATTAAGAATGTATTAAAACAGTAAATACAAATAAATAAATAAATAATAATTCCCACAAAAGATTTCCCCTTCCCATCCCTGATTCCTTGACGGACGAGGGGGACACTGCGACCAGGCCTCGGGTTACGACCCCTGATCGCGTTGCCTTCCCCGCACTCCCCACCTCATTTAAAAAAAAAAAAAAAAAAAAAAAAAAAAAAAAAAAAAAAAACGGTAGCGTCTAATAAAAAAAAGTCTTCCCTCGAGAGAAAAGTTTAATTTTTTATTTTCAGTTTATGTGACAAACTCTTATGTTTTCATCACTGTTTTGCGAGTGATTATCACATCCACAAGAAAACCTAAATCGGGCAAGGTAGAAGAATCTTTCCCCCACTCGCCAAGTGTACAAGTTAGGTGGGTCGACAACATATTCCTGTCATGTGACGCACATGCCGTCACCAGTGTCGTATAGAATATATCAGATGTGTTTTCCCGTGGAGGAATCGGTTGACCTATGTCCTTGCGATGAAATGTTTTTGGTTCCTATTGGAGAGGCACGTCCTTTCGTCTGCTAATCGCACGGTTTTGCGGTGCGGTCGCAAAACACAGACACTAAACTTATTACAGTGAACAGAGACGTCAATGAACGAACGGACAGATCATAATTTTTGCGAAAATAAATAAACTTTTCACTCGAGGGAAGACTTGAACCAAGGACCTCTCGTTCCGCAGCTGCTCACGCTAACCACGGCGCTCCTGAGCTCACTCTATCCTTGATGTTGCCTATCTTGCGCATGGACTATTAAGTTTGTATATTTTGCTTATTTTTTCCATAGTTCTGTACAACTTCTTCCTGTTTTCTCGATTGATCTGTGTTCTGTTTTCAAGGCCTATCCACTGTGCCAACTTATAAATAAATCTGAGGGGGGTGCGATGGGGAGGTTCCCTCGTAAGGACAAACACACACACCCATGTCCAAGGGAGGACTCGAACCTCCGCCGGGACCAGCCGCACCCCCTAACAAATGTTCCCAGATTTTTCGGCTAAAGGACGCTGCGGTGGAGAGATGGCAGCCGTCTAGCACAGGTAACTGTTGAGAGGTGACGTCAGCGTGGAGTGAGGATGGGGGAGGTAATGGTGGGTCGTGGGGGGTGGGATTGGGGAGGAGAGGGCGCGTGCGAGATGACAGGTGATCGCTCGGTACGGGCGGTGCCTGCCGTGTGTGGGGGTGGCTGAGGGCGTTAAAGGGGGGTGGGTGGGGGGGAAAGGGGGCGGGCGGCCGGAGAGCAAACAAGGCGAGGGCGCCGCCGCCAATATCGACCTGGGCGGTCGCGGGTCGCAGGACACGCCATATCGACCTCGGAGCTCGGTGATTCCCCGAGCTGCTGCCGCCGCGATAGACAGATAGCGCTTATCAGGCGGAGAGGCCGGAGGTCAGCAGTAGGTGGCGGAGGGTGCTTTCAGCCTGTCAACACCCGCCTAGGAGGAATCCGCAGCGGAAAGGCCGCTTGGCGATTACACTGATGTAACGGCCCGGATGTCAAGTGAACTGACATTTCTGTACAAGCTTTCTATGCTGTTAGCATTAAGCAGTCATTATTTAAGTAATTTAGTATATTAATTAGTGATAATACAGTCGCCTAATTAGATTTGTGGAAGGAATTCACTTTCGCTATTAAACTGATGCACTTGAAATGTCTCCTTGGAAAAATTTATAAATGGCTGTGCTTAAACTGACACACAGTATTTTTAGCGCAACGCAATCTTTCAATAATCCCTACAAAAGAATGGCCCTGACTAACATTAACCTATTGTTGTTGTTGTGGTCTTCAGTCCTGAGACTGGTTTGATGCAGCTCTCCATGCTACTCTATCCTGTGCAAGCTTTTTCATCTCCCAGTACCTACTGCAACCTACATCCTTCTGAATCTGCTTAGTGTATTCATCTCTTGGTCTCCCTCTACGATTTTTACCCTCCACGCTGCCCTCCAATACTAAATTGGTGATCCCTTGATGCCTCAGAACATGTCCTACCAACCGATCCCTTCTTCTGGTCAAGTTGTGCCACAAACTTCTCTTCTCCCCAATCCTGTTCAATACTTCCTCATTAGTTATGTGATCTACCCATCTAATCTTCAGCATTCTACTGTAGCACCACATTTTGAAAGCTTCTATTCTCTTCTTGTCCAAACTATTTATCGTCCATGTTTCACTTCCATACATGGCTACACTCCATACGAATACTTTCAGAAATGACTTCCTGACACTTAAATCTATACCGAGCGAGGTGGCGCAGTGGTTAGACACTGGACTCGCATTCGGGAGGACGACGGTTCAATCCCGCGTCCGGCCATCCTGATTTAGGTTTTCCGTGATTTCCCTAAATCGCTCCAGGCAAATGCCGGGATGGTTCCTTTCAAAGGGCACGGCCGACTTCCTTCCCTGTCCTTCCCTAATCCGATGAGACCGATGACCTCGCTGTCTGGTCTCCTTCCCCAACACAACCAACCAACTTAAATCTATACTGGATGTTAACAAATTTCTCTTCTTCAGAAACGCTTTCCTTGCCATTGCCAGCCTACATTTTATATCCTCTCTACTTCGACCATCATCAGTTATTTTGCTCCCCAAATAGCAAAACTCCTTTACTACTTTAAGTGCCTCATTTCCTAATCTAATTCCCTCAGCATCACCCGACTTAATTAGACTACATTCCATTATCCTTGTTTTGCTTTTGTTGATGTTCATCTTATATCCTCCTTTCAAGACACTGTCCATTCCATTCAACTGCTCTTCCAAGTCCTTTGCTGTCTCTGACAGAATTACAATGTCATCGGCGAACGTCAAAGTTTTTATTTCTTCTCCATGAATTTTAATACCTACTCCGAATTTTTCTTTTGTTTCCTTTACTGCTTGCTCAATATACAGATTGAACAACATCGGGGAGAGGCTACAACCCTGTCTTACTCCCTTCCCATCCACTGCTTCCCTTTCATGTCCCTCGACTCTTATAACTGCCATCTGGTTTCTGTACAAATTGTAAATAGCCTTTCGCTCCCTGTATTTTACCCCTGCCATCTTTAGAATTTGAAAGAGAGTATTCCAGTCAACATTGTCAAAAGCTTTCTCTAAGTCTACAAATGCTAGAAACGTAGGTTTGCCTTTCCTTAATCTTTCTTCTAAGATAAGTCGTAAGGTCAGTATTGCCTCACGTGTTCCAGTGTTTCTACGGAATCCAAACTGATCTTCCCCGAGGTTGGCTTCTACTAGTTTTTCCATTCGTCTGTAAAGAATTCGTGTTAGTATTTTGCAGCTGTGACTTATTAAGCTGATAGTTCGGTAATTTTCACATCTGTCAACACCTGCTTTCTTTGGGATTGGAATTATTATATTCTTCTTGAAGTCTGAGGGTATTTCGCCTGTTTCATACATCTTGCTCACCAGATGGTAGAGTTTTGTCAGGACTGGCTCTCCCACGGCCGTCAGTAGTTCCAATGGAATATTGTCTGCTCCGGGGGCCTTGTTTCGACTCAGGTCTTTCAGTGCTCTGTCAAACTCTTCACGCAGTATCATATCTCCCATTTCATCTTCATCTACATCCTCTTCCATTTCCATAATATTGTCCTCAAGTACATCGCCCTTGTATAGACCCTCTATATACTCCTTCCACCTTTCTGCTTTCCCTTCTTTGCTTAGAACTGGGTTTCCATCTGAGCTCTTGATATTCATACAAGTCGTTCTCTTATCTCCAAAGGTCTCTTTAATTTTCCTGTAGGCGGTATCTGTCTTACCCCTAGTGAGATAGGCCTCTACATCCTTACATTTGTCCTCTAGCCATCCCTGCTTAGCCATTTTGCACTTCCTGTCGATCTCATTTTTGAGACGTTTGTATTCCTTTTTGCCTGTTTCACTTACTGCATTTTTATATTTTCTCCTTTCATCAATTAAATTCAATATATCTTCTGTTACCCAAGGATTTCTACTAGCCCTCGTCTTTTTACCTACTTGGTCCTCTGCTGCCTTCACTACTTCATCCCTCAAAGCTACCCATTCTTCTTCTACTGTATTTATTTCCCCCATTCCTGTCAATTGCTCCCTTATGCTCTCCCTGAATCTCTGTACAACCTCTGGTTCTTTTAGTTTATCCAGGTCCCATCTCCTTAAATTCCCACCTTTTTGCAGTTTCTTCAGTTTTAATCTACAGGTCATAACCAATAGATTGTGGTCAGAGTCCACATCTGCCCCTGGAAATGTCTTACAATTTAAAACCTGGTTCCTAAATCTCTGTCTTACCATTATATAATCTATCTGATACCTTTTAGTATCTCCAGGGTTCTTCCATGTATACAACCTTCTTTCATGATTCTTAAACCAAGTGTTAGTTATGATTATGTTGTGCTCTGTGCAAAATTCGACCAGGCGGCTTCCTCTTTCATTTCTGTCCCCCAATCCATATTCACCTACTATGTTTCCTTCTCTCCCTTTTCCTACACTCGAATTCCAGTCACCCATGACTATTAAATTTTCGTCTCCCTTCACAATCTGAATAATTTCTTTTATTTCATCATACATTTCTTCAATTTCTTCGTCATCTGCAGAGCTAGTTGGCATATAAACTTGTACTACTGTAGTAGGCGTGGGCTTCGTATCTATCTTGGCCACAATAATGCGTTCACTATGCTGTTTGTAGTAGTTTACCCGCATTCCTATTTTCCTATTCATTATTAAACCTACTCCTGCATTACCCCTATTTGATTTTGTGTTTATAACCCTGTAGTCACCTGACCAGAAGTCTTGTTCCTCCTGCCACCGAACTTCACTAATTCCCACTATATCTAACTTCAACCTATCCATTTCCCTTTTTAAATTTTCTAACCTACCTGCCTGATTAAGGGATCTGACATTCCACGCTCCGATCCGTAGAACGCCAGTTTTCTTTCTCCTGATAACGACATCCTCTTGAGTAGTCCCCGCCCGGAGATCCGAATGGGGGACTATTTTACCTCCGGAATATTTTACCCAAGAGGACGCCATCATCATGTAATCATACAGTAAAGCTGCATGCCCTCGGGAAAAATTACGGCTGTAGTTTCCCCTTGCTTTCAGCCGTTCGCAGTACCAGCACAGCAAGGCCGTTTTGGTTATTGTTACAAGGCCAGATCAGTCAATCATCCAGACTGTTGCCCTTGCAACTACTGAAAAGGCTGCTGCCCCTCTTCAGGAACCACACGTTTGTCTGGCCTCTCAACAGATACCCCTCCGTTGTGGTTGCACCTACGGTACGGCTATCTGTATCGCTGAGGCACGCAAGCCTCCCCACCAACGGCAAGGTCCATGGTTCATGGGGGGGGACATTAACCTATACCTTTCACAAATCACTCACCTCACAAAAATCTTCGTTACTCAAACTACTGCAATACAGCGTGCGCCAATACTGCCATCTGAATAAAAGATTCTAACTACTGATAGGCATAGTTAGCAAATGAAAGATTTTAATAGAGAACAAACAATATATTTACCTTAATAGTGTTCAAAAGTCATAATATATATATATATATATATATATCAGTTCATGATATCCAATATTACAAATTTACTGCCTCTGATGGACACAGATCCAGATCGTCCGCTCTCAAAACTCCGCCATCTCTCTCCCCACATCCACCACTGCTGGCGACTCACCTCCAACTGCGCAACGCTACGCGCTGTTCACAGCCAACTGCCCAACACTACAATAGCAAATATTCCAACAAACCATCCACAGACTGCACACAGCACAGCCAGTGATTTTCATACAGAGCGCTACGTGGCGTTACCAACATAAAAACCTAAACAGATTACTTACATGTTATATCTCGACGTTCTGTGATAAATCTCACAGAGAAATCTTTTGACGACGCAACCTTATCCGTGCTTGGGAAGGGTTTAAATTCTGCACCCACTCCGAAGAGTTTGACGGTAGTTTATTTTATTAGTTCAATTGAACAGGCAGTTTGCAAACTACCCCCTGAAGCTGCAGAGGTGGTTAGGAGGGAGGCATGCCGCGTTTTGACGAGGGCTCCCCCCCCCCCCCCCCCCAAGATTAATGTTACAGCAGCAGAGAGGGTTGCTTTTACGCTCTCTCAAAGTTCATCCTGATTTTGTTATTTTACCTGCGGACAAGGGCAATGCCACCGTCGTTTTAAATAAAGATTATGTACAAAAGATGCAACGTTTACTATCTGATTCAGTGTATCGCAGAATCGATGCTGACCTCACAAACAGTGTTGAGAGAAAGACCAACAGCCTCTTGAAGGAAGGGGTTCCTTTCCGTCCTGTAGTGAGTAACATCGGCGCTCCGACATATCGTGTAGCCAAGCATCTTACTTCTCTGTTGAGTCCACAAGTAGGTCGGTGTGAAGATCATATCAGGAACTCAGCTGATTTTTTACGTCGTTTGGAGGGACTGCGGTTTTCAATGGCTCTGAGCACTAGGGACTTAACTTCTGAGGTCATCAGTCCCCTAGAACTTAGAACTACTTACACCTAACTAACCTAAGGACATCACACACATCCATGCCCGAGGCAGGATTCGAACCTGCGACCGTAGCGGTCACGCGGTTCCAAACTGAAGCGCTTAGAACCGCACGGCCACACCGGCCGGCCGGACTGCGGTTGAATGACCCTGATATTGTAGTTAATTTCGATATGGTCTCTCTCTTCACCCGTGTTCCTCTGTCTGGTTCGTTGCGACTAATTGAGACTAGGTATGGTGCTGAATTAACTAATCTCTTTCGTCATGTGTTGACATTCACTTACTTTTTAGTCAATGACCAGTTTTACGAGCAGACAGATGGAGTTGCGATGGGTGGTGTGCTGTCTCCTGTGATTGCAAATTTGTTTATGGAAGAGTTCGAGGAACGTGGATTGGAGTCGGCGCCTTTGAAACCCGCCTGTTTCTTTAGATACGTTGACGATACCTTCGTTGTTTGGCCTCATGGTAGGGAGAATTTGAATGTCTTTCTAGAACATCTGAAGTCGTTCCACCCGAACGTTCGTTTTCCGATGGAGGAGGAAGACGATGGTTGCCTTCCCTTTCTTGACGTGTTGGTTAGGAAGAAGGATGATGGGTCACTGGGACATGCAGTCTACAGGAAACGTACTCACACCGACTCGTACTTACAGGCTAATAGTTGTCACCATCCGGCTCAGCGTGAAGGGGTACTTCGTACCTTGGTACACAGGGCACATATCGTTTCTGACGCTGAGACTTTGCCAGCTGAGCTGCCCCATATTGAAGTCACGTTTCGTCAAAATGGCTATAGTGATAGACAGACTGAACGTGCGTTGCGCTATCGACCAACTGTACATCGGGTGATTGATGATAATTCTGAGTCGACACCTAAGTACACTGCCCTTTTGCCTTACGTAGGAAACACGTCCAACAAGATCGGTCTGTTTTACGGAAATACGATGTGAAATGTGTTTTCCGACCTCCATCTAAAATTAGAACACTTTTGAGTTCCGTTAAGTATGATCTTGGACCGCGCAAGGTGGGTGTATATCGCATTCCTTGTAGCTGCGGCGTGGCATATATAGGTCCAACTATCAGGACCGTGGAGGACAGATGTACTGAGCATAAACGGCACACACGATCACAGCAGCCAAATAGATCTGCTATTGCTGAACATTGCTTGGATACTGGTCACCCCACGTTATATAATAACACCGAGATATTGGCATGCACGCCCAGCTATTGGGACAGTGTTATTAGGGAGGCAGTTGAGATTAAATTAGCGAGCAACCTTGTTAACAGGGATGGAGGTTTCTATTTAAACTATGTTTGGAATCCGGCTCTCTCCCTTGTCAAAAAATGGAGGCACAGAGTCAATGCTACCTCACCTGCGAATTTGGAGTTTCACTATCGATAGCTCTGACTTTCGTCATCTTTGGTGGCACTAGTGTTCAGTGGGTCTGTGTGTTATCTTTCCTGCTTCTGTCCGAGAACGGAGGTATTAAATTTGCATGTACGCCGCCTGTCCGTTGGCGCAGAAATATCGGCGGTCGCTGAAAGTGTTACGTGGCTGAATTCCCGGAAGTTATTTGACGATCCAAGTTGATTTCTGAACGAATCGTAAGTTGCGTTTTGGATGCGTGTATAGTGTACGTGAAGTCTCTGCCAAGGGAATCCCCGTCGCATCTAGAAATAAATAACTTTCCTGCAGACAAAAGGGCTGCACGATCTGAGCCGAATAAATCCGAACGAGTGAATGCCAGTCGCTGTTTGCGTAAGTGTTTTAGAGGGTGTGCAAATGGTCAGCGTTGTTATAATTATTAGCGAGATCCATAGATTCCGGCTACCAGAGAGGAAATAAACGACTAACAGGAATAACAGTTAAGAAAGGTTACGTATTATCTTCTCCTTGTATCCAAGAAAACGAAATTTTGACACAATTTTTTTTCCAGATCGCTACACTACTAAGGGCCAGTTGTACAGTCCCCAGTTAGCAGACGCTTCTGTTCTGTTCTCGCAATAGCGCGGAAAACCCGTTGTACGGACGCGTAATAACGCCTAATCGGAGAATAAACGCGGGATAACTGAAGCGATGATTCTGGCAAGCTTAGTAAGGATAGCTGGAGAATAAGTTTTGACAATGGCAGGAATAGTTAAGACAATTAGTGATGACAATATTGTTTGTTAGAACGAGGAAGGAGAAAAAACGGGGCCGTCACGCGAAGAATACGACGATTCCAAATTAACATAAAAATTTTGTACTATCAATTTTCGATATCATGCTTGAGAAATTGGAGTATATGAATGAAATGTTAGACGGTTTCCTGACATTAAACTTTTTGTTTGTAACAGGCCTAATCATTTGATATTGGTACTTTGTGAATTATATTCTGTCGTGTTGGGGTTGGGTTGATTTCGGGAGGGGACCAAACAGTGAGTTCATCGGTCCCGTCGGGTTAGGGAAGGACGGGGAAGGAAGTCGGCCGTGCCCTTTCAGTGGAACCATCGCGGCATTTACCTGGAGTGATTTAGGGAAATCACGGAAAACCTGAATCAGGATGGCCGGACGCGGGATTGAACCGTCGTCCTCTCGAATTCTGTAGCGTTACTTATGTAAATGACGTAGATAAAAATGACCATTTGTGCCAAAACAGCCACGCCTATTTGCCGTGTGTTAGAACTGGCTGCAATATTACAAAGTCCTATTTCGTTTTATCTAGCAGACAGTGACAAAATAGACGTAATCAATTCGAGAAACAACACCAGTCTTCCTTACTATTCGTATTAACGGCATTTTCAGTACTAGGCAAAGACCTTTTTATTGTTCGTGTAGAAAAACGTTTGACGAACTTTGATGACGTAAGAGATTCTTTCGCAGAAAGGACAGCAAGTTTAGAGATACAAAAATGCTGGAACCTAAGCATTGAAGATATGTCTACTGTCTTGCTTGTCTCTCATCTTTACTGGCTTTATGTTTCCTATACTTACTTTTATGTGACACAGAGGAGAAAGTTTGTAACCTCCCAACAGAAAAAATATGTATAACATTCGCATTTACTGTAACTTCCCAACAGATAAACAATATAATTACAACATTGACGTTTAGCGTAACCTCCCAATAAAAATATTTCCGTATCCTACCGATAATACAATGTGACTAATCTCTCAATGAAATTGTGGCTCACTTATAACTTTTCAATAACTGACTGTGAATTTAAACTGGTAAATTTGGACGTCACTAGGTCTGCGTCATGGCCCTGAAAGATCATTCTGAATAAATTGAATTTCTTACCTCACTAAGGTCACCGGATAACGCATATACAGGGTGTTACAAAAAGGTACGGCCAAACTTTCAGGAAACATTCCTCACACACAAAGAAAGAAAATATGTTATGTGGACATGTGTCCGGAAACGCTTACTGTTAGAGCTCATTTTATTACTTCTCTTCAAATCACATTAATCATGGAATGGAAACACACAGCAACAGAACGTACCAGCGTGACTTCAAACACTTTGTTACAGGAAATGTTCAAAATGTCCTCCGTTAGCGAGGATACGTGCATCCACCCTCCGTCGCACGGAATCCCTGATGCGCTGATGCAGCCCTGGAGAATGGCGTATTGTATCACAGCCGTCTACAATACGAGCACGAAGAGTCTCTACATTTGGTACCGGGGTTGCGTAGACAAGAGCTTGCAAATGCCCCCATAAATGAAAGTCAAGAGCGTTGAGGTCAGGAGAGCGTGGAGGCCACGGAATTGGTCCGCCTCTACCAATCCGTCGGTCACCGAATCTGTTGTTGAGAAGCGTACGAACACTTCGACTGAAATGTGCAGGAGCTCCATCGTGCATGAACCACATGTTGTGTCGTACTTGTAAAGGCACATGTTCTAACTGCACAGGAAGCGTATCCCGTATAAAATCATGATAACGTGCTCCATTGAGCGTAGGTGGACGAAACTAAAATGAGCTCTAACATGGAAATCAAGCGTTTTCGGACACATGTCCACATAACATCTTTTCTTTATTTGTGTGTGAGGAATGTTTCTTGAAAGTTTGGCCGTACCTTTTTGTAAGACCCTGTATGTACTTCAATCAGGAACCGCGCGACTGCTACGGTCGCAGGTTCGAATCCAGCCTCGGGCATGGATGTGTGTGATGTCCTTAGGTTAGTTAGGTTTAAGTAGTTCTAAGTTCTAGGGGACTGATGACCTCAGATGTTAAGTCCCATAGTGCTCAGCGCCATTTGAACCATTTTGAAGTTACAATATGTTGCTATGTTACATTTTGTCGTTTTTTCTCTTGTTTTTTATGTTTGAATCAGCTTTTGTAGAACAAATTTCCTGATGTGAAATTATCGTTCGGGGTTGCTTACGACCTCCAGCGCTGTTATGTCATGCCTGTTGTCCTGGTGATGTATTCGTTATTTTCGATGCTCCGGTTGGCTGATTCCCATCGTTCTTTCACCCACATTTCTTTGAACATATCACATGCATCACTGGATATCGGCCAAATGGAGAACGGAAACTAACAAATACATCTCCAGGAGCACACACATTGGCTAATAGCGCTGGAAATCGTGAGTATCACCGAACGATAATTTCAGATCACGACATTTGTGCTACAAAAGTTGATTATAACATAAAAAACAAGAGAAAAACACGGCAAAATGTAACATATCAACATATTGTAACTACCGCAAAATACATTTATAATATGTATGAAAAGAAACAAGTGTTACAGGTCACTGAAGACGCTTCACAAAAAGACTAACGAAACGCGTATAGAAATAAACAAACTGTCTTCTGTTAGTTGGGTAGACGGAACATACACTATGTCATCATAAGTATCCGCACACCTGGCTGAAAATGACTTAGAGGTTCGTGGTGCCCTCCATCGGTAATGCTGGAATGCACTATGGTGTTGGCCCACCCTTAGCCTTGATGACAGCTTCCACTCTCGCAGGCATACGTTCGGTCAGGTGCTGGAAGGTTTCTTGGGGAATGGCAGCCCATTCTTAACGGAGTGCTGCACTGAGGAGAGGTACCGATGTCGGTCGGTGAGGCCTGGTACGGAGTCGGCGTTCCAAAACATACCAAAGGGATGTAATTGTCGTGTAACCACTCCGCCACAGGCCGTGCATTATGAACAGGTGCTCGATCGTGTTGAAAGATGCAATCGCCATCCCTGAATTGCTCTTCAACAGTGGGAAGCTAGAAGGTGCTTAAAACATCAATGTAGGCATGTGCTGTGACAGTGCCACGCAAAACAACGAGGGGTGCAAGCCCCCTCCACGGAAAACAAGACCGCACCATAACAACACCGCCTCCGAGTTTTACTGTTGGCACTACACACGCTGGCAGATGACGTTCACCGGACATTCGCCACACCCACACCCTGTCGTCGGATCGCCACATTGTACACCGTGATTCGTCACTCCACACAATGTTTTTCCACTGTTCAATCGTCCAATGTTTACGCTCCTTACACCAAGCGATGCGTCGTTTGGCATTTACCGATGTGATGTGTGGCTTATGAGCAGCCGCTCGACCATGAAATCCAAGTTTTCTCACCTCCAGCCTGACTGTCATAGTATTCGCAACGGATCATGATGCATTTTGGAATTCCTGTGTGATGGTTTGTATAGATGCCTGCCTACAGTGAACATAGGGATGTTTACGAGTGGAAATTTCGCGTACACACGTATGACACAAGTGACACCCAATCGCCTGACCACGTTCGAAGTCCGTGAGTTCCGCGGAGCGCCGCATACAGCTCTCTCACGATGTCTAATGACTACTGAGGTCGCTGATATTGAGTGCCTGGCAGTAGGAGGCAGCACAATGCACCTAATATGAAAAACGTATGTTTATTTGGGGTGTCCCGATACTTTTGAACATATGGTGTTCTCCAAGGAATGAATGTTTCATATCAAACTTTTCAGAGAGGTGTGCGCTACAAAATGAACATACACTCCTGGAAATTGAAATAAGAACACCGTGAATTCATTGTCCCAGGAAGGGGAAACTTTATTGTCACATTCCTGGGGTCAGATACATCACATGATCACACTGACAGAACCACAGGCACATAGACACAGGCAACAGAGCATGCACAATGTCGGCACTAGTACAGTGTATATCCACCTTTCGCAGCAATGCAGGCTGCTATTCTCCCATGGAGACGATCGTAGAGATGCTGGATGTAGTCCTGTGGAACGGCTTGCCATGCCATTTCCACTTGGCGCCTCAGTTGGACCAGCGTTCGTGCTGGACGTGCAGACCGCGTGAGACGACGCTTCATCCAGTCCCAAACATGCTCAATGGGGGACAGATCCGGAGATCTTGCTGGCCAGGGTAGTTGACTTACACCTTCTAGAGCACGTTGGGTGGCACGGGATACATGCGGACGTGCATTGTCCTGTTGGAACAGCAAGTTCCCTTGCCGGTCTAGGAATGGTAGAAAGATGGGTTCGATGACGGTTTGGATGTACCGTGCACTATTCAGTGTCCCCTCGACAATCACCAGTGGTGTACGGCCAGTGTAGGAGATCGCTCCCCACACCATGATGCCGGGTGTTGGCCCTGTATGCCTCGGTCGTATGCAGTCCTGATTGTGGCGCTCACCTGCACGGCGCCAAACACGCATACGACCATCTTTGGCACCAAGGCAGAAGCGACTCTCATCGCTGAAGACGACACGTCTCCATTCGTCCCTCCATTCACGCCTGTCGCGACACCACTGGAGGCGGGCTACACGATGTTGGGGCGTGAGCGGAAGACGGCCTAATGGTGTGCGGGACTGTAGCCCAGCTTCATGGAGACGGTTGCGAATGGTCCTCGCCGATACCCCAGGAGCAACAGTGTCCCTAATTTGCTGGGAAGTGGCGGTGTGGTCCCCTACGGCACTGCGTAGGATCCTACGGTCTTGGCGTGCATCCGTGCGTCGCTGCGGTCCGGTCCCAGGTCGACGGGCACGTGCACCTTCCGCCGACCACTGGCGACAACATCGATGTACTGTGGAGACCTCACGCCCCACGTGTTGAGCAATTCGGCGGTACGTCCACCCGGCCTCCCGCATGCCCACTATACGCCCTCGCTCAAAGTCCGTCAACTGCACATACGGTTCACGTCCACGCTGTCGCGGCATGCTACCAGTGTTAAAGACTGCGATGGAGCTCCGTATGCCACGGCAAACTGGCTGACACTGACGGCGGCGGTGCACAAATGCTGCGCAGCTAGCGCCATTCGACGGCCAACACCGCGGTTCCTGGTGTGTCCGCTGTGCCGTGCGTGTGATCATTGCTTGTACAGCCCTCTCGCAGTGTCCGGAGCAAGTATGGTGGGTCTGACACACCGGTGTCAATGTGTTCTTTTTTCCATTTCCAGGAGTGTATTTTTGAAAACTCGATGTTTTTAAATTTTTGGCGTCCTACTTTAAACGCTGGGATGGGAGGGAGGTTGGGGCGCCACTATAAAATTTTTGCTCAGGTTCGGAAACATCTTAGATCCGTGGCTGTAACGTGGATTAGTCATTGGGTGTCACTTGCGTAACGGATCCATCAGGGACATTTCAACCGTCCAAAAGCAGCTGAAAGTTGAACGGAATGTACAGTGTCTTGAAAGTAGGGTATAAGATGAACAGCAACAAAAGCAAAACTAGAATAATGGAATGTAGTTGAATTAAGTCGGATGATGCTGAGGGAATTAGATTAGGAAATGAGTAAAGGAGTTTTGCTATTTGGGGAGCAAAATAACTGATGATTGCCGAAGTAGAGAGGGTATAAAATGTAGACTGGCAATGGCAAGGAATGCGTTTCTGAAGAAGAGAAATTTGTTAACATCGAGTATACATTTAAATGTCAGAAAGTCTTTTCTGAAAGTATTTGTATGGCGTGTAGCCATGTGTAGAAGTGAAACGTGGACGATAAATAGTTTGGACAAGAAGAGAATAGAAACTTTAGAAAAGTGGTGCTGCAGAAGAATTCTTAAGATTAGGTGGGTTGATCTCATAACTAATAAGGAGGTATTGAATAGGATTGGGGAGAAGAGGAGTTTGTGGCACAACTTGACTAGAAGAGGGGATCGGTTGGTAGGACATGATCTGAGACATCGAGGGATCGATTTAGTACTGGGGGGCAGCGTGGAGGGTAAAAATCGTAGAGGGAGACCAAGAGATGAGTACACTTCGCAGATTCCGAAGGATGTAGGTTGCAGTAGGCACTGGGAGATGAAGAAGCTTGCACAGGATAGAATAGCATGGAGAGCTGCATCAAACCAGTCTCAGGACTGAAGACCACAACAACAAAGCTGCTCAAGTTGACTGATGATAAATAAAATGTCGTGTGACCAGGGCCTCCCGTCGGGTAGACCGTTCGCCTGGTGCAAGTCTTTCGATTTGACGCCACTTCGGCGAGTTGCGTGTCGACGGGGATGAAATGATGATGATTACGACGACGCAACACCCAGTCCCTGAGCGGAGAAAATCTCCGACCCAGCCGGGAATTGAACCCGGACCCTTAGAATTGACACTGTATCACGCTGGCCACTCAGCTACCGCAGGCGGACACTGATGATAATGTGATGGGAAGGTGGAAACGCGAACGAATAACCGTAGCTACCCCGAGACTAGGCAAGCCTCGTGTACTTACGGGCAGGGACCTCCGAGCGCTGTGGAGGGTTGTTGTAGGAAATCGCATGAAATTGCTGGAAGGAATCACTCGTGACTTCAAAAGTGTTATTAGCTGTCCGGCTTTCAGCAGTGACTGGGCTTAGAAAGTTAAAAAAATGGGGTACAGTGGTAGAACATTCCCTCATACCCCGAGGTGACAAAACTCATCGAGCGATATGGCTGAGCACTAAGGGACTTAACTTCTGAGGTCATCAGTCCCCTATAGCTTAGAACACATCCATGCCCCAGGCAGGATTCGAACCTGGGACCGTAGCGGTCGCGCGGTTCCAGACGGAAACGCCTAGAACCGCTCGGCCACAGTGGCCGACCGGTAAAACAGAACTTGATAAACAAACACTAAGAGTAGGAAATGAACTGGATCACGAGAACCGGCACTCACTAGAACTTAATGACACACGTGTGCAAATACACTACTGGCCACTAAAAGTGCTACACCAAGAAGAAATGCAGATGAGAAACGGGTTATCATTCGAGAAATATATTATACCAGAACTGAAATGTGATTACATTTTCACACAATTTGGGTGGATAGAACCTGAGAAATCAATACCCAGAACAACCACCTCTGCCCGTAATAGCGATACGCCTGGGCATTGAGTCAAACAGAGTTCGGATGGCGTGTACAGGTACAGCTGCCAGTGCAGCTTCAACACGATACCACAGTTCATCGAGAGTAGTGACTGGTGTATTGTGACGAGCCAGATGCTCGGCCACCGTTGACCAGACGTTTTTAGTTGGTGAGAGATCTGGAGAATGTGCTGGCCAGGGCAGCAGTCAAACATTTTCTGTATCCAGAAATGCCCACACAGGATCTGCAACATGCAGTCATGCATTATCCTGCTGAAATGTAGGGTTTCGCAGGGATCGAATGAAGGGAAGAGCCAAGGGCCGTAACACATCTGAAACGTAACGTCCACTGTTCAAAGTGCCTTCAATGCGAACAAGAGGTGACCGAGACGTGTAACCGATGGGATCCCATACCATCACGCCGGGTCATACGCCAGAATGTCGATGACGAATACACGCTTCCAATGTGCGTTCACCGCGATGTTGCCAAACACGGATGCGACCATCGTGATGCTGTAAACAGAACCTGGGTTCATCCGAAAAAATGACGTTTTGCCATTCGTGCACCCAGGTTTGTCATTGAGTACACCATCACAGGCGCTCCTGTCTGTGATGCAGCGTCAAGGGTAACCGGTCTCCGAGCTGATAGTCCGTGCTGCTGCAAACGTCGTCGAACTGTTCGTGCAGATGGTTGTTGTCTTGCAGACGTCCCCATCTGTTGACACAGGGATCGAGACGTGGCTGCACGATCCGTTACAGCCGTGCGGATAAGATGCCTGTCTTCTCGACTGCTAGTGATACGAGGCCGTTGGGATCCAGCACGGCGTTCCGTATTACCCTCATGAACCCACCGATTCCATATTCTGCTAACAGTCATTGGATCTATACCAAAGAGAGCAGCAATGTCAGCGATATGACAATGCAACATGACAATGCAAGGCCCCACACTACCCGTACAACAGTTGCAACAATCACAGACCGCATTTTAGTGTCTTCCTCATCCACCATACTCACCAGACCTTACCCTAAATGATTTCCATATGTTTGGACCACTCAGAGACGCAATGGGACGAAAGAAGTTCCGTTCTGATGAAGAGGTACGCCACGCGGTGCATGAGTGGTTGCGCGGACTACGGAAAGAATTTTTTTGTAAAGGAATTTACGCACTTTGTAAGCGCTGGACGACTTGCATTGAGCGTGGGGAAGATTATGTTGAAAAGTGATACAGCTTTGTACTACTTCTGCACAGTAAATAATATTTAAAAAAATATTTAAGGTTTTCATTTGACTCACCGTACGATGTGTACAAGATTTAAGAGGAAATAATAAGACTCGGCGAACAAGAACGAAGTGGTCCAATTAAAAAATGTTTTAAGACAGGGATGTAGTCTTTCCCCCTACTGTTCAATCTGTGCAGCAAAGAAGCAATGATGGAAATAAAAGTAAGGTTCAGGAGTGGAATAAAAATTCAAGGTGAAAGGGTATCAATGATACGATTCGCTGATGACGTTGTTATCCTGAGTGAAAGTGAAGAAGAATTGCATGATCTGCTGAACGGAATGAACAAGCTAATGAGTACAGAATATGGATTGACTGTAAAGCGAAGAAAGACGGAAGTAATGAGAAGTAGCAGAAATTAGAACAGCAAGAAACTTAACATCAGGATTGATGGTCAGGAAGTAGATGAAGTTAAGGAATTCTGCTACCTAGGCAGTAAATTAAACAATGACGGATGGAGCAAGGAAGACATCAAAACCAGAATAGGCGGCAAAAAGCGCATTCCTGGCCAAGAGAAGTCTACCAGTATCAGACATAGGCCTCAATTGGAGGAAGAAATTTCTGAGAATGTACGTTTGGAGCACAGCATTGTATGGTAGTGAAACGTGGACTGTGGGAAAACCGGAACAGAATAGAAGCATTTGAGATGTGGTGCTACAAACGAAGGTAGAAAATTAGGTGGACAGATAAGGTAAGGAATGAGGAGGTTCTGCGCACAATCGGAGAGGACAGGAATATGTTGAAAACACTGATAAGAAGGGACACAATGATAGAAAACCTGTTAAGACACGAGGGAATGACTTCCACGGTACTAGAAGGAGCGGCAGAGGGCAAAACTGTAAAGGAAGACGGAGATTGGGAGACATTCAGAAAATAATTGAGGACGTAGGTTCATCTGCACCTACATCTACATTTATACTCCGGAAGTCACCCAAATGGTGTGTGTCGGAGGGCACTTTACGTGCCACTATCATTACCTACCTTTCCGGTTCCAGTCGCAAATGGTTCGCGGGAAGAACGACTGCCGGAAAGCCTCCATGCACTCTCTAATCGCTCTAATTCTACATTCGTGATCTCCTCGGGAGGTATAAGTAGGACGAAGCAATATATTCGATACCTCATCCAGAAACGCACCCTCTCGAAACCTGGACAGCAAGCTACACCGCGATGCAGAGCACCTCTCTTGCAGAGTCTACCACTTGAGTTTGCTAAACATCTCCGTAACGCTATCACGCTTACCGAATAATCCTGTGACGAAACGCGCCGCTCTTCTTTGGACCTTCTCTATCTCCGACCTCGTACGGATTCCACACTGATGAGCAATACTCGAGTATAGGTCGAACGAGTGATTTGTAAGGCACCTCCTTTGTTGATGGACTACATTTTCTAAGGACTCTCCCAATCAATCTCAATCTGGCACCCGCCTTTTTGTTGTTGTGGTCTTCAGTCCTGAGACTAGTTTGATGCAGCTCTCCATGCTACTCTATCCTGTGCAAGCTTCTCCCAGTAGTTACTGCAACCTACATCCTTCTGAATCTGCGTAGTGTATTCATCTCTTGGTCTCCCTCTACGATTTTTACCCTCCACGCTGCCCTCCAATAGTAAATTGGTGATCCCTTGATGTCTCAGAACATGTCCTACCAACCGATTCCTTCTTCCAGTCAAGTTGTGCCACGAACTCCTCTTCTCCCCAATTCTATTCAATACCTCCTCATTAGTTATGTGATCTACCCATCTAATCTTCAGCATTCTTCTGTAGCACCACATTTCGAAAGCTTCTATTCTCTTCTTGTCTAAGCTATTTATCGTCCACGTTTCACTTCCATACATGGCTACACTCCATACAAATACCTTCAGAAACGACTTCCTGACATTTTAATGTATACTAGATGTTAACAAATTTCTCTTCTTTAGAAATGCTTTCCTTGCCACTGCCATTCTACATTTTATAACCTCTCTACTTCGACGTTCATGTTATTTTGCTCCCCAAATAGCAAAACTCCTGTACTACTTTAAGTGTGTTATTTCCTAATCTAATTCCCTCAGCATCACCAGACTTAATTCGAATACATTCCATTATCCTCGTTTTGCTTTTGTTGATGTTCATCTTATATCCTCCTTTCAAGACACTGTCCATTCCGTTCAACTGCTCTTCCAAGTCCTTTGCTGTCTCTGACAGAATTACAATGTCATCGGCGAACCTCAAAGTTTTTATTTCTTCTCCATGGATTTTAATACCTACTCCGAACTTTTCTTTTGTTTCCTTTATTGCTTGCTCAATATACAGATTGAATAACTTCGCGGATAGGCTACAACCCTGTCTCACTACCTTCCCGCCTTACCAACAATTAATTTTATGTGATGATTCCACTTCAAATCGTTCCGTACTCATATTCCCAGATATTTTACAGAAGGAACTGCTACCAGTGTTTGTTCCGCTATCATATAATAAAGGATCCTTCCTTCTATGTATTCACAATACATTACATTTGCAGGTGCCACTCTGAGATGCTGGCACAGGAGAAGAGTCCGTGGCGGTCCGCAATAAACGAGTCACAACGATGATAAAAAAAAAAAAAAAAACTGTGCGTCTATAACGAACCAAAACATAGTCGAGGCAGGAGATTTAATTTATCAGTATGCGAAATAAATTTCCTGAAAGAGTGTGCGATATTTGTGGTTATTTTGCGAATAAGGCTCAATTAAAAGCTTATTTAATTGTAACATCGCTATTTATGCCCATTGCAGACGATTGTGCCGTACGGCTTCTAGAGAGCGTCGAAAATTTCTCTGCCCCCTTTTTTTTATATAGGAGTGAGGCCAGTCGATAAAGATCCATCGTCGACGTCTCATTTGCGGCGAGAGTCGTAATGTGGAGCCCTTAATAGCGTTACTGCCAGGGAACAGCCATAAAATCCCGGAGAGCGAAAAAAAAGGGGCAAGTTCCGTTCTTTCCGTGCAGTTCCCATCCCAGCGCCGTGATTCACGACGGGCGTAAATCATTCGTAGACCGAACGATCTCTCGCTCTCGTACCGTGTGTCTGTATGCGTGTGTACGTGTGTGTGTGTGTGTGTGTGTGTGTGTGTGTGTGTGTGTGTGTGTGTTTGTGGCCGTAGTGGGCCCACATGCGCATTATTTACTTCTCTGATGTATATTTGAAGACCTACGTAATATGAGACCTCCATAAAGCGAAAATTTTTCCTGCCACCGTCCGTCTCCATTAGAGCCGTGAAAAAAAGGAAGAAATTTCCAACTGCAGCTGTTACCCAGAAAATATTCTCTTGCCTCCGAATGGTTGTCCCACGAGTAACCATTTCAAAAACATTCATAATGCATGAAACTTTCTAGCCGTCAACATATTCAGCAGACGTGAATACTGTGTCTGACGGTGTAAACGAGACGGTAACGTAGCGTTACCATGAATCATTTGTCGTAGCGTATCAGTGCGGACGTTGTAGCGAAACGAAATAGGCCGTGTATCGGATACTACAACACTGCTATGTACGCTCAGGCGTGGTCAAATGTATCTAGATGAACAGATACACTTTAGTGTACTGTCACTAATATTTATGCTCGTAGAGTCACGTAATATCACTCTGTATTCTTACATATTGATGACGCACAGTTATTACAATCAATGTTTCCGACTGCCTTCATACGAGGTGATTCAGCAGTCCCTAGATATGGGTTTTATGCAACCTGCAACGCCTTCAATTACCACAAGTAAGATTTTCATATTTTCTCCCTGACTATGCGCAAACTATTAGTCCTACAGAAAAAATGAACGGGACGTTTTTGTAGGAAATTTAATGTGGTTAAATTTTGCGCTGCGATACATTTTTGCTATAGGCCTTAGTTTTCAAATCATTATGGGCCTTGCGAGAAAGCCGGCCGGTGTGGCCGAGCGGGCGGTTCTAGGCGCTACAGTCTGGAACCGCGCGACCGCTACGGTCGCAGGTTCGTATCCTGCCTCGGGCAAGGATGTGTGTGATGTCTTTAGGTTAGTTAGCTTTAAGTAGTTCCAAGTTCTAGGGGACTGATGACCTTAGAAGTTAAGTCCCATAGTGCTCAGAGCCTTGCGAGAAAAACTTGAGAAAGTGACCTTCAGACTCGTTTTTCTTCAATAACTCGAAAACCGTGGTGTCCATCGAAAACGTGTCCAGGTACAAAATATACTACATTAAATTTTCTACAAAAAGGCCCGTGCATTTTAATGTGCAGGAGTAATAGTTAGCTTGTATCGAGCAACGGAATATGGAAATCTCACTCAAGGTTCTTTACGGTGTTTTTGGGTCGCATAAGACCCGGTAGCACCAGCTCAATCATCCTATATATATATATATATATATATATATATATATATATATATATATATATATGATTAATTTAATTGTGGCTAATGCATGACGTGCTTACACAGTGATCAAGTCTTGTACAGTACAAAATTTTTGATTACAAAAGGTCAAATATTTTGTAAAATAATGTTTATAAAGCTATGAAATAAAGCACGTTGCAGAAACATTTCACGCCTCTTTGAACAATGCTCGAAAACATATACAGGAAATTACGTGCCAAAGAACAGCAGACAGCACCGTCTACATAAGCCTCCAGAGAAATATCATCTTGTACTCTTCGAAATTCTAAGATTCGGAGTTAAACATTGAACAATATGTTCTCAATTGGCACCTCACTTGCTGTACATGATTTCGATCACCATTGAAAGGTGCGTGAAATGTTTCTGTAATTTGTTTTATTTCGTACTTTTAGACGAATGATTTCACAAATACTTGATTGTCTTTTCCACAGGTATTTTTTTTTATTTTCAGGTTTTGTTCATTCAGAGTCATTTATCACACCAATGTAACTTTTTATGTGCAAAATAGCTAGTCCTTCAAGAGCTCAATTTCTTGACACTCCTTTTTAAAAAATTTATTGACTTTCAGGAAGCGTCCATACAGCCATCATAAAAGTGGAATGCCAGTTACGACGATGCGAACGTACGGCGTTACGGTACCGCATAACTTTCACGATATTGGGACAGTTAGTTTTTTAGCATCATGTTTCACTTCTATTTCTTTATTTATGTAGCGAAGCGTTCAGAGGGCAATAAGTTCTATTGCCAAGTGACAGTTCGTTTCTTCGGTCTTTGTTTAGCTTTTCAGTGGGTTTTGTGGTTCGGGTGTGGATGCCGTCAGCACATTACTTCAGTTCGTATTTTAATGATCTCTTTTGGCTTTCAACCGTTTCGTTATTGCATTATACATTCTCATCATTAATATTTATGTTGCTTTTGACAAGCTGACCCGAGATTGTTTGCACCCCGCCTTATTAATGGTCTCTCTGATTCTTCCCTAGATATTCACTACTTTAACATACCATCCATATATCTGTCTGCGTTTTGTATGTGCTCGTTCTTGCCTCATCTCCCATATCTGTGCGGCGTTTCTACGATTTGACAAACACTTGTTCCACATCCTGCCTCGGTCCTTTTCTCTTACTATCATATTTTGTTCATGATCTTTTGTCACCACTTTAACGTATCAGTTTTGTTCACAGACTGTTGTATTCTATACCATTACAGTTTATACCGATCGAATAGGTTTTTTTTGTTACAATAATTCTCGTATTACGTTGTACAGTCATAGCTACTGTAAGGGGTGACTGAGGTTTAGACTTCACTTCCTCAAAGCTTCTACGCCAGCACACGCAGCTTGAGACAATAGTTTATTGATGACTTCTGGTTTTATATTCTCTCGTGTCTTATACATTTTGTTACATTTTTGGAATCTGTTTTTTTTTTTTTTTGGTCGATAAGACGTAGCCGGCCACTGTGGCCGAGCGGTTCTAGGTGCTTCAGTCCGGAACCACGCGGCTGCTACGGTCGTAGGTTCGAATCCTGCGTGGGGCATGGATGTGTGTGATGTCCTTAGGTTAGTTAGGTTTAAGTAGTTAATAGTCTTGGGGACTGATGACCTCAGATGTTAAGTCCCATAGTGCTTAGAGCCATCTGAACCATTTTTTGATATGACTTACGTGTAATAAGACGTATGAGTCATTTCTACGTACTAAAAAGAAATTACTCTCTCGATCATACGCTCTTAGTTTGGCCTAAATGCATTGCTCATTTCTGGTTTTCTAGTCTTTTTACGGTGACTGCATTTCTTGACAATTCATATACGCTGTCTGGGTTAGCCTGAAATATTCCTTTATCATGTTTTATGCTTTCATTGTTTGGCTTCCTCGTTTTTCAATATTTATATATAGAGACAGATTCTCTGTTTTCGGAAAGTTTCGTTACAGTGCGTAATACCATTGTGTGCATTTTTCGGTGAGGGCCTCTCTGGTTACTACAATATGAGAAGTTTTACTTTGTTTCCTAATATTGTGCTAGCACTGCATTTTAAGCGGTTTTTATTAACACATTTAATGGGTACATGACAATTATGTCACCAATGTTGTATATCGTGCATTTTATTTTACCGTCTTGATGTCTTTGATCTCTGTTCTTATACTTTTTACTAATCGATATGTGTAGTTAATTTTTTTTTTTTTTAATAATGACAACTGATGTTACGTTTCAGGTTTGTTGTCTGTTGTAGGCCTGATTTTGTCTAGTTATATAGCCGAGCGGTTCTAGGCGCTTCAGTCCGGAACCGCGCTGCTGCTACGGTCGTAGGTTCAAATCCTGCCTCGGGCATGGATGTGTGTGATGTCCTTAGGTTAGTTTGGTTTAAGTAGTTCTAAGTTCTAGGGGACTGATGACCTCAGATGTTGAGTCCCATAGTGCTTAGAGCCGTTTGAAGCATTTTGTCTAGTTATAGTGGTGTCTGAAGATGGTGCCAATGGACTACCGAAACTGATAGTGAAACAAAATAATTATTAACAGTACGACTGTCGATATTTATTTTCAAGAACAAAAAAGCACTCAGTCCCCTAGTGGAGAAAATCTCCGAGACAGCCGGAATCGAACCCGGACCCCGTCAGTTAGCGATGCACTGTGCAGACCACGCATCTACCGAGGCAGGCGTCTTGACACTTCATTCACGTAGATACCAGCAGCTGTTCGTGAAATATTTCAGTGTTCCCTCAAATCACTGAATAAGTGTTTCTTAATTAAAGTGATTACTTTCAAGCAATTAAATACTTTTTACAAAACTACACTTCATGATAGTCTGTTTGATGCCCCATCTGTCAATTTCCCACTCTTACTTTGGATACGAAAAGTCGGACAAATAAACCATTGTGTAATTTGTAGAGAGTCTTGTGTTCACACCGCTCAAGGGGTTAAAAAACTGAAGAGTCAGTGAAATCAATAAGAAGTACAAAATGATACATGATGTAGTACAACAAATAACTACAAAAAGTACGTGTTTATGAAAAGTAGTACCTTTCGATATTTCATACCTCGGTGGAAAGGTCAGAGAACGGAAATATTATTCTTAAAAACCAGGTCCGCCAAGATTGCTTCTAAATATTTTTATTGATTACCGGTTTCGAAAAATCTATGTTGTCATCGTCGGATCTTGTAACACATTAGCAGAAGTTCACCATATTTACAAACTTGCAACCCACATCAAGACCGGTAATCGATAAGAAGATTTACGAGCCATCTTGACGAACCTAGTTTTTAAGACCTATATAACAATTCAGATCGCCCCCATCAATTCACATAGGGTCAAACATCTATAGCATTTTAAGAAGTTATTGCCTTTCGATCATTCGTATCGCAGGGAAAAGCTTAGGCGCCGGAATAAACACAGTGCATTGTATGTTATGCCAAAACTATTGAGCTGGGACAAAACTGGAGCATTAAATACGTAAATTGCGTCTGAAATCAAATTTTAGAACAAGTTTGCTTGCGTGATCATCCTCCGCAGCAAGCAGAGAAATATTTGTTTTGGGAATAAAAAACGCCTTCTCTTGCTGCGCTGCGTTTTATTTTCCAAGACGCGTTTCACTAATGTAGACATAACACTAATATAGACGTAACTACTTTGACTTCAAGGTGAATCTCGTCCTGTTTGGTTTGTTTACGTACATGTACATGTTGCCAACGTAACGAAGTATATGCTATGTTATGTTTATATGACCACATGTATGTGTCTGTATGTATTTATGTGAGCGAGAGAGAGAGAGAGAGAGAGGGGGGGGGGGCGGAGAGAGAGAGAGAGAGAGTATACATGCATGGATTTTTGTTTTTCATTTTACTTGAGCTTTGGTTTAAATGTTTTTTGGAGAGGTTCATGGACAAGTCAGTGGAAGAAGGGGTTGGGAGGTATTATTATTATTATTATTATGGTAATAGTGTCACTCTATTATTTTATCTATTAGTGTAAACAATAAATTAATTGGTAGATTTACTTGCTCATTCAACAGGATCGTCTTTTCTGCTTTTGTTTTCTGTATGTGGTAATTTTCTTCTTTAAAAACACGTTCACCTCACACATACACTAGTGTTAACGTCGAGTTTGGATTTTCGTAACACGAAGATAGTATTTCAAACTTGAAATGTTGTAATGGAGTCTTTTAAGGTTATCGACAACAATCAGTGTGTTACTTGGGCTATTGAAAACAGGAATGCTAAATTGTATTCATATGGAATATGATCATTACGCAGAGGTGGAGATACTACATTAAAGTTACCAACATCTGTTTGATATTTGATTTAAATTTGAGCAATTATCAGTGATTTTCATAAATAAGTCCATATGCAAAATACAGGGTGATTCAAAACGAAAGAAGACATTTGAGTTGTTTATTACAGACAAACTACAAAAGATAGAGAAACATTCGGCATGTCACTGGACAGAAGAAGGTTCCAAGTTTTGACATACAGGGAGACAATTACTACATCAGACCAGTGTCTGGACTGAAGACCACAACATGAAAGAAACGTAAATTAGTTACAAACTACGGGGTGCACATAGTTTATTCAAAAAGTCACTACATATATTCGGATTCAGGTTATGACACGTTCGATATGCCTGCCATCATTGGCGATGGTGTGGCGCAGACGAATAGCGAAATTCTGCATGACCCACCCAAGTGTCGGAACATCGATGCTGTCGTTGACCTCCTGAATGGCTGTTTTTAGCTCAGCAATGGTTTTGGGGTTACTGCTGTACACCTTATCTGTAATATAGCCTCACAAAAAGGAATCGCATGTGTTCAGATCAGGAAAATACGGCGGCCAAGCGAGGCCCATGCCAGCGGCCTCTGGGTACCCCAGAGCCAGAATGCGGTCCGCAAGTGCTCCTTCAGGATTTCAGACACTCTGCTGCTTCGGTTGGGTCGAGATCCGTCTTGCGTGAACCACATCTTATCGAAATCAGGGTCACTTTGGATAATAGGAATGAAGTTACCCTTCAAAGCCTTCACATATCGTTCAGTAATCACCGTGCCATCGAAGAATATCGCACCGATTATTGCGTGACCGGACACTGCACACCTCACAGTCACCTGTTGAGGGTGAAGGGACTCCTCGATCGCGAAATGAGGATTGTCAGTCACCCAGATGCTCCGATTTTGCTTATTGACGAACCCATCCAAATGAAAGTGGGCTTCGTCGCTAAACCAAACAATATAGCGCATAATAATTCCCATCATGTCCCTCGGCCAACTGTGCAGTCTGAACGACCGACTGCAAACCGTTCAGAAATTATTATGATTATTATTTCATATAGTTCATTTTAGATGTAGAGGCGAGGAAGCAATATGAACACGTAGGGAGCATTTATTATGATTTTATGTACTCATGACCTCCACTCACCTAAATTGTAAACTCTCATTCATAACTCGGAAAATGAATGATTTTCGGACATATATTTGCATATGTATACATGGAAGAACCCTGGAGATACTAAAAGGTATCAGATAGATAATATAATGGTAAGACAGAGATTTAGGAACCAGGTTTTAAATTGTAAGACATTTCCAGGGGCAGATGTGGACTCTGACCACAATCTATTGGTTATGACCTGTAGATTAAAACTGAAGAAACTGCAAAAAGGTGGGAATTTAAGGAGATGGGACCTGGATAAACTAAAAGAACCAGAGGTTGTACAGAGATTCAGGGAGAGCATAAGGGAGGAATTGACAGGAATGGGGGAAATACATACAGTAGAAGAAGAATGGGTAGCTTTGAGGGAAGAAGTAGTGAAGGCAGCAGAGGATCAAGTAGGTAAAAAGACGAGGGCTAGTAGAAATCCTTGGGTAACAGAAGAAATATTGAATTTAATTGATGAAAGGAGAAAATATAAAAATGCAGTAAGTGAAACAGGCAAAAAGGAATACAAACGTCTCAAAAATTAGATCGACAGGAAGTGCAAAATCTCTAAGCAGGGATGGCTAGAGGGCAAATGTAAGGATGTAGAGGCCTATCTCACTAGGGGTAAGATAGATACCGCCTACAGGAAAATTAGAGAGACCTTTGGAGATAAGAGAACGACTTGTATGAATATCAAGAGCTCAGATGGAAACCCAGTTCTAAGCAAAGAAGGGAAAGCAGAAAGGTGGAAGGAGTATATAGAGGGTCTATACAAGGGCGATGTACTTGAGGACAATATTATGGAAATGGAAGAGGATGTAGATGAAGATGAAATGGGAGATATGATACTGCGTGAAGAGTTTGACAGAGCACTAAAAGACCTGAGTCGAAACAAGGCCCCCGGAGTAGACAATATTCCATTGGAACTACTGCGGCCGTGGGAGAGCCAGTCCTGACAAAACTCTACCATCGGGTGAGCAAGATGTATGAAACAGGCGAAATACCCTCAGACTTCAAGAAGAATATAATAATTCCAATCCCAAAGAAAGCAGGTGTTGACAGATGTGAAAATTACCGAACTATCAGCTTAATAAGTCACAGCTGCAAAATACTAACACGAATTCCTTACAGACGAATGGAAAAACTAGTAGAAGCCAACCTCGGGGAAGATCAGTTTGGATTCCGTAGAAACACTGGAACACGTGAGGCAATACTGACCTTACGACTTATCTTAGAAGAAAGATTAAGGAAAGGCAAACCTACGTTTCTAGCATTTGTAGACTTAGAGAAAGCTTTTGACAATGTTGACTGGAATACTCTCTTTCAAATTCTAAAGGTGGCAGGGGTAAAATACAGGGAGCGAAAGGCTATTTACAATTTGTACAGAAACCAGATGGCTGTTATAAGAGTCGAGGGACATGAAAGGGAAGCAGTGGTTGGGAAGGGAGTAAGACAGGGTTGTAGCCTCTCCCCGATGTTGTTCAATCTGTATATTGAGCAAGCAGTAAAGGAAACAAAAGAAAAATTCGGAGTAGGTATTAAAATTCATGGAGAAGAAATAAAAACTTTGAGGTTCGCCGATGACATTGTAATTCTGTCAGAGACAGCAAAAGACTTGGAAGAGCAGTTGAATGGAATGGACAGTGTCTTGAAAGGAGGATATAAGATGAACATCAACAAAAGCAAAACAAGGATAATGGAATGTAGTCTAATTAAGTCGGGTGATGCTGAGGGAATTAGATTAGGAAATGAGACACTTATAGTAGTAAAGGAGTTTTGCTATTTGGGGAGCAAAATAACTGATGATGGTCGAAGTAGAGAGGATATAAAAAGTAGGCTGGCAATGGCAAGGAAAGCGTTTCTGAAGAAGAGAAATTTGTTAACATCCAGTATTGATTTAAGTGTCAGGAAGTCGTTTCTGAAAGTATTCGTATGGAGTGTAGCCATGTATGGAAGTGAAACATGGACGATAAATAGTTTGGACAAGAAGAGAATAGAAGCTTTCGAAATGTGGTGCTACAGAAGAATGCTGAAGATTAGATGGGTAGATCACATAACTAATGAGGAAGTATTGAATAGGATTGGGGAGAAGAGAAGCTTGTGGCACAACTTGACCGGAAGAAGGGATCGGTTGGTAGGACATGTTCTGAGGCATCAAGGGATCACCAATTTAGTATTGGAGGGCAGCGTGGAGGGTAAAAATCGTAGAGGGAGACCAAGAGAAGAATACACTAAGCAGATTCAGAAGGATGTAGGTTGCAGTAGGTACTGGGAGATGAAGAAGCTTGCACAGGATAGAGTAGCATGGAGAGCTGCATCAAACCAGTCTCAGGACTGAAGACCACAACAACAACAACATTTGCATGAACCTTTTTTTTCCTTTTTCGTGTAAGGACTTTGTCCCCAACGTTTGTAAAATAATTTTTGAAATAAGCGCAGGTATTGTCACCACTAGTATCTTAGTATGTACCCACCTCAATGTGTTAGTTGTTTCTTTCTCTGTGCCTGTTTTCTCACAAACACATATTATCCCATTAAGTGCACCACGGTGGTTACTATATACTGATCACTTTGCATCCACGTGTCCACGCTTGAACACGTGACCTGCTGCCCAGGAGAAGATAAACATTAATGGCTTGGTCTTGCCACACGTACTTGGAGACACTACCCACTTCTAGTAGCTATAATTATTAGTCTGGAAATGAAGTAAATACTGAAGTAATGTTGTTCAAAATATCTGCACTAGTACCCATTACACTGTATATATGTAGTCTTTACACACACACACACACACACACACACACACACACACACACACACATATATATATATATATATATATATATATATATATATATATATATATATATATATATATATTTTAAGTGTGGGTGTGTGTGAAGACCATATTTCCACCATCAATAAAGTGCAGCGTGGCGGGACCGAGCGAGGTGGCGCAGTGGTTAGCACACTGGACTCGCATTCGGGAGGACGACGGTTCAATCCCGCGTCCGGCCATCCTGATTTAGGTTTTCCGTGATTTCCCTAAATCACTCCAGGCAAATGCCGGGATGGTTCCTTTGAAAGGGCACGGCCGACTTCCTTCCCCGTCCTCCCCTACTCCGATGAGACCGATGACCTCGCTGTTTGGTCTCCTTCCCCCAAACAACCCCCAGCCTGGCGGATTCTGTAATAGTTAATGTAATTTAATGTTACGATTGTGTTTTTCTCATTCCACAATCTACCAGTAATTATATATTTATTTTTACGTATTTATCCTATCTGATAAGGGCCATAACGTCCTCTCTTACATCAGATATCACAATTTGACACCGAGCGAGGTGGCGCAGTGGTTAGACACTGGACTCGCATTCGGGAGGACGACGGTTCAATCCCGCGTCCGGCCATCCCGATTTAGGTTTTCCGTGATTTCCCTAAATCGCTCCAGGCAAATGCCGGGATGGTTCCTTTGAAAGGGCACGGCCGACTTCCTTCCCCGTCCTCCCCTACTCCGATGAGACCGATGACCTCGCTGTTTGGTCTCCTTCCCCCAAACAACCCCCAGCCTGGCGGATTCTGTAATAGTTAATGTAATTTAATGTTACGATTGTGTTTTTCTCATTCCACAATCTACCAGTAATTATATATTTATTTTTACGTATTTATCCTATCTGATAAGGGCCATAACGTCCTCTCTTACATCAGATATCACAATTTGACACCGAGCGAGGTGGCGCAGTGGTTAGACACTGGACTCGCATTCGGGAGGACGACGGTTCAATCCCGCGTCCGGCCATCCCGATTTAGGTTTTCCGTGATTTCCCTAAATCGCTCCAGGCAAATGCCGGGATGGTTCCTTTGAAAGGGCACGGCCGACTTCCTTCCCCGTCCTCCCCTACTCCGATGAGACCGATGACCTCGCTGTTTGGTCTCCTTCCCCCAAACAACCCCCAGCCTGGCGGATTCTGTAATAGTTAATGTAATTTAATGTTACGATTGTGTTTTTCTCATTCCACAATCTACCAGTAATTATATATTTATTTTTACGTATTTATCCTATCTGATAAGGGCCATAACGTCCTCTCTTACATCAGATATCACAATTTGACACCGAGCGAGGTGGCGCAGTGGTTAGACACTGGACTCGCATTCGGGAGGACGACGGTTCAATCCCGCGTCCGGCCATCCCGATTTAGGTTTTCCGTGATTTCCCTAAATCGCTCCAGGCAAATGCCGGGATGGTTCCTTTGAAAGGGCACGGCCGACTTCCTTCCCCGTCCTCCCCTACTCCGATGAGACCGATGACCTCGCTGTTTGGTCTCCTTCCCCCAAACAACCCCCAGCCTGGCGGATTCTGTAATAGTTAATGTAATTTAATGTTACGATTGTGTTTTTCTCATTCCACAATCTACCAGTAATTATATATTTATTTTTACGTATTTATCCTATCTGATAAGGGCCATAACGTCCTCTCTTACATCAGATATCACAATTTGACACCGAGCGAGGTGGCGCAGTGGTTAGACACTGGACTCGCATTCGGGAGGACGACGGTTCAATCCCGCGTCCGGCCATCCCGATTTAGGTTTTCCGTGATTTCCCTAAATCGCTCCAGGCAAATGCCGGGATGGTTCCTTTGAAAGGGCACGGCCGACTTCCTTCCCCGTCCTCCCCTACTCCGATGAGACCGATGACCTCGCTGTTTGGTCTCCTTCCCCCAAACAACCCCCAGCCTGGCGGATTCTGTAATAGTTAATGTAATTTAATGTTACGATTGTGTTTTTCTCATTCCACAATCTACCAGTAATTATATATTTATTTTTACGTATTTATCCTATCTGATAAGGGCCATAACGTCCTCTCTTACATCAGATATCACAATTTGACACCGAGCGAGGTGGCGCAGTGGTTAGACACTGGACTCGCATTCGGGAGGACGACGGTTCAATCCCGCGTCCGGCCATCCCGATTTAGGTTTTCCGTGATTTCCCTAAATCGCTCCAGGCAAATGCCGGGATGGTTCCTTTGAAAGGGCACGGCCGACTTCCTTCCCCGTCCTCCCCTACTCCGATGAGACCGATGACCTCGCTGTCTGGTCTCCTTCCCCAAAACCAACCAACCAACCACAATTTGACACGTACTCTACTTCTTTACATCATAGTTACCTGAGAAATAACAATTTTTATATGTCAAAAGATATTAATATGATTTCAGTGTGTATAGCGATGTGAGTAAATACGAGGGCTGTGCACAAAGGAACAGACGTTCTGAAATACACTGAAGCGCCAGAGAAGTTGATATAGGCATGCGTATTCAAATACAGAGATATGTAAACAGGCAGAATACGGTACTGCGATCGGCATATGAGAACAAGTGCCTGGCGTAGTTGTGAGATCGGATACTGCTGGTTCAATGACAGGTTATTAAGGATTAAGTGAGTGTGAACGTGATGTTACAGTCGGCGCACGAGCGATGGGACACATCATCTGCGAGGCAGCGACGAAGTGGGAATTTTCCCGTACGACCGTTTCAGGAGTGTAGCATGAATATCAGGAGTCCGGTAAATATCAAATCTCCGACATCGCTGCGGCCGGAAAAAGATCGTGCAAGAACGGGACCAACAACGACTAAAGAGAATCGTTCAACGTGACAGAAGTGCAACCCTTCCGCAAATTGCTGCAGATTTCAATGCTGGGCCATCAACAAGTGTCTGCTTGCGAGTGATTCGACGAAACATCACCGATATTGGCTTTCGGAGCCGAAGGCCCACTCGTATACCCTTGATGACTGCATGTGAAAAAGTCTTGCGCCTCGTCTGGCCCCGTCAACACCGACATTGGACTTTTCTTGTTGCCTGGTCGAACGAGTCTCGTTTCAAATTGTATCGAGCGGATGGACGTGTAGGGGTATGGAGACAAACCCATGAATCCATGGATCCTGCATTTCAGCAGCGCACTGTTCAAGCTGGTAATGGCGTGGGGCGTGTGCAATTGGAGTAATATGAGACCCCTGACACGTCTAGATACGACTCTGACACATACGTAAGCATCCTGTCTGATCACCTGTCCATTGTGCATTCCGACGGACTTGGACAATTGCAGCAGGACAATGGGACACCCCTACACCTCCATAATTGTTACAGAGTGGCTGCAGGAACACTCTTCTCAGTAACTACGAGGGCAGTTCAATAAGTAATGCAACACTTTTTTTTTTGTGAAACAGTGGTTGTTTTATTCAGCATTGAAATACACCAGGTTATTCCCCAATCTTTTAGCTACACAACACTATTTTTCAACGTAATCTCCATTCAATGCTACGGCCTTACACCACCTTGAAATGAGGGCCTGTATGCCTGCACGGTACCATTCCACTGGTCGATGTCGGAGCCAACGTCGTACTGCATCAATAACTTCTTCATCATCCGCGTAGTGCCTCCCACGGATTGCGTCCTTCATTGGGCCAAACATATGGAAATCCGACGGTGCGAGATCGGGGCTGTAGGGTGCATGAGGAAGAACAGTCCACTGAAGTTTTGTGAGCTCCTCTCGGGTACGAAGACTTGTGTGAGGTCTTGCGTTGTCATGAAGAAGGAGAAGTTCGTTCAGATTTTTGTGCCTACGAACACGCTGAAGTCGTTTCTTCAATTTCTGAGTTGATCGTTTGACCATGGGGAAGGACATCGAACAGAATAACCCCTTCAGCGTCCCAGAAGACTGTAACCATGACTTTACCGGCTGAGGGTATGGCTTTAAACTTTTTCCCGGTAGGGGAGTGGGTGTGGCGCCACTCCATTGATTGCCGTTTTGTTTCAGGTTCGAAGTGATGAACCCATGTTTCATCGCCTGTAACAATCTTTGACAAGAAATTGTCGCCCTCAGCCACATGACGAGCAAGCAATTCCGCACAGATGGTTCTCCTTTGCTCTTTATGGTGTTCGGTTAGACAACGAGGGACCCAGCGGGAACAAACCTTTCAATATCCCAACTGGTGAACAATTGTGACAGCACTACCAACAGAGATGTCAAGTTGAGCACGGAGTTGTTTGATGGTGATCCGTCGATCATCTCGAACGAGTGTGTTCGCACGCTCCGCCATTGCAGGAGTCACAGCTGTGCACGGCCGGCCCGCACGCGGGAGATCAGACAGTCTTGCTTGACCTTGCGGCGATGATGACACACGCTTTGCCCAACGACTCACCGTGCTTTTGTCCACTGCCAGATCACCGTAGACATTCTGCAAGCGCCTATGAATATCTGAGATGCCCTGGTTTTCCGCCAAAAGAAACTCGATCACTGCCCGTTGTTTGCAACCCACATCCGTTACAGACGCCATTTTAACAGCTCCGTACAGCGCTGCCACCTGTCGGAAGTCAATGAAACTATACGAGACGAAGCGGGAATGTTTGAAAATATTCCACAAAAAATTTCCGGTTTTTTTTTTGGCCGAGAAAAAAAATGTGTTGCATTACTTATTGAACTGCCCTCGTATATATGACGGTAGTATCTGTTCCCGTGGATGACCATGCAGCTTTGCTAGAAAATGAAATGATAATTAAATAGACACCCTAGCTGCAAGCAGGCGTTGATACACTTCATTGGGGACATGTTGAAAATGCGTGCCCCGACCGGGACTCGAACCCGGGACCTCCTGCTTACATGGCAGACGCTCTATCCATCTGAGCCACCGAGGGCACAGAGGATAGTGCGTCTGCAGGGACTTATCCCTTGCACGCTCCCCGTGAGATCCACATTCCCAACATGTCCACTACATTCGTAGTGCGCCTAATAGATGTTTGCCCCTCATACTCATTACTCGTGGCAGATTAATCTACCAAGTCCCATACGAAGTGTATCAACGCCTGCTTGCAGCTAGGGTGTCTATTTAATTATCATTTCATTTTCTAGCAAAGCTGCATGGTCATCCACGGTAACTGTTCTTTCGGGAACAGATACTACCGTCATATATAGTTAAAAAATATGGCTTCCCGGCCATTGCCCTTCTTGTGCGAACGCACACGCTATGCCCGAACTCGTACGGGACCTGGTAGATTAATCTGCCACGAGTAATGAGTGTGATGGGCAAACATCTATTAGGCGCACTACGAATGTAGTGGACATGTTGGGAATGTGGATCTCACGGGGAGCGTCCAAGGGATAAGTACCTGCAGACGCACTATCCTCTGTGCCCGCGGTGGCTCAGATGGATAGAGCGTCTGCCATGTAAGCAGGAGATCCCGGGTTCGAGTCCCGGTCGAGGCGCACATTATCAACATGTCCCCAATGAAGTGTATCAACGCCTGCTTGCAGCTAGGGTGTCTATTTAATTATCATTTCACTCTTCTCAGTTTAAACAGTTCCGTCGGCCAGCAAAGTCCCCTGCCATGAACATTATTGACCACACCTCGGATGCCTTGCAACGTGCTGTTCAGAAGAGGTCTCCACCCCCTCGTACTGTTGCGGATTTATGTACAGCCCTGCAGGATTCGTGGTGTCAGTCCTCTCCAGCACTACTTCAGACATTAGTTGAGTCTTGTTGCGGCACTTCTGCGTCCTCGCGTGTTCTCTACACCGTATAATGCAGATGGACCAGTTTCTTTTGCCGTTCAGTGTAAATCACTATGGCAGAACATTTTTAAGCTATATTTATCCATAATCGCTATTCAAACTGGGTCACTTACTATACCGTGGCACAAGCTTTTCAATACCGTCTCAGTAGAAAGCTGCCGCCTGCGACTGGAACCAGTGGTTTATACCTTCATGCAGTTCGGTTTCAGTATCAAATGGTTCAAATGGCTCTGAGCACTATGGGACTTATCTTCTGAGGTCATCAGTCCCCTAGAACTTAGAACAACTAAAACCTAACTAACCTGAGGACATCACACACATCAATGCCCGAGGCAGGATTCGAACCTGCGACGTAGCGGTCGCGCGGTTCCAGACTGTATAGCGCCTAGAACCGCTCGGCCACTCCGGCTGGCGCGGTTGCAGTATCGAAGCGTTGTGTAGCGAGCCATGTTGTCATTGCTAGCCGGCCGAAGTGGCCGAGCGGTTCTAGGCGCTACAGTCTGGAGCCGAGCGACCGCTACGGTCGCAGGTTCGAATCCTGCCTCGGGCATGGATGTGTGTGATGTCCTTAGGTTAGTTAGGTTTAATTAGTTCTAAGTTCTAGGCGACTGATGACCTCAGATGTTAAGTCGCATAGTGCTCAGTGCCATTTGAACCATTTTTTTGTCACTGCTGGAAGAGGTGGCAGTCGCTCGTCGCCAAATCTGGCCTGCGTGGTGGCGGATGATCGAACGCCTCCCATCCAAAATCCCGCAGCAGCTTTTGGGGTGCGGTTGGCCGCGTGCGGGCGTGTGTTGTCGTGAAAAAACAAAACTTTTGGGCTAAGTTTTCCCCAATGCTTGCTTTGTATCACCCACATTAACTTTGTCAGTGTTCGACAATACCTCTCCGTGTTAACTATTGTGCCACATTCCAGGACATCCACGACTACTACTGCAGAGCACCAAAGCACAGTAGCCATAATCTTCCTTGCCGACAGCGTTTACACACACTTCATGAGTTCCCAGAATGAGATTTTCCCTTTGCAGCGGAGTGTGCACTGATATGAAACTTCCTGGCAGATTAAAACCGTGTGCCGGACCGAGACTCGAACTCGGGACCTTTGCCTTTCGCGGGCAAGTGCTCTACCAACTGAGCTACCCAAGCACGACTCACGCCCCGTTCTCACAGCTTTAGTTCTGCCAGTGCCTCGTCTCCTACCTTCCAAACTTTACAGAAGCTCTCCTGCGAACCTTGCAGAACTAGCATTCCTGAAAGAAAGGATATTGCGGAGACATGGCTTAGCCACAGCCTGGGGGATGTTTCCAGAATGAGATTTTCACTCTGCAGCGGAGTGTGCGCTGATATGAAACTTCTTGGCAGATTAAAACTGTGTGCCGGACCGAGACTCGAACTCGGGACCTTTGCCTTTCGCGGGCAAGTGCTCTACCAACTGAGCTACCCAAGCACGTCTCACGCCCTGTTCTCACAGCTTTAGTTCTGCCAGTATCTCGTTCGTACCTTCCAAACTTTACAGAAGCTGTCTTGAGAACAGGGCGTGAGTCGTGCTTGGATAGCTCAGATGGTAGAGCACCTGCCCGCGAAAGGCAAAGGTCCTGAGTTCGAGTCTCGGTCCGGCACACAGTTTTAATCTGCCAGGCAGTTTCACTTCCTGAGTTTCTTTGGAGAATTTTTGTGTCCCCATGCCATCGACTGCCGTCTTATGCCACAAGTGACATGTTTCACCCAAGTCTCGTCCCTATTTACAAAAACGATCCATGACTTTGTTACCAGTTTTCTCCTAATCTCCGAAGGAGGTCAGCGCCGCATACCGTATTTGTTTTTTGCGATCTTTCGTTAGGATTTTGTTTACCGACTTAGCACAAAATTTTTGGTAAGCGAGCTTCTCTGTCACAGTTTTACGCACTAAACTACGTGAAATTTGGCGAATATAGTGCAAAAGTTCCGTATTCATGAAAGGAAGAATGGTTCAAATGTCTCTGAGGACTATGCGACTTAACTTCTGAGATCATCAGTCGCCTAGAACTTAGAACTAATTAAACCTAACTAACCTAAGGACGTCACACACATCCATGCCCGAGGCAGGATTCGAACCTGCGACCGTAGCGGTCGCTCGGCTCCAGACTGCAGCGCCTAGAACCGCACGGCCACTCCGGCCTGCTGAAAGGAAGATTTTTTACGAATTTCATCATTGGTTTTAGTCACCAGTTCGTCCCCCATAAGGCTAGACCTGCTATTGTGGTCCTCATGGTGAACATTCGTATGGCCATTTTTAAAATCCGTGCACCATTGCCTCACTCGGCTTTCACTCATTGTTCATTTCCCGTACACATCACAGCAGCCGTGATAAATTTCAACTGCTTTGCAGTTTTTTGCCAGGAGAAACCTAATCACATCGACAATGTTGTGTACACAGTGACAGACGGTGCAGTATGGCAGAAAGAAGACGTGTAGCAGACAGCCATGGGAAGAAAGGAACCAGGGCAGTCGCAGACTGATGTGGACGGAAGGATTAATATTAGTCGTTCTGTTGCTCCTCGGATGTGGCGGGACTGAAACTGTATGCTGCAGACGAGGGCAGGGCCGAGCACGTGTGAGTTCAGAAGAATGGTCCGTTATTTGCCTGTAAGGCAGGGCTTCACAACATAAGTGCTCGCGGAGCAAGCTGTGAGCAGCAAGGCGCGAGCACGGAGCAGCGCGAGCACGCTACCCCCACTACCCGACCAGAGTGGGGAGTGGGGAGAGTCACGTGGGGCACCCAGCAGCTGCCGCCAGTCAATGTAAATCCGCGGCCACCTGCAGGGATATCACTCACGAATTATTACTGCGACAAATGAAACAAATAAAGGAGAATGTACTCGTGCCACATAATTTTATTAGCTTAGTGTATGCCTCTACATTCGCATTAATTTGTGAACTGACATCTTGGGTTGTCGGGTGCAGGCCAGCAGTTGTCACCACCCTGCACAGAAGAATGGGGTTCTGAAGACTTTAGTCCACAGAGCACGTGCCCTATCAGACCAAGAGAATCTACCCATAGAACGTCTCAAAACAGTTTTCTCCAAGAATGGATACATGGACAGACAAAAGGAGAGGGCACTCCGACCAGCCACTATACCACAGGTTCCTGAAGAAGACCAAGATGAAGCAAGGAAGGTGGCATATCTGCCCTATGCTGGCTCTATTTCTGCCAGAATCAGTAGGATCCTACGTAAACACAATAACAAGTGTGTTTTCTGTCCATCCAACAAGATCGGGGGACTGCTGGGGAGTGTCAAAGGCGACCTGGGGTTACGAAAACCAGGGATTTACAATATACCTTGTCAATGTGGCATGTCCTACATTGGCCAGACGACAAGAACTGTGGAGATCAGGTGCAAAGAACATCAGAGGCACACTAGATTAAGACAGGTGACTAAGTCAGCCATTGCTGAACACTGTCTAGAACTAGATCATGCCATGAAGTATGAGGATACCAAGATTCTAGCACAAACACCCAGATTTTGGGACAGTGTTATAAGAGAATCGATTGAGATTAAAATGGCTGACGATCTTGTGAATCGTGACACAGGGTACCAGCTAAGCAGAGCCTGCGATCCGGCTCTGGAATTGTTAAAGGAGCAACGGGGCCAGCTGCAACACCACACAAACAGAAGAACCAGAGACATGGAGATGGTAAACGAGCCCCTGACGGACTGCCAGGCGCACCAGACCGAAGATGGAACACCCAGAAGTGGGACTGGTGGGCGCGGACCGCAGAGGGAACATCGAGAGCCGCAGCGGACGAAAAACGGAGCGGCAACGCTCCAGTAGGTCGTGGTGAGCGGGCGCGGACCGCAGGGGGAGCGCATGGTACCCCAGACCGTAGATGAAACCCCCAGAAGCGGGTTTGGTGGGCGCGGACCGCAGAGGAAACACCTAGAACCGCAGCGGACGGAAAACGGAGCGGCAACGCTCCAGCAGGTCACAGGGAATGGGCGCGGACCGCAGAGGAAGCGCCTGCAGCCGTTGGTGGAGGGGGAAGGCCATAGGCATAAATACTGGACCAGGTCCACTCGAGGGGCAGTCTCAGGTCGCACCTGATGAAGGTCTCGAGCTACGTGACCGAAATATCGTGCAAGTACGACGCTGATATCCGGCAGAACACCCGACAACCCAAGATGTCATCAGATCGCCGGGAAAGCCTGAAGAGTTACAATTTGTGAACTGTTACACAATAAAAGGTGTCACTGAAGTGTGGGATTCTCGGTTATCTTGTACTTTTTACCCTTTACAATTGCGTCTATGTTCGGAGTAACTGTTCTTTCGCATTTTAGGCGCAGCGTGCTGTTTAAATTTCGATCAGACAATGCGTTTCTCAGGCGCGTCTTGTTACATTTCATTGCAGAGAACAGTTGTTCACAAACATACGTGGAACCGAACATTGATATTATTGTAGCCGCCAGTTTGTGCAAACGAGGAAATCTATCCTGAGGGAAGTGTCTGTAGAATTCCAAAATGTTTTTCTTGTTCTGAAATTTGTCTCTGTATTCTCTGTCACACTGCAGGTCAATAATGTCTTGCTGCAGCTCAGGACGAATCTCTTCAGTATTCGCTGAATATGGAGAGGAGAGCAGATCAGAATCACTGTCTAGTGCTGTCAGATCTTGTAAGCGCTGATCAAGTAAACTATGTGAATAACGTTCACAGTGAAACTTTCTGGCAGATTAAAACTGTGTGCCCGACCGAGACTCGAACTCGGGACCTTTGCCTTTCGCGGGCAAGTGCTCTACCAACTGAGCTACCCAAGCACGACTCACGACCCGTTCTCACAGCTTTAGTTCTGCCAGTACCTCGTCTCCTACCTTCCAAACTTTACAGAAGCTCTCCTGCGAACCTTGCAGAACTAGCATTCCTGAAAGAAAGGAAATTGCGGTGACATGGCTTAGCCACAGCCTGGGGGATATTTCCAGAATGAGATTTTCACTCTGCAGCGGAGTGTGCGCTGATATGAAACTTCCTGGCAGATTAAAACTGTGTGCCGGACCGAGACTCGAACTCGGGACCTTTGCCTTTCGCGGGCAAGTGCTCTACCAACTGAGCTACCGAAGCACGACTCATGCCCCGTCGTCACAGCTTTACTTCTGCCAGTACCTCGCCTCCTACCTTCCAAACTTTACAGAAGCTCTCCTACTAACCCTGCAGAACTAGCACTCCTGAAAGAAACGATATAGCGGAGACATGGTTTAGCCAAAGCCCGGGGAATGTTTCCAGAATGAGATTTTCACTCTGCAGCGGAGTGTGCGCTGATATGAAACTTCCTGGCAGATTAAAACTGTGTGCCGGACCGAGACTCGAACTCGGGACCTTTGCCTCTGTGAAGTTTGGAAGGTAGGAGACGAGGTACAGCCGGAAGTAAAGCTGTGAGGACGGGCCTTGAGCCGTGCTTCGGTAGCTCATTTGGTAGAGCACTTGCCCGCGAAAGGCAAAGGTCCCGAGTTCGAGTCTCGGTCCGGCACACAGTTTTAATCTTCCAGGAAGCTTCATATCAGCGCACACTCCACTGCAGAGTGAAAATCTCATTCTGTAAAGGCGTGTTACGTACAGAATGTGCCTTCTAATGCTATGAACTAGTGTAGTTATTGCCGGCACCAATAGTGATAGAGTAGTAATAATGATGATAACAGTAGTAATGAGAGACATTAGTAAGACTGACAGAGAGAGTAAGGTGTGACGTTGTGTGTCCGCAGGGCCGTTCGCTGTCGCTGAGCCACATCGAGCAGGCCGGGGTGGAGCAGGAGCGGCCCGCCGCCCACGCACTCAGCAGCAGCGCCGGGCTCACGCCGGCCGCGCGCGGCGTCCAGCCAGGTCAGTAAACACTGTGCGCACTCGCTCGTTGCGCTCTGGTGCGACGCTACGTTTCACACACTTCGCCGACTGCATGGTCACGTCACTGTTACTAAACTTTGAAAAGACCCACTGTATACAATTCGGAACCCATGGCCGGCGCTGTGACCGAGCGGTTCCAGCCGCTTCAGTCCGGAACCGCGCTGCCGCTACGGTCGTAGGTTCCAATCCTGCCTTAGGTTAGTTAGGTTTCAGTAGTTCTAAGTCTAGCGGAACATCAACAGAAGTAAAACAACGATAATGCAATGTAGTCGAATTAAGTCGGGTGATGCTGAGGGAATTAGATTAGGAAATGAGACACTTAAAGTAGTAAAGGAGTTTTGCTATTTGGGGAGCAAAATAACTGATGATGGTCAAAGTAGAGAGGATATAAAATGTAGACTGGCAATGGCAAGGAAAGCGTTTCTGAAGAAGAGAAATTTTGTTATCATCGAGTTTAGATTTAAGTGTCAGGAAATCGTTTCTGAAAGTATTTGTATGTAGTGTAGCCATGTATGGAAGTGAAACATGGACGATAAATAGTTTAGACAAGAAGAGAATAGAAGCTTTTGAAATGTGGTGCTACAGAAGAAAGCTGAAGATTAGATGGGTGGATCACATAACTAATGAGGAGGTATTCAATAGAATTGGGGAGAAGAGGAGTTTGTGGCACAACTTAACTAGAAGAAGGGATCGGTTAGTAGCACATGTTCTGAGGCATCAAGGGATCACCAATTTAGTACTGGAGAGCAGCGTGGAGGGTAAAAATCGTAGAGGGAGACCAAGAGATGAATACACTAAACAGATCCAGAAGGATGTTGGTTGCAGTTGGTACTGGGAGATGAAGAAGCTTGCACAGGATAGAGTAGCATGGAGAGCTGCATCAAACCAGTCTCAGGACAGAAGACCACAACAACAGCAACAAGTCCCAAACTGCTTAGAGCCATTTGAACCATTTTCGGAACCGGTAACAGATTTACTTTCAGCACGTTTATAACATACACTGAAGCGCCGATGAAACTGGTGTAGATATCCGTATTCAACCACGGAGATACACTACTGGCCATTAAAATTGTTACACCACGAAGATGACGTGCTACAGGCGCGAAATTTAACCGACAGGAAGAAGATGCTGTGATATGCAAATGATTAGCTTTTCAGAGCATTCACACAAGGTTGGTGCCGGTGGCGACACCTACAACGTGCTGACATGATGAAAGTTTCCAACCCATTTCTGATACACAAACAGCAGTTGACCGGCGTTGCCTGGTGAAACGTTGTTGTGATGCCTCGTGTAACGAGGAGAAATGCGTACCATCACGTTTCCGACTTTGATGAAGGTCGGATTGTAGCCTATCGCGATTGCGGTTTATCGTATCGCGAATTTGTGCTCGCGTTGGTCGAGATCCAATGGCTGTTAACAGAATACTGAATCTGTGGGTTCAGGAGGGTAATACGGAACGCCGTGCTGCATCCCAACGACCTCGTATCACTAGCAGTCGAGATGACAGGCATCTTATCCGCACGGCTGTAGCGGATCGTGGAGCCACGTATCGATCCCTGAGTCAACAGATGGGGACGTTTGCAAGATGACAACCATCTGCACGAACAGTTCGACGGCGTTTGCAGCAGCACGGACTATCAGCTCGGAGACCGTGGCTGCGGTTACCCTTGACGCTGCATCACAAACAGGAGCGCCTGCGATGGTGTACTCGACGACGAACCTGGGTGGACGAATGGTAAAACTTCGTTTTTTCAGATGAATCCAGGTTCTGTTTACATCATCGTGATGGTCGCATTCGTGTTTGGCGACATCGCGGTGAACGCACATTGGAAGCGCGTATTCGTCATCGCCATACTGGCGTATCACCAGGCGTGACGGTATGGGGTGCCATTGGTTACACGTCTCGGTCACCTCTTGTTCGCATTGACGGTACTTTGAACAGTGGACGCTACATTTCAGATGTGTTACGGCCCGTGGCTCTACCCTCAATTCGATCCCTGCGAAACCCTACATTTCAGCAGGATAATGCACAACCGCATGTTGCAGGTCCTGTACGGGCCTTTCTGGATACAGAAAATGTTCGAATGCTGTCCTGGCCAGCACCTTCCCCAGATCTCTCACCAACTGAAAACGTCTGGTCAATGGTGGCCGAGCAACTGGCTCGTCACAATACGCCAGTCACTACTCTTGATGAACTGTGGTATCGTGTTGAAGCTGCATGGGCAGCTGTACCTGTACACGCCATTCAAGCTCTGTTTGAGTCAATGCCCAGGCGTATCGAGGCCGTTATTACGGCCCGAGGTGGTTGTTCTGGGTACTGATTTCTCAGGATCTATGCACCCAAATTGAGTGAAAATGTAATCACATGTCAGTTCTAGTATAATATATTTGTCCAATGAATACCCGTTTATCATCTGCATTTCTTCTTAATGTAGCAATTTTAATGGCCAGTAGCGTTTGTTGAATTTCAGATGATAAATATTTACTCCAGCAAAACATTGTCTCATGTCAGCCGTAACATGGTCCAGTATTGGAATGAAAACAGTTCTTTTCTAATATGTCATATGATCATCATTATGATCGCAGTTTTCCCTGTCTTTGTCTACCTGTATGACGAGGAACACTCTCACTCTTGACTAATGTTGAAACTGCCACCTGCTACAAGTAGGACATTCATTCTCCAGTCTTAATATTTCTGCCTCTGAATGTAAACCAGATTGTTAAACTGCGAATAGTCCGTATTTATAACGCTGCGTATCGAAGGTTCTCTGCACAGGAAAACTGTAGAATATTCGCAAGTTTTATCGAACAACTGCCCGACAGAATAACGTATCGAGACGACTAGAATAGACGCGACTTTTCTCTTAGGTACAGGTATGTATCGGGTATCTATTTGCCGGACAGAAACGTTTAAAATACCATGACGCGAGCGCGCATGCTACATAGGAAAGTACAACTACTCGATAACTCGATTCAGTCGAGTCGACTGACGAACGAATTGTGTGTGTTTTCAAATAACTTCCGGGAATTCAGCCAGGTAACACTTTCAGCGACCGCCGATATTTCGGCGGGAGAACACCCCGCCATTTTCGAGGCAAACTGCAACGGACAGGCGGCGTACGTGCAAATTTAATACCTCGGTTCTCGGACCCAAGCAGGAAAGATAACACACACCCACTGAACACTAGTGCTACCAAAGATGGCCAAAGTCACAGCTATCGATAGTGAGACTATGAATTCGCAGGTGAGGTAGCATTGAGTCTGTCCCTCTGTTTCTTGACAAGGGAGAGAGCCGGATTCCAAACAGAGTTTAAACAGAAACCTCCATCCCTGTTAACAAGGTTGCTCGCTAATTTAATCTCAACTGCCTCCCGAATCACACTGTCCCAATAGCTGGACGTGCATGGCAATATCTCGGTGTTATTATATAACATGGAGTGACCAGTATCCAAGCAATGTTCGGCAATAGCAGATCTATTTGGCTGCTGTAATCGTGTGTGCCGTTTATGCTCAGTACATCTGTCCTCCACGGTCCTGATAGTTTGACCAATATATGCCATGCCGCAGCTACAAGGGACACGATATACACTCGCCTTACGCAGTCCGAGATCATCCTTAACGGAACTCAAAAGTGCTCTAATTTTAGATGGAGGTCGGAAAACACATTTCACATCGTGTTTCCGTAAAACAGACCGATCTTATTGGACGTGTTTCCTACGTAAGGCAAGAAGGCAGTAGACTTAGGTGTTGACTCAGAATTATCATCAATCACCCGATGTACAGTTGGTCGGTAGCGCAACGCACGTTCAATCTGTCTATCACTGTAGCCATTTTGACGAAATGTAACTTCAAGATGGGACAGCTCAGCTGGCAAAGTCTCAGCGTCAGAAACGATATGTGCCCTGTGTAGCAAGGTACGAAGTACCCCTTCACGCTGAGCCGAATGGTGACAACTATTAGCTTGTAAGTACAAGTCGGTGTGAGTACGTTTCCTGTAGACTGCATGTCCCAATGATCCATCATCCTTCCTCCTAACCAACACGTCGAGAAAGGGAAGGCAACCATCCTCTTCCTCTTCCATCGTAAAACGAATGTTCGGGTGGATCGAGTTCAGATGTTCTAGAAAGACATTCAAATTCTCCCTACCGTGAGGCCAAACAACGAAGGTATCGTCAACGTATCTATAGAAACAGGCGGGTTTCAAAGGCGCCGACTCCAATGCACGTTCCTCGAAGTCTTCCATAAACAAATTTGCGATCACAGGAGACAACGGACTACCCATCGCAACTCCATCTGTCTGCTCGTAATACTGGTCATTAAATAAAAAGTAAGTGGATGTCAACACATGCCTAAAGAGATTAGTTAAATCAGCACCAAACCTGGCTTCAATTAACCGCAACGAATCAGACAGAGGAGGTTTCTGTTTAAACTCTGTTTGGAATCCGGCTCTCTCCCTTGTCAATAAACAGAGGGACAGACTCAATGCTACCTCACCTGCGAATTCATAGTCTCACTATCGATAGCTCTGACTTTGGCCATCTTTGGTAGCACTAGTGTTCAGTGGGTGTGTGTTATCTTTCCTGCTTGGGTCCGAGAACCGAGGTATTAAATTTGCACGTACGCCGCCTGTCCGTTGCAGTTTGCCTTGAAAATGGGGGGGTGTTCTCCCGCCGAAATATCGGCGGTCGCTGAAAGTGTTACTTGGCTGAATTCCCGGAAGTTATTTGAAAGTTGTATCCGCCAGGAGAAACTCAGGTCTCAGAATTGTGTGTGGGCTGACTGGTGGGAGCGGCGGGGGTGGCAATGCGGGCGACCCCGCAAGGGGGGTCGGGGGTTGCTCGCCCCCCCCCCCCACTCCATACGTATCAGCCACTGTCCAGAGCCACCTGGACTACAGGCAAACGCGCATACCTGCGACGCCACATACTGATGGCCGGGTCTGTATAGGGACGCTCCTGTTAAGCACTCTGCAGCTATACGAACTTTCCGAGTTTTAGAGCTGAGACAGCATAGAGATTCTCGTGCTTTCCTCTTCTACATGGCCTTGTAATGAAAGTATGGAAATTTACAGGGTGTTACAAAAAGGTACGGCGAAACTTTCAGGAAACATTCCTCACACACAAAGATAGAAAATATGTTATGTGGACATGTGTCCGGAAACGCTTACTTTCCATGTTAGAGCTCATTTTATTACTTCTCTTCAAATCACATTAATCATGGTATGGAAACACACAGCAACAGAACGCACCAGCGTGACTTCAAACACTTTGTTACAGGAAATACTCAAAATGTCCTCCGTTAGCGAGGATACATGCATCCACCTTCCCTCGCACGGAATCCCTGATGCGCTGATGCAGCCCTGGAGAATGGAGCATTGTATCACAGCCGTCCACAATACGAGCACCAAGAGTCTCTACATTTGGTACTGGGGTCGCGTAGACAAGAGCTTTCAAATGCCCCCATAAATGAAAGTGGAGAGGGTTGAGGTTAGGAGAGCGTGGAGGCCACGGAATTGGTCCGCCTCTGCCAATCCATCGGTCACCGAATCTGTTGTTGAGAAGCGTACGAACACTTCGACTGAAATGTGCAGGAGCTCCATCGTGCGTGAACCACATGTTGTGTCGTACTTGTAAAGGCACATGTTCTAGCAGCACAGGTAGAGTATCCTGTACGAAATCGTGATAACGTGCTCCATTGAGCGTAGGTGGAAGAACGTGCGGCCCAATCGAGACATCACCAACAGTGCCTGCCCAAACGTTCACAGAAAATCTGTGTTGATGACGTGATTGCATAACTGCGGATTCTCGTCAGCCCACACATGGTGATTGTGAAAATTTACAATTTGATCACGTTGGAATGAAGCCTCATCCGTAAAGAGAACATTTGCACTGAAATGAGGATTGACACATTGTCGGATGAACCCTTCGCAGAAGTGTACCCGTGGAGACCAATCAGCTGCTGATAGTGCCTGCACACGCTGTACACGGTACGGAAACAACTGGTTCTCCCGTAGCACTCTCCATACAGTGACGTGGTCAACGTTACCTTGTACAGCAGCAACTTCTCTGACGCTGACATTAGGGTTATCGTCAACTGCACGAAGAATTGCCTCGTCCATTGCAGGTGTCCTCGTCGTTCTAGGTCTTCCCCAGTCGCGAGTCATAGGCTGAAATGTTCCGTGCTCCCTAAGACGCCGATCAATTGCTTAGAACGTCTTCCTGTCGGGACACCTTCGTTCTGGAAATCCGTCTCGATACAAACGTACCGCGCCACGGCTATTGCCCCGTGTTAATCCGTACATCAAATGGGCATCTGCCAACTCCGCATTTGTGAACATTGCACTGACTGCAAAACCACGTTCGTGATGAACACTAAGCTGTTGATGCTACGTACTGATGTGCTTGATGCTAGTACTGTAGAGCAATGAGTCACATGTCAACACAAGCACCGAAGTCAACATTAGCTTCCTTCAATTGGGCCAACTGGCGGTGAATCGAGGAAGTACAGTACGTACTGACGAAACTAAAATGAGCTCTAACATGGAAATTAAGCGTTTCCGGACACATGTCCACATAACATCTTTTCATTATTTGTGTGTGAGGAATGTTTCCTGAAAGTTTGGCCGTACCTTTTTGTAACACCCTGTATATCAGTGCGTAAAGTAAATCAACAAAACTGCCCTATGTTATTTCAAGACGTCAAATTATTTCGACAATTTGCCTTAAATACGCGTTTCTAGGCTCGAATAGAAACTGTAATTTTAAATTCTGTCTTTTACCTCAGGAGCTACGCTTTCTTGCAGTAAAAAATCGACAATATGCAACAACAAGCAGACGTTTTCGGTTTTAAATAAAGCAGCTGGAGCTCCTATAGAATTTAAGAATTTGTTTCCCTGGTTATTTTCGTAAATTTTCCTCTCCACTTCAAAATTTGCTTATCTCACACGAAACTCAAATCATTCGACGAAATGGAGCACCTCCTGCCTGACGTAATGTTTAATATATCAAAAAACCCGAAAAAATATTTTATTTCCCTCTTTCTCCACAACTTTAGAACCTTTAACATGAAAAGATTGTTTCTCCTATATCCTTGATTGAAATTCGTGTCACAGAGTGCTGTTAATTTAATCGTAATGCACTTACCTCGAAATTTTGCTTTCTATACTGCTTAATCTGTCGAACACTGAATTCGTTAAAGCAATTTTGTAAGGTAATTTACTGAAATTGAAATTATTTCCGAATAGCTTTGTATGTAAAACTGAACAAAATAATTCTGTAGCTCTTCCAAATAAAATTACTGGGAACTCAATAATCTCGTAGGAATGATAAGGAATACTAAACACTTTCGAGGCACACTAATTAATATAACTATTCTGTGTGAGAATAGTTGCAAATATGAGAGACATTTCACAACTAGCTTCGTATTAACCTCGCAGCAATGATCCAGAATTAAGAAACAAATGATACTCGTACATGATACATAACAGCTTTTAAAAACAATTGGCAAATGTGGTGCAATGGAAACAGATAAAACGCTACAATTTTTTTTTTGTCATTTACTTACCCTTGAATGATGTGTAACACATATTCCTGTCTGGGAATAGGTGCAATCCAGCGATTTCTCAACTTCACACATTTGGGAAATCGAAACATGTGCACTTTCGTGCCTTTTTGGGAAGGTAAGAGGGCCAACAGATCGTGACGTCACGTGCTAATATGGCCGCTGTGCGTAGGCCTGGTATCTAGGAGGCTTTGCTGGAGCCCGGTCTTCTAGCGACTGTTCACTGTCGTGACCACCGATGGCAGCAATCGTGTGGCTACATTCCCGCCAAGTCTATCTGCAGCATCGCAGAAGGAATATCTGTCTTCTTGTAAGGTGTCAGGCAAATCCAACACCTTCCATGAAAACCCTGACCTGATAAGCAAATCCAGTAGTATGTCACATAGCTCCAAATAAATCCTGACATTAAATTAACCAAAGTAATACGAGTAACGAGTGAGCAAATGGAATAGCACAGACTAACACAAGAATGCCTAAATGCATGTCATACCTTCCCACCGTGAGACAGACGCAGTTCCGAGGGGAGAAACGAGAACAGAAGCCGAGAGCAGAACCGTGTTAAGCTGGAAGGCCCTACGATAAGGGACAGACACCCACGTCGCCAGCTAACCCCAGGACCACCCCCCCAGCCCATGTTAAAAGCTAGAGCCCTCCAGAAGAACAGTATAGATCTTACGATAACACTAAAAGGACCACCCCAGCCGCAAGTTTTAGCGTGAGACTTTTTCGCGTGTCTGTTACGTTGCAAACTTTAAAAACATTGCCCCACCACGAAAAATATAACGTTTCTAATTGGATGGACAGAATTTTTGTAGGCGGAGCTTAAGGTTAACATTGAGACCCTGATTAGTCAGATGAAAACACAGCCACATAGTTCTTTTTAAACCAACTTCGGTAAATTGTAGTAAGGAGAAGTTAGGAGAGAGTTGCTACCGAGATGGCGAGGTGAGCGGAGCTGCGCCGGCCGCCGCCCCCTGACGAACACCGACAAGGTAATGAACGCACGCGATGCCGCATAGGAGCGCATAAGGCTGCACTCAGAACTGCAAAAGTCTCATCTGTTACATCCCCTTTTTACGTAATACTAGTGTCGATCGTCAATTGAAGCTCATGGTATTCACATTTGCTACGTAAGTTAAAATCTGAAATGCGATGATTTTTCTGTTATATAATTACTGAGAAGCCACATCAGCCACTGTAATTTGTGACAAGTTAGATAAGTAATTAAAGATAATTGAGGGTCACTGTAGACCATTTTGATAGTTTTCTCTTTTGTGAAACTTAATTTAAACCTAGATTATAGTTGAGATATGGCATAGGTCATCCTTCGATCCATTGTAGAACTTGGAAACCCACTCAGGGAATATTCGTTCACATTTTTGTTGAATGCAGTTTGTTTTTATCATCCTGTATTAAAACATTTGCTTTTATCAATAGTGCAATTTATAAACAATGTTTTGTGAGTAGAATAAAATTTCCAATGGTAAACTTGACTTCTTTTTCGACGTTATTTTACCAGCTAACTAAAAATAGGAATGCCTTGAACCCCTTCCACTAAATTCAGTTAGTATTAAGATTCTTTTACAGGGAGTGCAGTGGGGCTGACGCTGAAATCATTAAGTATTTGATTATATCATCATCGCTCGTCTCACTGAACTCTTCTGAACTCTACATGTCATGTGTGGTCTGGCGTCTCCTTGCCAGCAACAGGTCCCAGGTTCAAACTAGTCAATTCCCTAAAAAACACGCTCAGAGCGTCGTTGCGCGAAAGTGGTAGGGAGACACGACATAGAACAAACAGACACCACGCAGAATGTTAGATTCTTGTAGCCCTATTACACGACGTCGTGCAAACTCAATGAGGTGTTGTTATAGGCGCCTTTGTCACCTTTAAGGCTTTCTTCACTAATATCAACTCACTACGTCAAATCTGAAAGGTAACTAACGCTCGCGAACGTTACAGCGTGTATTTAAAGGAAACGTGATTTGTACCCTCTTAGTGGCGCTATAGCGGTACTCATGTGAATTGTACGACATTTGAATAGATATCGTCTTCCAGACGTAGAAACACGCCTACCAACTTGTGTTTACTTCGCACAACTCTTACTTGGGGGTTGTGATTTTTTTCTTTTTGTTCGTCATTGTATTACTGCACGGAGTTATGAGCCGAAACATAGCACCTCTATTGTGAGACAGTAATATCAGAAATTGTGTCCGCCTTGATGCAAACTACCTTGTTATTGGTTTATTTTTTTATTATCCCATACTAGTTTCGGCGACAAATATCACCATCACCAGTGGGTTTTTTTAAATCTAAAACATGCACAAAATAGCATTGTTATACAAACACAGTAAAACATTATTACATTTTTACTATTCGTCCTATGAATTATAGTTTTCTATGGATATTTTCATACTACCTTATTTGCCGGCCGGCCGAGTGGTTCTAGGCGCTACAGTCTGGAGCCGCGCGACTTCTACGGTCGCAGGTTCGAATCCTGCCTCGGGCATGGATGTGTGTGATGTCCTTAGGTTAGTTAGGTTTAAGTAGTTCTAAGTTCTAGGGGACTGATGATCTCAGAAGTTAAGTTCCATAGTGGTCAGAGCCATTTGAACCATACTATCATATTTATTGTATGTTACAGCATGTTTTAAGCAATTATTGGCGCTGTTTGCGACATATTTTCTGTGCTCTTTTTTTTCTGTTGCTGTTTTTTTACTTAGCGAACATCATGCCATCTGCAAGTAAAAAAACGGCTACAGAAAAAAAAGAGCACAGAAAATATGTCACAAACAGCGCCAATAATTCCTAAAAGCCGGCCGCGGTGGTCTAGCGGTTCTGGCGCTGCAGTCTGGAACCGCGGGACTGCTACGGTCGCAGGTTCGAATCCTGCCTCGGGCATGGGTGTGTGTGATGTCCTTAGGTTAGTTAGGTTTAAGTAGTTCTAAGTTCTAGGGGACTTATGACCTAAGATGTTGAGTCCCATAGTGCTCAGATCCATTTGAACCATTTGAACCAATTCCTGAAACATGCTGTAACATACAATAAATAAGGTAGTATGAAAATATCCATAGAAAACTATAATTCATAGGACGAATAGTAAAAATGTAATAATGTTTTACTGTGTTTGTATAACCATCCTATTTTCTGCATGTTTTAGATTTTAAAAAACCACCGATGATGGTCATATTTGTCGCCGAAACTAGTATGGGATAATAAAGAAATAAACGAATAACAAGGTGTTTTGCATCAAGGCGGACTCAATTTCTAATATTACTGTTTTTCTATGCAAACACGGACCAAATGGAAGAGTTGCAAGATAAAAACTACTCTGAGCATGTAATTTGGGAAGGTAAGTATATAAGCTGGGCCGACAGTAATGCGGAATCATTCTAATGATAATACTAGTATTAAGAAAAGGAACGCTGCTACTCTCCATACAGCGGAGATGCTGAGTTGCACATAGGCACAATAGAAGGACTTTATTTATTTGTGACAGTATGTTTTTGAGTAGGGTCCACCTTTAGCAAAACACAAGATTGTTTTTCGTCCCAGACACGTTTCACTGCAGTTGCAGCATCATCAGTGGGTTTTTTATTATTATGGCTGTTAAACTTAAGGAATGTTCTGTTTAAATATATATAAATATTCGTTTCTAAATGGTAATTTCAGGTTTTCAAGAGAATATAAAATTTTGTATTCATACCTTCTAACCACATGGTGTGGTTTTCCTGCTGTGTTACGTTTTTAAAGTGAATGTTTTTCTTTACAGTTTGTCACCTGCAGCTATATAGATCTTCATGTAGGCAAAACATTTACCAAAAAAATACGATTTCGAAACTGTTATGGCTGTGTCTGAGATTAATAATTTATGTGAAGTGTTGTGTGTTGTGTGTGTGTGTGTGTGTGTGTGTGTATCTATTCACATTATGTTTCACTTACGGTTTCTTTTTTCGTCATCGTCTTTGTTGTCAAGGTCCGTGTTTTGAGTCGTAACCGTCACTGTGACTGTGTATCAGCTGTGATAACAATATGAAACTTCCTGGCAGACTAAAACTGTGTGCCGGATCGAGACTCGAACTCGAGACCTTTGCCTTTCGCGGGCCAGTGCTCTACCATCTGAGCTACCCAAGCACGACTCACGCCCCATCCTCACAGCTTTACTTCTGCCGGTAACAATATGGTGGACAGTGCAACAGTATAAGGTGTGAAAACAAGATGGCAGACAGTGTAACAGTTCATTGGCGGTTGTTTTGAATTTCTCAGGTGGTGTGTATGCGTGTGTGAAAAGAAAGTGTGTGAGAGACAAAGAGAGAGAGAGAGAGAGAGAGAGAGAGAGAGAGTAGGTTTGAGGATTTATCATTATTATTATATTTATTTATTTTTAGTTTTATGTGTGTGTATGTATGTATATTTCTGTGTTTGTGGGGAAGGGGGGCAGGTGGAGTTCTATAGGCTGGTATTATCTAATAATTCTTTGAATAGACAGCTCTCTGCAGTGGATCTCTGTTCTCTGCCCTCAAAGAATTGTTAGCTAATACCAACCTATAGAACTTCCACCCCCCCCCCCCCCTTCCACACACACACACAGACACATACATACATACATACTGTGGTGTGCGTACTGTAAGACCTTCGGCACACACACCATCACATTATTTGACTTGTCGCTCTAACGAAGTAGGCGAGTGTCAGCAATGTGTCTCGTGGTCTTATCGTGGCGTGTTTATCTTCTGTCGTTAGGTCAGACGATAGAGATGCCACTTGCAGGTTTAGAGTAGCAGGTTGACGGTGACCAACTTTAAACAGAACTTGATTAATTTTCACACACATTTATTAAAATAATAACAAGCATAAAAATTACTTAACTTGGCTCTGGATGCTATTTACAGTTGTCAATCGGAAGTGCCTTTGGTATTGGTACGTTAATCTTATTCTCACAAATATGTCTGATACTTGACTAAAGTGTCTATACATTTATCTTCTTGGCTACGTACGTAATATGGTAATCTTATTAGGCGCAGACTGAAACTTGACTATAGACTGGTACAGACAAATGCAGACTGACTAATCGGAGGTCTGTACGCTTGTTATAATACCTCGCGCATTCAGGTTTCACTGCGCGAGTGTGATCTGCGAGGAGAAAAGGTTCTACGTTAGCAGCAATCTCATTGGCTGCGTTACATATTAATACGCGGATCGGCGGAAGTAGAATTTGGTTCGTCTCTATGGCAGCGCCATCTCGTAGTGCGGAGACGGACGAGCGCTGCGCCTGTGCTGTTGTGCTTAGCAGGGCGCGCTCTGGTGGGAAAGTTGTGTACGCGCTGACTACGCGGAACTATGTACACAACACATACACACACAGAAAACTAAAAATAAATAAATATAATTATAATAATAATGATAAATCCTCAAACTCACTCTCTCTCTCTCCCTCTCTCTCACTCTTTCTTTTCACACACACGCGCACACACACACACACACACACACACACACACACACACACACACACACAATCTGAGAAATTGAAAACAACTGCTAGTGAAATCTTCAACTCTTCCACTGTCCGCCACCCTGTTTTCACACCTTCAACTGTTCCAGTGTCTGCCATATTGTTATTACAGCTAGTAAACAGTGACAACTCAATACATAGAAATTGACAATGAAGTAGATGACAAAAAAAGACATAGAAACTGTAAGTGAAACATAATGTAAATAGACACACACATACACACACACACACACACACACATACACACACACACAACCTCTCACTTAAATTATTAATCTCAGGCATAGCCATAACAGTTCAGAAATCGTAATTTTTGCGTAAATCTTTTGTCTACATCTGTTTACCAGCTGTAATAACAAGATGGCGGACATTGGGGCAGTTGAAGGTGCCACTAGCAGTTGTTTTGAATTTCTCAGGTTTTGTGTGTGTGTGTGTGTGTGTGTGTGTGTGTGAAAAGAAAGAGTGAGAGAGAGGGAGAGAGAGAGTAGTTGCAGGTGACAAACTGTAAAGAAAAACAGACACTATAAAAACGTAATATAGCAGGAAAGCCACACCATGTGGTAAGAAGGTATGAATACACAATTTTATGTGCTCTTCAAAAACCTGTAATCACGATTTGGAAACGAATATTTATATGTATTTAAACAGTAAAGAACATTCCTTATGTTTAACACCCATAATAATGATAAAAAAAACCACTGATGATGCTGCAACTGCAATGAAACATGTCTGGGACAAAAAACAAAATTGTGTTTTGCTAAAGGCGGACTCCAGTCAAAAAAATATGTTATTGTTAAAGCAAACACAGACAAGAGAGCTTCAACAGCAATATGATTGTTGTGACAGTATATTTGTTGTGCCTATCTGCGACTCAGCATCTTCGCTATATGGTTAGTAGCAACTTTCGTTTTGATAATATTGTTAAGTTCCATCGTGGATTTTCCATTAGTGAGAATGCCAGTTGTAGATGGGGAACCGCACCGACATAAAGGACTTTGCCTAAGGGCAGATTGTTACTGTCCGGCGCCAGGGCGCGAGCATGTTGGAAGCGGTCCAGGCCATTGGCTCTTTACGAGCTAGCGTTGTGAACGTGTGTGGAAAGTCGTTGAAGTATGATGGAACGCTGAGTTGGCGAGAAGGTGTAGCAAAATGTGGACATCAGAGGCTCGACGGCTTCGTAAAGCAAGATAGATTATATTTCCTTCTCTCGATTGTCGCACAGATGACAAAATGGTAGATACCGAAATAGACGACAGAGGGATAGAGAAACAATTAAAATCGCTCAAAAGAGGAAAGGCCGCCGGACCTGATGGGATGCCAGTTCGATTTTACGCAGAGTACGCGAAGGAACTTGCCCCCCCCCCCCCCCCTTTCTTGCAGCGGTGTACCGTAGGTCTCTAGAAGAGCGTAGCGTTCCAAAGGATTGGAAAAGGGCACAGGTCAGCCCCGTTTTCAAGAAGGGACGTCGAACACATGTGCAGAACTATAGACCTATATCTCTAACGTCGATCAGTTGTAGAATTTTGGAACACCTATTATGTTCGAGTATAATGACTTTTCTGGACACTAGAAATCTACTCTGTAGGAATCAGCATGGGTTTCGAAAAAGACGGTCATGTGAAACCCAGCTCGCGCTATTCGTCCACGAGACTCAGAGGGCCATAGACACGGGTTCCCAGGTCGATGCCGTGTTTCTTGACTTCCGCAAGGCGTTCGATACAGTTCCCCACAGTCGTTTAATGAATAAAGTAAGAGCATATTGACTATCAGACCAATTGTGTGATTGGATTGAAGAGTTCCCAGATAACAGAATGCAGCATGTCATTCTCAATGGAGAGAAGTCTTCCGAAGTAACAGTGATTTCAGGTGTGCCGCAGGGGGGTGTCGTAGGACCGTTGCTATTCACAATATACATAAATGACCTTGTGGATGAGATTGGAAGTTCACTGAGGCGTTTTGCGGATGATGCTGTGGTATACCGAGAGGTTGTAACAATGGAAAATTGTACTGAAATGCAGGAGGATTTGCAGCGAATTGACGCATGGTGCAGGGAATGGCAATTGAATCTCAGTGTAGACAAGTGTAATGTGCTGCGAATACATAGAAAGAAAGATCCCTTATCATTTAGCTACAAAATAGCAGGTCAGCAACTGGAAGCAGTTAATTCGATAAATTATCTGGGAGTACGCATTAAGAGTGATTTAAAATGGAATGATCATATAAAGTTGATCGTCGGTAAAGCAGATGCCAGACTGAGAGTCATTGGAAGAATCCTAAGGAAATGCAATCCAAAAACAAAGGAAGTAGGTTACAGTACAGTTTTCACTTAAAACTTCCGGGCTGATAGGCCGTGGTTGAAGTATAAAACTCTCCCCTGACGTTTCGTCTCCAACTGCGGGAGACATCGTCGGAGGTAAAGCGGCGAACTGCGAAGAGAACTCGAGGAAGCGCTGATTATACAGGCAGAACAGAGGGGGCCACTGTCGATCACGTGGCGTCGGCTATGAGATTGTCTCTGGTGATGCCAGCATTCTCAATTGACAGTAATCGATCATCACGCTTGCGGTGCAACGCTGACACCCAAATTGTATCTAGAGTAAAACCTTCGTCATTCCTGTTAAAATTGTTACGATGTTTATCAATGTCGATAGCCTCTCTATTCAAGCGTGCATAATAATGCGAGGTTTCTGATATGACGCTCGTCTCGTTGAATTTTATTTCCTGATCACCTTCCTGGTAAACATGTTCCGCTACGGCCGATTTATCCGTGTGACCCAGGCGGCAATTCCTCTTATGTTGAACAAGACGGGTGTTCACACTTCTCTTTGTGGTACCGATGTAAACCTGTCCACAACTCAAGGAATTTTATATACCCCGGTGTAGGCAAAGGGTGTCGTGCATCTTTTGCCGACCTTAAAAATTCTTTTATTTTCCTAGTGGGTCTGAAAATAGTTTCCACTCCATACTTGCCTAAAACTTTCCCAGTGCGATCTGTGACCTTACTAATTAACACGGATAAATCGGCCGTAGCGGAACATGTTTACCAGGAAGGTGATCAGGAAATAAAATTCAGCGAGACGAGCGTCATATCAGAAACCTCGCATTATTATGCACGCTTGTATAGAGAGGCTATCGACATTGATAAACATCGTAACAATTTTAACAGGAAAGACGAAGGTGTTAAACCGGATAAAATTTGGATGTCAGCGTTGCACCACAAGCGTGACGATTGATTACTTTCAATCGAGAATGCTGGGATTACCAGAGACAATCTCATAGCCGACGCTACATGATCGACAGTGGCACCCTCTGTACTGCCTGTATAATCAGCGCTTCCTCGAGTTCTCTTCGCAGTTCGCCGCTTTACCTCCGGCGATGTCTCCCGCAGTTGGAGACAGTTTTATACTTCAACCACGGCCTATCAGCCCGGAAGTTTTAAGTGCAGACAATACCGGCCGTCAAAGCTTACATTGTATGATTACAGTACAGTTGCTTCCCACTGCTCGAATACTGCTCAGCAGTGTGGGATCCGTACCAGATAGGGTTCATAGAAGAGAGAGAGAAGATCCAACGGAGAGCAGCGCGCTTTGTTACAGTATCATTTAGTAATCGCGAAAGCGTTACGAAGATGATGGATAAACTCCAGTGAAAGACTCTGCAGAAGAGACGCTCAGTAGTTCGGTACGGGCTTTTGCTGAAGTTTCGAGAACATACCTTCAACGAGGAGTCAAGCAGTATATTGCTCCCTCCTACGTATATCTCGCGAAGAGACCGTGGGGATAAAATCAGGGAGATTAGAGCCCACACAGAGGCATACCGACAATCTTCCTTTCCACGAACAATACTGGACTGGAATAGATGGGAGGACCGATAGAGGTACTCAAGGTACCCTCCGCCACACACCGGCTGCGTGGCGGGTGTGACGGCAGTGTACGGTGGTGGTGGGGGCGCAGCTGTGTCAAAGCACGCCAGCCAGTGCACAGTTTTGACAATGGCGATGCTTCAGAGCTCTGAATAGCAGGACAGTGAACTCACGTTGATGTGTTGCCCAATAAGTTTGCCTGGTTTCAGTGTGATGGAATACACAGCTGGGACACAGTTGTGTGTCAGCTTTGTCTCACAATACAAAAGCCAGTAATTTACAGGAATTGTCTGCCGTGATGTGAGACTATGACTGAGCATTTAGCGTACAGTGAGTCCAAAAACTATTCGTCTAGCTGCGTATCTTTTAGAAAACAAAGTCTGTGTAACATGAGACGAAATGTATACAAAACCGGCCGTAGTGGCCGTGCGGTTCTAGGCGCTACAGTCTGCAGCCGAGCGACCGCTACGGTCGCAGGTTCGAATCCTGCCTGGGGCATGGGTGTGTGTGATGACCTCAGGTTAGTTAGGTTTAATTAGTTCTAAGTTCTAGGCGACTGATGACCTCAGAAGTTAAGTCGCATAGTGCTCAGAGCCATTTCAGCCATATGTATACCAAATCTAAACAGCCCGTCATGTAAGAATTACTACTGTATGTCATTTTTGTTGAAAAGCAAGGAAAGAAACACATCCAAATCCACAGTAAGGTTAACAAAACAGAAAATGTAATACAAGAGCTAGTTCATAAAGTATCCGTCCACCATCTGAACATGCCGAAATTCTGCGCGCATTGAGTAAACTAAAGCGCCGACCCAAGGCACACGCTAGACTCAACGGGGCGCGGCCACACCCAAAAAAAAAAAAAAAAAAAAAACAAATGTGTGTGAAATCTTCTGGGACTTAACTGCTGCCGGCCGAAGTGGCCGTGCGGTTAAAGGCGCTGCAGTCTGGAACCGCAAGACCGCTACGGTCGCAGGTTCGAATCCTGCCTCGGGCATGGATGTTTGTGATGTCCTTAGGTTAGTTAGGTTTAACTAGTTCTAAGTTCTAGGGGACTGGTGACCTCGGAAGTTGAGTCCCATAGTGCTCAGAGCCATTTGAACCATTTTTTGAACTTAACTGCTAAGGTCATCAGTCCCTAAGCTTACACACTACTTAACCTAAATTATCCTAAGGACAAACACACACACCCATGCCCGAGGGAGGAACCTCCGCCGGGACCAGCCGCACAGTCCATGACTGCAGCGCCCGAGACCGCTCGGCTAATACCGCGCGGCCGGCCCCACTCTATCGCCTGTTGTGATTCTGGACGGCGCCGGTACAGTACAATTAGCGCCATGGGCCGTAAGGGTAGTGAGACGACGCTGAGCGAAAGGAAACTTGTTCTGCGCTTACATAATGATTGCAAATCTTCTTACGACATTGCTAAAGTAGTTGGTAGACCTAGACCGACGGTTGAGTCGATAATAGATCGATTTTGCGCAACAAAATCATTAAGAAACCAACCACGTACCGGACGCCCTCACACTTTCACTGATGCAGACGTGACATTTATCATGAGGGAAATGAAGAAGAAACCTAAAATCAGCGCTCTTAAGTTGGTTGGGTAGTTAGAGTGTAGGGGAAAGGAGGTATGTGCCAACACAATCAGAAATATCTGCAAAACGTCTACATCTGCATCTACGTGATTACTCTGCAATTCACATTTAAGTGCTTGGCAGAGGGTTCATCGAACCACAATCAAACTATCTCTCGACCATTCTACTCCCGAACAGCGTGCGGGAAAAACGAACACCTAAACCTTTCTGTTCCAGCTCTGATTTCTCTTGTTTTATTTTGATGATCGTTGCTACCTATGTAGGTTGGGCTCAACAAAATATTTTTCGCATTCGGAAGAGAAAGTCGGTGACTGAAATTTCATAAATAGATCTCGCCGCGACGAAAAACGTCTTTGCTCTAATGACTTCCATCCCAACTCGCGTATCATATCTGCCAAACTCTCTCCCCTATTACGTGATAATACAAAACGAGCTGCCCTTTTTTGCCCCCTTTCGATGTCCTCCGTCAATCCTACCTGGTAAGTATCCCACACCGCGCAGCAATATTCTAACAGAGCACGGACGAGTGTAGTGTAAGCTGTCTCTTTAGTGGACTTGTTGCATCTTCTAAGTGTCCTGCCAATGAAATGCAACCTTCGGCTCACCTTCCCCACAATATTATCTATGTGGTCTTTCCAACTGAAGTTGTTCGTAATTTTAACACCCAGGTACTTAGTTGAATTGACAGCCTTGAGAATTGTACTATTTATCGAGTAATCGAATTCCAACGTATTTCTTTTGAAACTCGTGTGGATCACCTCACACTTTTCGTTATTTAGCGTCAACTGCCACCTGCCACACCATACAGCAATCTTTTCTAAATCGCTTTGCAACTGATACTAGTCTTCGGATGACCTTACTAGACGGTAAATTACAGCATCATCTGCGAACAACCTAAGAGAACTGCTCAGATTGTGACCAAGGTCATTTACATAGATCAGGAACAGCAGAGGTCCCAGGACGCTTCCCTGGGGAACACCTGATATCACTTCAGTTTTACTCGATGATATACCGTCTGCGTATCACAGCCGGGTAGCGCGCAAGACATTTTGGGTCAGAGAACAGAATGGAAAGAAACGTGTTCGTTTTGCGATGACACATTGATTCAAAAAGAAAGACTTCTGGAATGGAGTAATATTTTCTAATGAGAGTAAATATAACGTATTCGGGTCGGATGGCAGGCGAATGGTATGGCGTAAGAAGACTGCGGAGATGTGGCTACACGATCTTATGCCAACGGTTAGACACAGTGGTGGCTCCCTGATGGTGTGGGACTGTGTGAGTGCTGCAGGTGTTGGAAAATTACATTTCATACAAAGTACAATGGATCACTATATGCATATCAACATTTTAATGGACAGTCTGAATCCTAGCGTCGAAAAATTAGGTCTGCAAGGAAATTACAAAAAAATTGTTCTAATGGCTCTGAGCACTATAGGACTTAACTTCTGAGGTCATCAGTCCCCTAGAACTTAGAACTACTTAAACCTAAGTAACCTAAGGACATCACACACACCCATGCCCGCGGCAGGATTCGAACCTGCGACCGTAGTGGTCTCGCGGGTCCAGACTGTAGTGCCTAGAACCGCTCGGCAAGGAAATTACATTTTTCAACAAGATAACGACCCAAACCACACGGCTCTAAATACAAGGCTGTGGCTCCTCGAAGCCCAGACATTGGCTCTGAGCACCATGGGACTTAACATCTATGGTCATCAGTCCCCTAGAACTTAGAACTACTGAAACCCAACTAACCTAAGGACATCACACACATCCATGCCCGCGGCAGAATTCGAACCTGCGACCGTAGCGGTCTCGCGGGTCCAGACTGTAGTGCCTAGAACCGCTCGACAAGGAAATTACATTTTTAAACAAGATAACGACCCAAACCACACGGCTCTAAGTACAAGGCTGTGGCTCCTCGAAGCCCAGACATTGGCTCTGAGCACCATGGGACTTAACATCTGTGGTCATCAGTCCCCTAGAACTTAGAACTACTGAAACCCAACTAACCTAAGGACATCACACACATCCATGCCCGCGGCAGAATTCGAACCTGCGACCGTAGCGGTCTCGCGGGTCCAGACTGTAGTGCCTAGAACCGATCGACAAGGAAATTACATTTTTCAACAAGATAACGACCCAAACCACACGGCTCTAAATACAAGGCTGTGGCTCCTCGAAGCCCAGACATTGGCTCTGAGCACCATGGGACTTAACATCTATGGTCATCAGTCCCCTAGAACTTAGAACTACTGAAACCCAACTAACCTAAGGACATCACACACATCCATGCCCGCGGCAGAATTCGAACCTGCGACCGTAGCGGTCTCGCGGGTCCAGACTGTAGTGCCTAGAACCGCTCGACAAGGAAATTACATTTTTCAACAAGATAACGACCCAAACCACACGGCTCTAAATACAAGGCTGTGGCTCCTCGAAGCCCAGACATTGGCTCTGAGCACCATGGGACTTAACATCTGTGGTCATCAGTCCCCTAGAACTTAGAACTACTGAAACCCAACTAACCTAAGGACATCACACACATCCATGCCCGCGGCAGATTTCGAACCTGCGACCGTAGCGGTCTCGCGGGTCCAGACTGTAGTGCCTAGAACCGCTCGACAAGGAAATCACATTTTTCAACAAGATAAAGACCCAAACCACACGGCTCTAAATACAAGGCTGTGGCTCCTCGAAGCCCAGACATTGGCTCTGAGCACCATGGGACTTAACATCTATGGTCATCAGTCCCCTAGAACTTAGAACTACTGAAACCCAACTAACCTAAGGACATCACACACATCCATGCCCGCGGCAGAATTCGAACCTGCGACCGTAGCGGTCTCGCGGGTCCAGACTGTAGTGCCTAGAACCGCTCGACAAGGAAATTACATTTTTAAACAAGATAACGACCCAAACCACACGGCTCTAAGTACAAGGCTGTGGCTCCTCGAAGCCCAGACATTGGCTCTGAGCACCATGGGACTTAACATCTGTGGTCATCAGTCCCCTAGAACTTAGAGCTACTGAAACCCAACTAACCTAAGGACATCACACACATCCATGCCCGCGGCAGAATTCGAACCTGCGACCGTAGCGGTCTCGCGGGTCCAGACTGTAGTGCCTAGAACCGCTCGACAAGGAAATTACATTTTTCAACAAGATAACGACCCAAACCACACGGCTCTAAATACAAGGCTGTGGCTCCTCGAAGCCCAGACATTGGCTCTGAGCACCATGGGACTTAACATCTATGGTCATCAGTCCCCTAGAACTTAGAACTACTGAAACCCAACTAACCTAAGGACATCACACACATCCATGCCCGCGGCAGAATTCGAACCTGCGACCGTAGCGGTCTCGCGGGTCCAGACTGTAGTGCCTAGAACCGCTCGACAAGGAAATTACATTTTTCAACAAGATAACGACCCAAACCACACGGCTCTAAATACAAGGCTGTGGCTCATCGAAGCCCAGACATTGGCTCTGAGCACCATGGGACTTAACATCTATGGTCATCAGTCCCCTAGAACTTAGAACTACTGAAACCCAACTAACCTAAGGACATCACACACATCCATGCCCGCGGCAGGATTCGAACCTGCGACCGTAGCGGTCTCGCGGGTCCAGACTGTAGTGCCTAGAACCGCTCGGCAAGGAAATTACATTTTTCAACAAGATAACGACCCAAACCACACGGCTCTAAATACAAGGCTGTGGCTCCTCGAAGCCCAGACATTGGCTCTGAGAACCATGGGACTTAACATCTATGGTCATCAGTGCCCTAGAACTTAGAACTACTGAAACCCAACTAACCTAAGGACATCACACACATCCATGCCCGCGGCAGGATTCGAACCTGCGACCGTAGTGGTCTCGCGGGTCCAGGCTGTAGTGCCTAGAACCGCTCGGCAAGGAAATTACATTTTTCAACAAGATAACGACCCAAACCACACGGCTCTAAATACAAGGCTGTGGCTCCTCGAAGCCCAGACATTGGCTCTGAGCACCATGGGACTTAACATCTATGGTCATCAGTCCCCTAGAACTTAGAACTACTGAAACCCAACTAACCTAAGGACATCACACACATCCATGCCCGCGGCAGGATTCGAACCTGCGACCGTAGCGGTCTCGCAGGTCCAGACTGTAGTGCCTAGAACCGCTCGACAAGGAAATTACATTTTTCAACAAGATAACGACCCAAACCACACGGCTCTAAATACAAGGCTGTGGCTCCTCGAAGCCCAGACATTGGCTCTGAGCACCATGGGACTTAACATCTGTGGTCATCAGTCCCCTAGAACTTAGAACTACTGAAACCCAACTAACCTAAGGACATCACACACATCCATGCCCGCGGCAGGATTCGAACCTGCGACCGTAGTGGTCTCGCGGGTCCAGACTGTAGTGCCTAGAACCGCTCGGCAAGGAAATTACATTTTTCAACAAGATAACGACCCAAACCACACGGCTCTAAATACAAGGCTGTGGCTCCTCGAAGCCCAGACATTGGCTCTGAGCACCATGGGACTTAACATCTATGGTCATCAGTCCCCTAGAACTTAGAACTACTGAAACCCAACTAACCTAAGGACATCACACACATCCATGCCCGCGGCAGGATTCGAACCTGCGACCGTAGTGGTCTCGCGGGTCCAGACTGTAGTGCCTAGAACCGCTCGGCAAGGAAATTACATTTTTCAACAAGATAACGACCCAAACCACACGGCTCTAAATACAAGGCTGTGGCTCCTCGAAGCCCAGACATTGGCTCTGAGCACCATGGGACTTAACATCTATGGTCATCAGTCCCCTAGAACTTAGAACTACTGTAACCCAACTAACCTAAGGACATCACACACATCCATGCCCGCGGCAGGATTCGAACTTGCGACCGTAGCGGTCTCGCAAGTCCAGACTGTAGTGCCTAGAACCGCTCGACAAGGAAATTACATTTTTCAACAAGATAACGACCCAAACCACACGGCTCTAAATACAAGGCTGTGGCTCCTCGAAGCCCAGACATTGGCTCTGAGCACCATGGGACTTAACATCTATGGTCATCAGTCCCCTAGAACTTAGAACTACTGAAACCCAACTAACCTAAGGACATCACACACATCCATGCCCGCAGCAGAATTCGAACCTGCGACCGTAGCGGTCTCGCGGGTCCAGACTGTAGTGCCTAGAACCGCTCGGCAAGGAAATTACATTTTTCAACAAGATAACGATCCAAACCACACGGCTCTAAATACAAGGCTGTGGCTCCTCGAAGCCCAGACATTGGCTCTGAGCACCATGGGACTTAACATCTATGGTCATCAGTCCCCTAGAACTTAGAACTACTGAAACCCAACTAACCTAAGGACATCACACACATCCATGCCCGCGGCAGGATTCGAACCTGCGACCGTACCGGTCTCGCGGGTCCAGACTGTAGTGACTAGAACCGCTCGGCAAGGAAATTACATTTTTCAACAAGATAACGACCCAAACCACACGGCTCTAAATACAAGGCTGTGGCTCCTCGAAGCCCAGACATTGGCTCTGAGCACCATGGGACTTAACATCTATGGTCATCAGTCCCCTAGAACTTAGAACTACTGAAACCCAACTAACCTAAGGACATCACACACATCCATGCCCGCGGCAGGATTCGAACCTGCGACCGTAGCGGTCTCGCGGGTCCAGACTGTAGTGCCTAGAACCGCTCGGCAAGGAAATTACATTTTTCAACAAGATAACGACCCAAACCACACGGCTCTAAATACAAGGCTGTGGCTCCTCGAAGCCCAGACATTGGCTCTGAGCACCATGGGACTTAACATCTATGGTCATCAGTCCCCTAGAACTTAGAACTACTGAAACCCAACTAACCTAAGGACATCACACACATCAATGCCCGCGGCAGAATTCGAACCTGCGATCGTAGCGGTCTCGCGGGTCCAGACTGTAGTGCCTAGAACCGCTCGGCAAGGAAATTACATGTTTCAACAAAATAACGACCCAAACCACACGGCTCTAAATACAAGGCTGTGGCTCATCGAAGCCCAGACATTGGCTCTGAGCACCATGGGACTTAACATCTATGGTCATCAGTCCCCTAGAACTTAGAACTACTGAAACCCAACTAACCTAAGGACATCACACACATCCATGCCCGCGGCAGGATTCGAACCTGCGACCGTAGCGGTCTCGCAGGTCCAGACTGTAGTGCCTAGAACCGCTCGGCAAGGAAATTACATTTTTCAACAAGATAATGACCCAAACCACACGGCTCTAAATACAAGGCTGTGGCTCCTCGAAGCCCAGACATTGGCTCTGAGCACCATGGGACTTAACATCTATGGTCATCAGTCCCCTAGAACTTAGAACTACTGAAACCCAACTAACCTAAGGACATCACACACATCCATGCCCGCGGCAGGATTCGAACCTGCGACCGTAGTGGTCTCGCGGGTCCAGACTGTAGTGCCTAGAACCGCTCGGCAAGGAAATTACATTTTTCAACAAGATAACGACCCAAACCACACGGCTCTAAATACAAGGCTGTGGCTCCTCGAAGCCCAGACATTGGCTCTGAGCACCATGGGACTTAACATCTATGGTCATCAGTCCCCTAGAACTTAGAACTACTGAAACCCAACTAACCTAAGGACATCACACACATCCATGCCCGCGGCAGAATTCGAACCTGCGATCGTAGCGGTCTCGCGGGTCCAGACTGTAGTGCCTAGAACCGCTCGGCAAGGAAATTACATGTTTCAACAAAATAACGACCCAAACCACACGGCTCTAAATACAAGGCTGTGGCTCATCGAAGCCCAGACATTGGCTCTGAGCACCATGGGACTTAACATCTATGGTCATCAGTCCCCTAGAACTTAGAACTCCTGAAACCCAACTAACCTAAGGACATCACACACATCCATGCCCGCGGCAGGATTCGAACCTGCGACCGTAGCGGTCTCGCGGGTCCAGACTGTAGTGCCTAGAACCGCTCGGCAAGGAAATTACATTTTTCAACAAGATAACGACCCAAACCACACGGCTCTAAATACAAGGCTGTGGCTCCTCGAAGCCCAGACATTGGCTCTGAGCACCATGGGACTTAACATCTATGGTCATCAGTCCCCTAGAACTTAGAACTACTGAAACCCAACTAACCTAAGGACATCACACACATCCATGCCCGCGGCAGGATTCGAACCTGCGACCGTAGCGGTCTCGCAGGTCCAGACTGTAGTGCCTAGAACCGCTCGGCAAGGAAATTACATTTTTCAACAAGATAACGACCCAAACCACACGGCTCTAAATACAAGGCTGTGGCTCCTCGAAGCCCAGACATTGGCTCTGAGCACCATGGGACTTAACATCTATGGTCATCAGTCCCCTAGAACTTAGAACTACTGAAACCCAACTAACCTAAGGACATCACACACATCCATGCCCGCGGCAGGATTCGAACCTGCGACCGTAGTGGTCTCGCGGGTCCAGACTGTAGTGCCTAGAACCGCTCGGCAAGGAAATTACATTTTTCAACAAGATAACGACCCAAACCACACGGCTCTAAATACAAGGCTGTGGCTCCTCGAAGCCCAGACATTGGCTCTGAGCACCATGGGACTTAACATCTATGGTCATCAGTCCCCTAGAACTTAGAACTACTGAAACCCAACTAACCTAAGGACATCACACACATCCATGCCCGCGGCAGGATTCGAACCTGCGACCGTAGCGGTCTCGCAGGTCCAGACTGTAGTGCCTAGAACCGCTCGACAAGGAAATTACATTTTTCAACAAGATAACGACCCAAACCACACGGCTCTAAATACAAGGCTGTGGCTCCTCGAAGCCCAGACATTGGCTCTGAGCACCATGGGACTTAACATCTGTGGTCATCAGTCCCCTAGAACTTAGAACTACTGAAACCCAACTAACCTAAGGACATCACACACATCCATGCCCGCCGCAGAATTCGAACCTGCGACCGTAGCGGTCTCGCGGGTCCAGACTGTAGTGCCTAGAACCGCTCGGCAAGGAAATTACATTTTTCAACAAGATAACGACCCAAACCACACGGCTCTAAATACAAGGCTGTGGCTCCTCGAAGCCCAGACATTGGCTCTGAGCACCATGGGACTTAACATCTATGGTCATCAGTCCCCTAGAACTTAGAACTACTGAAACCCAACTAACCTAAGGACATCACACACATCCATGCCCGCGGCAGAATTCGAACCTGCGACCGTAGCGGTCTCGCGGGTCCAGACTGTAGTGCCTAGAACCGCTCGGCAAGGAAATTACATTTTTCAACAAGATAACGACCCAAACCACACGGCTCTAAATACAAGGCTGTGGCTCATCGAAGCCCAGGCATTGGCTCTGAGCACCATGGGACTTAACATCTATGGTCATCAGTCCCCTAGAACTTAGAACTACTGAAACCCAACTAACCTAAGGACATCACACACATCCATGCCCGCGGCAGGATTCGAACCTGCGACCGTAGTGGTCTCGCGGGTCCAGACTGTAGTGCCTAGAACCGCTCGGCAAGGAAATTACATTTTTCAACAAGATAACGACCCAAACCACACGGCTCTAAATACAAGGCTGTGGCTCCTCGAAGCCCAGACATTGGCTCTGAGCACCATGGGACTTAACATCTATGGTCATCAGTCCCCTAGAACTTAGAACTACTGAAACCCAACTAACCTAAGGACATCACACACATCCATGCCCGCGGCAGGATTCGAACCTGCGACCGTAGCGGTCTCGCAGGTCCAGACTGTAGTGCCTAGAACCGCTCAACAAGGAAATTACATTTTTCAACAAGATAACGACCCAAACCACACGGCTCTAAATACAAGGCTGTGGCTCCTCGAAGCCCAGACATTGGCTCTGAGCACCATGGGACTTAACATCTGTGGTCATCAGTCCCCTAGAACTTAGAACTACTGAAACCCAACTAACCTAAGGACATCACACACATCCATGCCCGCAGCAGAATTCGAACCTGCGACCGTAGCGGTCTCGCGGGTCCAGACTGTAGTGCCTAGAACCGCTCGGCAAGGAAATTACATTTTTCAACAAGATAACGACCCAAACCACACGGCTCTAAATACAAGGCTGTGGCTCCTCGAAGCCCAGACATTGGCTCTGAGCAACATGGGACTTAACATCTATGGTCATCAGTCCCCTAGAACTTAGAACTACTGAAACCCAACTAACCTAAGGACATCACACACATCCATGCCCGCGGCAGAATTCGAACCTGCGACCGTAGCGGTCTCGCGGGTCCAGACTGTAGTGCCTAGAACCGCTCGGCAAGGAAATTACATTTTTCAACAAGATAACGACCCAAACCACACGGCTCTAAATACAAGGCTGTGGCTCATCGAAGCCCAGGCATTGGCTCTGAGCACCATGGGACTTAACATCTATGGTCATCAGTCCCCTAGAACTTAGAACTACTGAAACCCAACTAACCTAAGGACATCACACACATCCATGCCCGCGGCAGGATTCGAACCTGCGACCGTAGCGGTCTCGCGGGTCCAGACTGTAGTGCCTAGAACCGCTCGGCAAGGAAATTACATTTTTCAACAAGATAACGACCCAAACCACACGGCTCTAAATACAAGGCTGTGGCTCCTCGAAGCCCAGACATTGGCTCTGAGCACCATGGGACTTAACATCTATGGTCATCAGTCCCCTAGAACTTAGAACTACTGAAACCCAACTAACCTAAGGACATCACACACATCCATGCCCGCGGCAGGATTCGAACCTGCGACCGTAGTGGTCTCGCGGGTCCAGACTGTAGTGCCTAGAACCGCTCGGCAAGGAAATTACATTTTTCAACAAAATAACGACCCAAACCACACGGCTCTAAATACAAGGCTGTGGCTCCTCGAAGCCCAGACATTGGCTCTGAGCACCATGGGACTTAACATCTATGGTCATCAGTCCCCTAGAACTTAGAACTACTGAAACCCAACTAACCTAAGGACATCACACACATCCATGCCCGCGGCAGGATTCGAACCTGCGACCGTAGCGGTCTCGCAGGTCCAGACTGTAGTGCCTAGAACCGCTCGACAAGGAAATTACATTTTTCAACAAGATAACGACCCAAACCACACGGCTCTAAATACAAGGCTGTGGCTCCTCGAAGCCCAGACATTGGCTCTGAGCACCATGGGACTTAACATCTATGGTCATCAGTCCCCTAGAACTTAGAACTACTTAAACCTAACTAATCTAAGGACATGACACAACACCCAGTCATCACGAGGCAGAGAAAATCCTTGACCCCGCCGGGAATCGAACCCGGGCGCGGGAAGGGAGAACGCTACCGCACGACTACGAGCTGCGGACAGCCCAGACATTAATCCTATTGAACACCTTTGGAATGTATTGGAAGACAGCTGCAGGAGAAGACACATTTGTAACAGGAGAGACCTGAATGAAGCATTTCAAGACGAGTGGGACAAAATTTCAGCCTCTCTGACGGAAAACGTGGTCAAGGTGAAGCCCAGATGTCTACTAGCAGTAATAGCTGCAAAGGGAAAGCCCACTAAATATTAATTTTTGTAATTGAAATCATATTTTCAGATTGTAAATTTAAAAAATATATGTGTGTACGAATACTTTTTGAAGTAGGCCTTGAATAAATTCTTCATTTTGTCAAATTTGCTATCGCTATGGATTTATATATTTCCTTGTCCATTAATAAAAATGGCTAACCAAGGTTCGTTGCATATGACTGGATGTACGCATTTTATGTTCCCTTCCTTTCACGTGACATATACTTAGTTCTTTAAAAAAATAACAACTAGACGAATACTTTTTGGACTCACTGCACCTCTGTGATTCTAACAATATCTGAACTTGGTGAACTATAAAGTTAACAGACCTCTCTCCCCGTAAGGTCATGTGAAATATGAAGAAACTATTGAACATCCGAATTTAAACAGAGGTGGCCCAATCGAACTTGAAACAGGAGTACGGTGCTTCGCATAGGCATACTGAGGAAGTGTTTCATGAAACCATGCAATGGAACTGAGGGTTTCAATGAAATCGTGTTTGACATAATTGGACCTGTCGTACCACAATGTTACGGAAGTGTAATTAGCACCCGGCTGAATTGTCGGAGCGGTTCTAGGCGCTTCAGTCCAGAACCGTGCGACCGCTACGGTCGCAGGTTCGAATCCTGCCTCGGGCATGGATGTGTGTGATGTCCTTAGGTTAGTTGGGTTTCAGTAGTTCTAAGTTCTAGGGGACTGATGACCTCAGATATTAAGTCTCATAGTGCTCAGAGCCATTTGAACCATTTCTAATTAGCAAATTAGAATTAAAATGGGAATGATAGTTCATATGACCACATTAGCTGTTTACTGTAGCCGTTTCAAACAGCCACAACCAGTTTCGTACCTTAAATGGTGCATTTCTGTATAAAAGATTTACAGTCTTTCCATAATAAAAAATCATCAATGAATTTAAAAAATTAAAAACCTATAAAAATTTTGAATTCTGTAGAGGTATTGCTAAGCAGCGTTGTCTTAAATAAACTTTAAGAAACTTTTATTACAAATGCCGTATTATATGCTGCTATTGATTGTAATTTTGCATATTCATTACTTACAAGTAACCGCTTCATGCCTGATGAGAATTACGATGTTCCAAGCTATAAATCAAAGTGACTGATCCCTCAGCGGTCATTTCAAACTGAAACGTTGTTAAACACCGATGGTGCGTCTCCAAAATAAAATATGCTTGCAAAATGTGGGTGTGTGAGCTTCTATAGTGAAAAAATGCGGTAGGTCAAGAACTGGGAGTCATTTATTGAAGTAACTAAAATGTTGCTTTGGGTTGTATTATAGAATGAACGTTGCAATTCCGTTGAAGAATGTATTATTTTAGCTATGGTTGCCGCACCTATAGTTTGTGAACTGTTTATTACAAAGACGAATTAAATCAAATAATTGAATATGCAAGACAGGTAATTACAAAGTGCACAAAGGCCCAAATGAAGCATTAAACATACGTTATAACACTTTGACACAGGTGGGCTGAGCTGGAAATGAAATGACACAGTTAACTCTGTGCATGTAACCCCGACAGATTGTTAAATTAGCGAATACGTTAAAGACCCAGAAAAGTACATATAAGCGCCAGCTCCGTTTCCTAAGCGCACAGTGAGTTCAACTAGGTGGAGGCGTGAATTAATTCAGCAAAGCAAAACTCTGACTCGAAACAAACGACTGTACGGTGCCCTCGTCATGATGCACGCAAATGCAGATAATGCTTACCACCACTCAAAAAATAGTGACAGCTGAGAGTTTTACACTGAGGTTACAAAGCCATATGCACATATACAGATGGCGGCAGTATCACGTACACAAAGTGTTGTGAGTGACAACCCGCAACTTTTCACAAACTTTTATTTATGTAAGTTTACAAGGTTGATGACTGAACAAGAAAAGAAAAGTAGCAATAACGATGCCAGTAAAAGTCTCATAATTGAGGCAAACAAAAGTTCACTTCTACTTTTTCACAAAGGTTCGTGGTAACACATACACACACGAGGAAAAGTCCAATTCAGAGATGAAGGCGTAATCTTCAGCGGTCGAAGTCCACGAGGTCGGCATCCCGAGTGAACTGAGCTACGGGCCTGGTTCTAGCCCCTAAATAGCTGTCTCCAGCCAATCATGTTTTGGCGTTGTGATACTTCCTGCAGGCCGTGGCTCGAGCACCCGCTGCAGGAAGTAGTGCTCGGAATGTCTGTTTCCATTATCTTGTGTGTAAATAGCCGGTGTTGATCATGGCGCTTTTGGTACGCCTTGGACATAGACAACCTCGTCCTCTGTGGTGTAATGTGGGTTGCCGACCCTCAGGGGCTACCTTGGCTCCGGCACAACACAACCATTGGCGGAGCTGTCATTTGTTCTCAGGTGATTCATATCAAAAGGTTTCCAAACTAATCATGGCCGCATGACGGGAATTAACAGACCTTGTACAGGGAATGTTAATCGGAGTTAGATGCACGGGACATTCCATTTCGACAATCTTTAGGGATGATGCGATGATGTTTGGTTTGTGGGGCACTCAACCACTTGGTTATTAGCGCCTGTACAAATTCCCAACCTTTGCATCAGTCCAAACTCGCCACATTCATGAGTGATGACGAAATGATGAGGACAACACAAACCCCCCCATTCATCTTGAGGTAGGTGAAAATCCCTGACCCCGCCGGGAATCGAACCCAGGACCCCACGCTCGGGAAGCGAGAGCGCGACCCCGCGAGACCACGAGCTGCGGACAACCTTTAGGGAATTCAGCATTCCGAGATATACAGTGTCAAGAGTGTGCCAAGAATACCACATTTCAGGCATTTCACTATGGAAAACACAATCGGCGACGGACTTCACTTAACGACCGAGAGCAGCGGCATTATCGTACTGTTGTCGGTGCTGACAGACAGGCAACAATGCTTGAAAAAACCGCAGAAATCAACGTGGGACGTACAGCGAACTTATCTGTTTGGACAGTGCGGCGAGATTGCAGCTAACGGGCTGTGGCAGCAGACGACCGGCGCGAGTGCCTTTGCTAACACCACGACATCGCCTGCAGCACCTCTCCTGGGCTGGACCCTAGGCGACTGCAAAACCGCGGCCTGATCAGATGAGTCCCGATTTCAGTTGGGAAGAGCTATGATAGGTTTCGATTGTGCCGCAGACCCCACGAAACCATCGACCCAAGTTGTGGTCAAGGTACTGTGCAACCTGAGGGTGGCTCCATAACGGCTGTGTTTACATGGAATGGACTGAGTGCTGGGTTATGTTCGGCTTCTTGGAGACCATTTGCAGGCATTCATCCCATCGAACACTGGAATGTGGGACATAATCGACAGGGTCCCTGGCAATGAACGGGCCCCTGGGAATGAACGGAGGAGAGCCCCTGGGAGGGAACGGAGGACGGCCCCTGGGAGGGAACGGAGGAGGGCCCCTGGGAGGGAACGGAGGACGGCCCCTGGGAGGGAACGGAAGAGGGCCCCTGGGAGGGAATGGAGGAGGGCCCCTGGGAGGGAACGGAGGAGGGCCCCTGGGAGGGAACGGGGGAGGACCCCTGGGAGGAAACAGAGGAGGGCCCGTGGGAGGGAACGAAGGAGGGCCCCAGGGAGGGAACGGAGGAGGGCCCCTGAGAGGGAACGGAGGAGGGCCCCTGGGAGGGAACGGAGGAGGGCCCCTGGGAGGGAACGGAGGAGGGCCCCTGGGAGGGAACGGAGGAGGGCCCCTGGGAGGGAACGGGGGAGGGCCCCTGGGAGAGAACGGAGGAGGGCCCCTGGGAGGGAACGGAGGAGGGCCCCTGGGAGGGAACGGAGGAGGGCCCCTGGGAGGGAACGGGGGAGGACCCCTGGGAGGAAACAGAGGAGGGCCCCTGGGAGGGAACGGGGGAGGGCCCCTGGGAGAGAACGGAGGAGGGCCCCTGGGAGGGAACGGAGGAGGGCCCCTGGGAGGGAACGGAGGAGGGCCCCTGGGAGGGAACGGAGGACGGCCCCTGGGAGGGAACGGAGGAGGGCCCCTGGGAGGGAATGGAGGAGGGCCCCTGGGAGGGAACGGAGGAGCGCCCCTGGGAGGGAACGGAGGAGGGCCCCTGGGAGGGAATGGAGGAGGGCCCCTGGGAGGGAACGGAGGAGGGCCCCTGGGAGGGAACGGAGGAGGGGCCCTGGGAGGGAACGGAGGAGGGCCCCTGGGAGGGAACGGAGGAGGGCCCGTGGGAGGGAACGGAGGAGGGCCCCTGGGAGGGAACGGAGGAGGGCCCCTGGGAGGGAACGGAGGAGGGCCCCTGGGAGGGAAAAGAGGAGGGCCCGGGGAGGGAAAAGAGGAGGGCCTGACAACACCTTTGCAGTTAAGTATGGCTGTAGAGGGAGCATGGTTCAATATTTCTGCAGGAGTCTTCCAACCACTTGTTGCATCCATGTGACGTCGAGCTGCTGTACTTGAAGTAAAGGAGGTATCCCGTGAGTTTTGCCACCTCTGTGCAAGTTCAGCTGTGGCACCTTTGATCAGGTCTAGGATGAAGTCCTCCGTCTCTGCAATTGGAAGGTGGAGATGTGTCTCTTTGATGATCCAAGACGAAATGTCTTATCTGCTCTCCCTCTCAAAATCTTGCTGGATCTGCCGGTGCTGGATTCCCCATAGCCAGTCGCTGCCGACGTTCCGAGTTCTGACCAATGAAAAATTTATAACAACAGGAACAATCGCCCTTCTGCTAAATAATCTGCTATGATTACACATTTCTCTCTTAGAGTGGGGCAGAAAGCACAAGTTGTCTTCCACTATGAGAGTTTTTTCATGATTTGGCCAATGACTGTGGCTGCGTGAAGATACTCACAAGTCCTCATCCCCCTGTGTAATGCCATTTCCTCGGACGAGAAATGAAAATCAAAAATTAGCTCCAAAATTCCCAAAGATTTCCCTAAAACAAGTTCCATATTCCATGAAAAATGAACAAGCAAACAAATTTCCAGTTAACACTATTATTTGGATATTAAACAGTAACTCAATCAGGACTCTAATACTTAGTAATTTATTAACGTACGAAAGAAAGATAGGATTCCAGTAAAATCAAACTCAAAATTCAAAATCATAGTAAATCGCAAAATCATTATAATTAAAATTCGCAAAGTAGAACCAACGTTTCCAGAATGAGTTTTTCACTCTGCAGCGGAGTGTGAAATGAAACTTCCTGGCAGATTAAAACTGTGTGCCGGACCGAGACTCGAACTGGGGACCTTTGCCTTTCGCGGGCAAGTGCTCTACCATGACTCACGCCCCGTCCTCACAGCTTTACTTCTGCCAGTACCTCGTCTCCTACCTTCCAAACTTTACAGAAGCTCTACTGCGAACCTTGCAGAACTAGCACTTAGAACCAACGTTCCCAAAGAATACTCCGTGTGAGTACTCTTTGAGATTCGTGAGTAATGGCTAAGGATAATTCAGTCCATTGTCACTACGTCACGAGAGTTAGCCGAAGCAGGTCATGCTTTTGAATGCTCGTATATGTAGGCGCAATTAGATTGTTTTTTCTGTATTGATTATTGCGATCTACTATAACGCAGTGAAACGATACTTTGACTTCAAATATTACGTTATTTAGAATTCAGATAGAGGACTTGCATATATTAGACAGAAGTGACTTTTAATTAGATAACCTTAAGTTAACACTATTTAGGAAGTGAACACAGACAGACAATTTCATTCGTAGTAACTAATGGACTATACCCTCAGACTTCAAGAAGAATATAATAATTCCAATCCCAAAGAAAGCAGGTGTTGACAGATGTGAAAATTACCGAACCATCAGTTTAATAAGCCACAGCTGCAAAGTACTAACACGAATTCTTTACAGACGAATGGAAAAACTAGTAGAAGCCGACCTCGGGGAAGATCAGTTTGGATTCCGTAGAAATACTGGAACACGTGAGGCAGTACTGACCTTACAACTTATCTTAGAAGAAAGATTAAGGAAAGGCAAACCTACGTTTCTAGCATTTGTAGACTTAGAGAAAGCTTTTGACAATGTTGACTGGAATACTCTCTTTCAAATTCTAAAGGTGGCAGGGGTAAAATACAGGGAGCAAAAGGCTATTTACAACTTGTACAGAAACCAGATGGCAGTTATAAGAGTTGAGGGACATGAAAGGGAAGCAGTGGTTGGGAAGGGAGTAAGACAGGGTTGTAGCCTCTCCCCGATGTTATTCAATCTCTATATTGAGCAAGCAGTAAAGGAAACAAAAGAAAAATTTGGAGTAGGTATTAAAATCCATGGAGAAGAAATAAAAACTTTGAGGTTCGCCGATGACATTGTAATTCTGTCAGAGACAGCAAAGGACTTGGAAGAGCAGTTGAACGGAATGGATGGTGTCTTGAAGGGAGGATATAAGATGAACATCAACAAAAGCAAAACGAGGATAATGGAATGTAGTCGAGTTAAGTCGGGTGATGCTGAGGGTATTAGATTAGAAAATGAGACACTTAAAGTAGTAAAGGAGTTTTGCTATTTGGGGAGCAAAATAACTGATGACGGACGAAGTAGAGAGGATATAAAATGTAGACTGGCAATGACAAGGAAAGCGTTTCTGAAGAAGAGAAATTTGTTAACATCGTGTATAGATTTAAGTGTCAGGAAGTTATTTCTGAAAGTATTTGTATGCAGTGTAGCCATGTATGGAAGTGAAACATGGACGGTAAATAGTTTGGACAAGAAGAGAATAGAAGCTTTTGAAATGTGGTGCTACAGAAGAATGCTGAAGATTAGATGGGTAGATCACATAACTAATGATGAAGTATTGAATAGGATTGGGGAGAAGAGAAGTTTGTGGCACAACTTGACCAGAAGAAGGGATCGGTTGGTAGGACATGTTCTGAGGCATCAAGGGATCACCAATTTAGTATTGGAGGGCAGCGTGGAGGGTAAAAATCATAGGGGGAGACCAAGAGATGAATACACTAAGCAGATTCAGAAGGATGTAGGTTGCAGTAGGTACTGGGAGATGAAGAAGCTTGCACAGGATAGAGTAGCATGGAGAGCTGCATCAAACCAGTCTCAGGACTGAAGACCACAACAACAACAACAAATGGACTATGGAACTTCGCGATAGTTACGAAGCATATAATTTATAATTTTCCCCAACACGTGGGAAAGCTTCTTCTTCACGGCTCTGTTAGAAAGTTAATATTGTGTAATAAACCAGCATATCGTGTCAAATCACGCATTTATCATTCAAGTTTACCATTATAATTTATAGACATAACGTGCTGCGGTATTATTTGCCAGAAGCGCTCGGCGCTTATATAGAAACTCCTTGACGTTAGGAATTAATAATACTGTTGCGACTGATTATAGCCGGCCAGAGTCGGCGAGCGGTTCTAGGCGCTACAGTCCGGAACCGCGCGACCGCTACGGTCGCTGGTTCGAATCTTGCCTCGGGAATGGTTGTGTGTGATGCCCTTAGGTTAGTTAGGTTTAAGTAGTTCTAAGTCTAGGCGACTGATGACCTTAGACGTTCAGTCCCATAGTGCTCAGAGCCATTTGAACCATTTGAACTGATTATAGATTTGAGATTACAACCAGTCTATAGGGAATTTGGTGTCGCTGGAACTAATTTGAACTTATCATAAATATTTAAATAGCGACTGATAAACCATCGATTGTAAACGATTTAATTACGACATTTGGTGGAGTAAATATCTCGCACAAGTCGGGAGTTCAGATCATCAATGTTCTGTTTGTAACGTCGATACCGATACATAAGAAATAACAATGTGATTGCTCTACCGCTGAGTGTTTGCCAAGACCGAAGATCTGAAAGGACGTTACACCTGCTATGAAAATAATTTTGATGAACGAATCCAGGGCTCCCTTCCAAAATCAGTTACTGCTGGCCTCCTTTGAGTCCAACAGATTCTTCTCGATCTGAGTACCTTGTGTTTTCCCATCCCCTTGCAGATCTGTCTTTTTTAAGAAAGCATTCTACAGGGTGCGTCAAAAAAATGTATACACACTTTGAAGCGTGATAGAAAATTTATTTCCCGTTCTACAGTGTTAAATTTCTGGAAATGGAAAGCTTAAAGTCCAGTTGGAAAAATAAATGTACTTTGCAAATGTGGTTAATGTTCAAAATGGTGGCCTTCAGCATCAATACATTTCTGAGTACGAGTCGCCACTGATTCCGTACATTGTACCAAAGTGTCCAATGACATTTCTGCGTACACCGCCCGAATCTCATTCCAAAGTGTGTCCAGGTTACGTGGTTTACGTTTGTACACCTCATCTTCTACTGTGCCCCATAAGAAGAAATCCAGCGGCGTGAGGTCTGGATAGCGTGCATGAAACTCGATTGGTCCCGTGCGTCCTATCCACTGGCCCGGCACATTGTGATCCAGGTATGCTCGTACGTCCCTACGATAGTGCAGCGGGGCGCCATATTGTTGGAAATAAAACTCATCATTACCGTATAATTCACGAATGGCAGGGAATATGGAGTCAACAAGCATTGTTAGGTACGTTTCTCCAGTAACAGTACCTTCAAAGTGGAAACGCCCAATGAGTCCCCTTGCAGGCAAACCACACCACACGTTTACACCAGGCAAATTCACAACCTTTTCAACTGTAATGTGAGGATTATCTTCAGCCCAGTACACACAAATGTGCCTATTGACAGTTCCATTGAGTTTGAATTGGGCTTCATCCGACCAGATTATGCTACCCATAAAACCCGGTTCACGTCTCACCATCTCCTGAACCCGTTCAGAAAATTCTAACCTTCGATCTGGACCGTCGTCACTTAGCTGTTGCACCAGCCTCGGAATGTACACACGAAACGTGCCTTTCTTCAGAATGCGTAGCACACTACTAGCACTTACGAGGGCAGTTCAATAAGTAATGCAACACATTTTTTTTCTGAAACAGGTGTTGTTTTATTCAGCATTGAAATACACCAGGTTATTCCCCAATCTTTTAGCTACACAACACTATTTTTCAACGTAATCTCCATTCAATGCTACGGCCTTACGCCACCTTGAAATGAGGGCCTGTATGCCTGCACGGTACCATTCCACTGGTCGATGTCGGAGCCAACGTCGTACTGCATCAATAACTTCTTCATCATCCGCGTAGTGCCTCCCACGGATTGCGTCCTTCATTGGGCCAAACATATGGAAATCCGACGGTGCGAGATCGGGGCTGTAGGGTGCATGAGGAAGAATAGTCCACTGAAGTTTTGTGAGCTCCTCTCGGGTGCGAAGACTTGGGTGAGGTCTTGCGTTGTCACGAAGAAGGAGAAGTTCGTTCAGATTTTTGTGCCTACGAACACGCTGAAGTCGTTTCTTCAATTTCTGAGTTGATCGTTTGAGCATGGGGAAGGACATCGAACAGAATAACCCCTTCAGCGTCCCAGAAGACTGTAACCATGACTTTACCGGCTGAGGATATGGCTTTAAACTTTTTCCCGGTAGGGGAGTGGGTGTGGCGCCACTCCATTGATTGCCGTTTTGTTTCGGGTTCGAAGTGATGAACCCATGTTTCATCGCCTGTAACGATCTTTGACAAGAAATTGTCACCCTCAGCCACATGACGAGCAAGCAATTCCGCACAGATGGTTCTCCTTTGCTCTTTATGGTGTTCGGTTAGACAACGAGGGACCCAGCGGGAACAATCCTTTGAATATCCCAACTGGTGAACAATTGTGACAGCACTACCAACAGAGATGTCAAGTTGAGCACTGAGTTGTTTGATGGTGATCCGTCGATCATCTCGAACGAGTGTGTTCGCACGCTCCGCCATTGCAGGAGTCACAGCTGTGCACGGCCGGCCCGCACGCGGGAGATCAGACAGTCTTGCTTGACCTTGCGGCGATGATGACACACGCTTTGCCCAACGACTCACCGTGCTTTTGTCCACTGCCAGATCACCGTAGACATTCTGCAAGCGCCTATGAATATCTGAGATGCCCTGGTTTTCCGCCAAAAGAAACTCGATCACTGCCCGTTGTTTGCAACGCACATCCGTTACAGACGCCATTTTAACAGCTCCGTACAGCGCTGCCACCTGTCGGAAGTCAATGAAACTATACGAGACGAAGCGGGAATGTTTGAAAATATTCCACAAGAAATTTCCGGTTTTTTCAACCAAAATTGGCCGAGAAAAAAAATGTGTTGCATTGCTTATTGAACTGCCCTCGTACATTACTCTCACGTCCCGCTTGCCTTGAAGATTTTTGAGGCGAACGCTGAAACAGTTCCGAGACCGCAGTTGTGGAATCGTCACTTGTAGCTGTACGAGGTCGGCCTGATCGACCTTTATGCACATCACACACTGTTCCACGAATTTCGAATTTGTCTCGTAGACGTGTAATTGTTTACCTTGAAGGTGGTTCTGTACCATACTCACTTCTCCACTGTCTTCGAACCGTAGCTACATTCTCAAACTTCCAGTACCACTTAATTATGTGCTTCCGCTCTTCAAAGCTCAAACGCACGTCCGCCATGTTGGAGTTACTTCCTTGACACTGCTGCCACCTGTTGAAGAAACATAACATTACTTTCTCACAGATACACTCCTGGAAATGGAAAAATGAACACATTGACACCGGTACGTCAGACCCACCATACTTGCTCCGGACACTGCGAGAGGGCTGTACAAGCAATGATCACACGCACGGCACAGCGGACACACCAGGAACCGCGGTGTTGGCCGTCGAATGGCGCTAGCTGCGCAGCATTTGTGCACCGCCGCCGTCAGTGTCAGCCAGTTTGCCGTGGCATACGGAGCTCCATCGCAGTCTTTAACACTGGTAGCATGCCGCGACAGCGTGGACGTGAACCGTATGTGCAGTTGACGGACTTTGAGCGAGGGCGTATAGTGGGCATGCGGGAGGCCGGGTGGACGTACCGCCGAATTGCTCAACACGTGGGGCGTGAGGTCAACACAGTACATCGATGTTGTCGCCAGTGGTCGGCGGAAGGTGCACGTGCCCGTCGACCTGGGACCGGACCGCAGCGACGCACGGATGCACGCCAAGACCGTAGGATCCTACGCAGTGCCGTAGGGGACCGCACCGCCACTTCCCAGCAAATTAGGGACACTGTTGCTCCTGGGGTATCGGCGAGGACCATTCGCAACCGTCTCCATGAAGCTGGGCTACGGTCCCGCACACCGTTAGGCCGTCATCCGCTCACGCCCCAACATCGTGCAGCCCGCCTCCAGTGGTGTCGCGACAGGCGTGAATGGAGGGACGAATGGAGACGTGTCGTCTTCAGCGATGAGAGTCGCTTCTGCCTTGGTGCCAATGATGGTCGTATGCGTGTTTGGCGCCGTGCAGGTGAGCGCCACAATCAGGACTGCATACGACCGAGGCACACAGGGCCAACACCCGGCATCATGGTGTGGGGAGCGATCTCCTACACTGGCCGTACACCACTGGTGATCGTCGAGGGGACACTGAATAGTGCACGGTACATCCAAACCGTCATCGAACCCATCGTTCTACCATTCCTAGACCGGCAAGGGAACTTGCTGTTCCAACAGGACAATGCACGTCCGCATGTATCCCGTGCCACCCAACGTGCTCAAGAAGGTGTAAGTCAACTACCCTGGCCAGCGAGATGTTTGGGACTGGATGAAGCGTCGTCTCACGCGGTCTGCACGTCCAGCACGAACGCTGGTCCAACTGAGGCGCCAGGTGGAAATGGCATGGCAAGCCGTTCCACAGGACTACATCCAGCATCTCTACGATCGTCTCCATGGGAGAATAGCAGCCTGCATTGCTGCGAAAGGTGGATATACACTGTACTAGTGCCGACATTGTGCATGCTCTGTTGCCTGTGTCTATGTGCCTGTGGTTCTGTCAGTGTGATCATGTGATGTATCTGACCCCAGGAATGTGTCAATAAAGTTTCCCCTTCCTGGGACAATGAATTCACGGTGTTGTTATTTCAATTTCCAGGAGTGTATTTAACCTTGTAGAACGGGAAATAAATTTTCTATGACAGTTCAAAGCGTGTTTACATTTTTTTGACGCACCCTGTATATTCCGCTCTTCACAATGGACGCTCACAGCCTGCCGAATGCAATCTCCACCCCTGTGTGTGCCTCGTAGTGGAACGTGGGCAGCCGGCTCCGACAGCGCCCATCCTTCCAGTGTGTTCGTGGCTGTTAGTCCGCCTTTCAGCGAGCAACAGTTTTACGATCTTCTTGCGGTTGTACCTCTGTGGTCCTCATATCTCACAGCCATCCAGCGGACCCAGCTTACAGGAAAACATTACACATATCTTTCACTATATGGAAATGAAACAAGCAAGTACTTATTAAGATTGCTATCATTGATGTTTGTTTCAGTTGCATTCGTAGTTTCTTGAATAGCTAACAATTAAAATTTATTTGATAGTCTAATTTGAATTGTGGGTTATTAATTAGGTTACAGTCAGTGCGTAGACATTTGGTGCCACGTACCACTGTAAACCAACCAAGGAGTGGCCGAATCCATACCCCACACAACTGTAGCTGTATTGTGTTTGAGAAGTTGACTAATACGCTATTAAACAGGTGTTCATAATGGATGACTCTTCGGTACATATTGTTCATGCTTTAAGTACAGTTCATCAATGTTGTTTTGAACAACGCTATTCTTGCATGCTACAACCTGATATGTCTGGTGTGGCCGACCACCGTAGCTACAAAGGCAGAAAATTTTATAGCCTAAAAGAATGCCAAGATTTCAACGTTCGGATCCGCTTTGCAGGGAAGCCATTCAGATACACTACTGACCATTATAATTGCTACGCCACGAAGATGACGCGCTACAGACGCGAAATTAAACCGACAGGAAGAAGATGCTGTGATTGCAAATGATTAGCTTTTCAGAGCATTCACACAAGGTTGGCGCCGGTGTCGACACCTACAACGTGCTGACATGAGGAAAGCTTCCAACCGATTTCTCATACACAAACAGCAGTTGACCGGCGTTGCCTGCTGAATCGTTGTTGTGATGCCTCGTGTAAGGAGGAGAAATGCGTACCATCACGTTTCCGACTTTGATAAAGGTCGGATTGTAGCCTATCGCAATTGCGGTTTATCGCATCGCAACATTGCTGCTCGCGTTGGTCGAGATCCAATTGTTAGCAGATTTTGGAATCGGTGGCTTCAGGCGGGAAATACGGAACGCCGTGCTGGATCCCAACGGCCTCGTATCACTAGCAGTCGAGATGACAGGCATCTTATCCGCATGGCTGTAACGGATCGTGCAGCCACGTCTCGATCCCTGAGTCAACAGATGGGGACGTTTGCAACACAACAACTATCTGCACGAACAGTTCGACGACGTTTGCAGCAGCACGGACCATCATCTCGGATACCATGGCTGCGGTTACCCTTGACGCTGCATCACAGACAGGAGCGCTTGCGATGGTGTACTCGACGACGAACCTGGGTGCGCGAATGGGAAAACGTTATTATTCACATGAATCCAGGTTCTGTTTACAGCATCGTGATGGTCCCATCCGTGTTTGGCGACATCGCGGTGAACGCACATTGGAAGCGTGTATTCGTCATCGCCATACTGGCGTATCACCCGCCGTGATGGTATGGGGTGCCATTGGTTACACGTCTCGGTCACCTCTTGTTCGCACTGCCGGCACTTTGAACAGTGGACGTTACATTTCAGATGTGTTACGACCCGTGGCTCTACCCTTCATTCGATCCCTGCGAAACCCTACATTTCAGCAGGATAATGCACGACCGCATGTTGCAGGTACTGTATGGGCCTTTCTGGATACAGAAAATGTTCGACTGCTGCCCTCGCCAGCACATTCTCCAGATCTTTCACCGACTGAAAACGTCTGGTCAATGGTGGCCGAGCAACTGGCTCCGCACAAAACGCCAGTCACTGCTCTTGATGAACTGTGGTATCGTGTTGAAACTACGCGTACATGGGCAGCTGTACCTGTACACGCCATCCAAGCTCTGTTTGACTCAATGCCCAAGCGTATTAAGGCCGTTATTACGGCCAGAGGTGGTTGTTCTGGGTACTGATTTCTCAGGATCTATGCACCCAAATTGCGTGAAAATATAATCACATGTCGGTTCTAGTATAATATATTTGTTCAATGAATACCCGTTTATCATCTGCATATCTTCTTGGTGTAGCAATTTTAATGGCCATTAGTGTATGTTTGAAGAGTGATTTACTTAATTATGATGATAGTTTCAACTGACAAAATGTGCAATCCAGCTTCTGGCAACAGTTAGCATATACACAATTGTTCTGCCCCCTGTTGACCAGCATTTGTGACACAGTGTTCATTGCTGTGATGCCCTCTTTCACACCCACATATTCGAACCTAACCCCTACAGTTCCAAACGAAAACCTTCTTTATGGATGATAAATGGAGGGCTACCATACCATATAACCTCCATGCAGACTACAATGGGATGCGCGGACAAATCACATTTACTTTTTTTATATATTAGACTCATCCCCTGAGCTACACCTGCATATGTTTGCGCATGTTGCACACATCTGCTTCTCCCACGCATTTTTGGTCCCTCTCCTTCTCTCCCCAACTCTGTCCATCACCTCCTCCATCCCCTCTGACCATCTTTTATTAAAAATGAAACTCCTCCAGCTGTACTTAAGATTTTATATGTATTTGGCTACTAGTTTCGACGTTGGGTCATCGCCATCTTCAGGCCCGTACACTTTGATGAAATCAATTGTGTGTGGCTCAGTTATATATATATATATATATATATATATATATATATATATATATATATATATATATATATATATATATATATATATACTGTGCGCCATCCATGTGGAGCACGCATTGGTCTCACCACGGACTTCTAGCACTCAGCCACACAGAATTGATTTCATCAAAGTTTACGGGTCTGAAGATGGCGTTGACGCAACGTCGAAACTAGTACCTAAATATATATAAAATCGTAAGTACAGCTGGAGGAGTTTCATTTTTAATTACAATTATACCAGCTGTGTCCCAGCATCATCCAACCTAAATATGGATGCACAAAGATGTCTACTACTTCACGATAAAGGGTGACAGCCAAAACAGTTGCAGGATAAAAATTTATTAAAATTCTTGGCCAAGGTTTCGGTATGTATAAATATACCTTCATCAGAAGTAAAAAATCTAAAATTACATCATGCAATGGAGATTAATAAAACAATTGTGCCAAAGGCGTCGTCAATAATTGTTTTATTAATCTCCATTGCATGATGTAATTTTAGATTTTTTACTTCTGATGAAGGTATATTTATATATACCGAAACCTTGGTCAAGAATTTTAATAAATTTTTATCCTGCAACTGTTTTGGCTGTCATCCTTTATCGTGAAGAATTTCAAGAGGTGCTGTTGCAGCCATGTTTAAAATCTTGAAAGATGTCTCCTACTTGTCCTCCACTCTGTTCTTCTATCTCCTCCTGCCCCATCTTTGTATTCATCACGTTCTGCCCTGTCTACCTACACCTCCTTCTTTCCACTTCATCCTACTTATCTCCCGCTTTCCCTATTGATCTCCTCCTCCTCCTCTTTATATCCCCCTCCTGCCCCCTCTCTCTGTATTTACCCCTCGTTCTCCCTTCTCCAATCACTCCTAGCGCCTCTCTCCATATGCATCTCCTCCTGCTCCCTTCCTGTCCCCTCCTCTATCCATCTCAAATGCTCCCAGATATCCCCATCTGCACATACAGCCCCTGCAGAACAGGTCCCCGTCACCATTCACCAAACTGTGACGGCTCAGAGAAGCAGTGTGTGTGACTATGTGCTGTGCAGCATGAGCTGGGACATTGTGCTGATGGAGATAAAACAGCCCTCAAACAACTTCATCTTGACAGCCTCCCATAGCCCTGTATGAAGATTTCGATAAGTGCCGCACTTCTGTTGCTGCCTCAGTTCAGTGGAGTTTCTAAACGATTGTAAGCAGTTGCTGAACCCAGTTAACGGAGATGTAGATATGAGATGGCGACCTCTGCTGTTTTCAAAAGCTCGTGCAGTGGTTGGAACTGATTTGTGCCTGGTTTTCGCTTTCACCAGTGTCACCTTGATTGAGAGACACCGCTCTTTGAGCATCTGGGCCTCTACTCCTCTTGTTATTCCCAGTTCTTGGCAGACAGACTGTCTGCGATTTGGTTAGTCGTCATTCACATTTGTCTGACCACACTGGAAGCGTCTGTGTCTGCTGATCACTGTCTCGTACTATGGTGCAAAGCTGCCGTACACTTCCACCAACTCAGCATAACCAGTTGCAGCTTCATTCCCTTCCAGATGCAGCAAATTAACTGCCATACAACACTCTACTTTATCTAATTTTGTGTGCCATTTTATTTTGGCACCTCTAGTACATGTGCTAAGATACTATACTGGCGCATTATCCGGAGTGTACATACAGGGTGAGTCACCTAACGTTACCGCTGGATATATTTTGTAAACCACATCAAATACTGACGAATCGATTCCACAGACCGAACGTGAGGAGAGGGGCTAGTGTAATTGGTTAATACAAACCATAAAAAAATGCACGGAAGTACGTTTTCTAACACAAACCTACGTTTTTTTTAAATGGAACCGCGTTAGTTTTGTTAGCACATCTAAACATATAAACAAATACGTAATCATTGCCGTTTGTTGCGTTGTAAAATGTTAATTACATGCGGAGATATTGTAACCTAAAGTTGACGCTTGAGTACCACTCTTCGGCTGTTCGATCGTGTGTATCGGAGAGCACCGAATTACGTAGGGATCCAAAGGGAACGGTGATGGACCTTAAGTACAGAAGAGACTGGAACAGCACATTACGTCCACATGCTAAGACCTTTTTGTTGGTCTTTTTCACTGACGCACATGTACATTACCATGAGGGGTGAGGTAAATCGAATCCTGCCTCGGGCATGGGTGTGTGTGATGTCCTTAGGTTAGTTAGGTTTAAGTAGTTCTAAGTTCTAGGGGACTTATGACCGCAGCAGTTGAGTCCCATAGTGCTCAGAGCCATTTGAACAATTTTTTTGGTGAGGTAAACGTACACACGTGGTTTCCGTTTTCAATTACGAAGTGGAATAGAGTTTGTCCCACTGGAAACGCGTCGACGTATGTGGTATCAGCATGATGGTGCACCTGCACATTCCGCAATTAACACTAGGCTGACCCTTGACAGGATGTTCGACGGGCGTTTCATAGGACGTGGAGGACGCATAAATTGGCCAGCCCGTTCTCCTGATCTTACACCTCTGGACTTCTTTCTGTGGGGTACGTTAAAGGAGAATGTGTACCGTGATGTGCCTAAAACCCCAGGGGATATGAAACAACGTATTGTGGCAGCCTGCGGCGACATTACACCAGATGTACTGCGGCGTGTACGACATTCATTACGCCAGAGATTGCAATTGTGTGCAGCAAATGATGGCCACCACATTGAACATCTATTGGCCTGACATGTCGGGACACACTCTATTCCACTCCGTAATTGAAAACGGAAACCACGTGTGTACGTGTACCTCACCCCTCATGGTAATGTACATGTGCGTCAGTGAAAAAGACCAGTAAAAAGGTGTTAGCATGTGGACGTAATGTGCTGTTCCAGTCTCTTCTGTACCTAAGGTCCATCACCGTTCCCTGTGGATCCCTACGTAATTCGGTGCTCTCCGATACACACGATCGAACAGTGGAGCAGTGGTACTCAAGCGTCAACTTTAGGTTACAATATCTCCGGATGTAATTAACATTTTACAATGCAACAAACGGCACTGATTACGTATTTGTTTATATGTTCAGATGTGCTAACAAAACTAAGGGGGTTCCATTTTAAAAAAACGTAGGTTTGTGTTAAAAAACATACTTCCGTGTATTTTTATGGTTTGTATTAAACAATTACACTAGCCCCTCTCCTCACGTTCGGTCTGTGGAATCGGTTCGTCAGTATTTGATGTGGTTTACGAAATATATCCAGCGGTAATGTTAGGTGACTCACCCTGTATATGCCTCCATACAAGCAAAGAAATAAATGAAGAAATACACTGTCTGATGAAAATAGTGAAGCACCCATAAGAAATGGTCGGATGTCATGTAACTTGATAGACGTACACACCATCAGCAGACATGTAAATGAGCTGAGTTGCAATTATCTGTGCCAGGTAGAATGTCCAGCAGTGTGCACCCATGCTGTTTGTGTTTAGAGTTGTTACCATGTTACCGGGCCTGTTAGTGTATATAGTGTCAGATGTTGAGTGATTACTGCAAACTACAAGGATGTGCTGCATATCATACGTGAGCCTGTTATCAGCATGTAATGGACTTAGAAAGGGGCCTCACCAAGGTTCTCCATTTGACCAGATGGTCAACGCATGCATTACCCAGATTTGTTAGGCTCTGGGATGTTGGCAGTGCAAGTGAAGGTGAGGGTAGGCATGCTCTCCATTAAGCTTCCAGTCGACCTGGCCAGATGGTTGAAAAGCACACATTAACCAGGTTTGTTGGGTGTTGAAATGTTGGGAGTGCATGCAAAGGCGATGGTAGACATTCTCTCCATTATGCTTCCAGTCTACCACGCCCAACCACTACAAGGTAGGATCGCTGTATCATAACTGCTTCACATCTTGCAACTCTCTTTGTCATCCCGCATCACAGGTCAGAGGTTAGCAGCAGTTACCCCAGAGCAGTACCATCCCATGCATAGCCTGCCGTTAACACCACAAGACCAGTGGCTGCGTTTGGAACGGTGCTGTGACTGGGAAACGTGGACTGCTGATGAACGTGGTCGCAATGTGTTCAATGTTGAGTCGCGGTTCTGCCCTTCCTCATATGACCACTGGGGGCGTGTTTGGTGGTGAACAGGGCAGAAGTCGGATTCTTCCAACAATCTGAAGGTTCTCAGTGGTGTTACTCCTGGCGTTATGGTACAACAAATCAGATGGTATGAAATCAGTTCATGGCTGCCTGTGATCGTGGGAGCTGTCATGGGACAATGGTACATCATCTACATCCTGCACCCTCACCATTATCCCTCAAGCCTATATCGTGCTGCAATTTTTCAACAGAACAATGCTCGACCAGAAACAACACATGTCTCCATGAACTGCCTCCAGGACGCTCAGGTACTCTAGCAGCCAGCAAGATAAACCGATGTCCGCTATACAACATGTGTGCGACCACTTCACACATCAGCTCCATCCCAGTTTTTTTTTCTTTATTGTAATTTTAATCACCTATACAGGCGGGCTGTCAGCAGCATATTACGCTGCTCTTCAGCCTTAAGTGGAACAATAACATGCCATAGAGGTGATACAGATAATACAAAAAAACGGCGGGCAAAAAATGGAGATACAAAAAAACAATAAACATGAAGCCGTTCACGCTGGACGATAAAAACACTAACACTTGTTGACACGGCGGACAAAACACGGAGGACGGCGACGGCACATGTGAACAGTGGAGTTGGAACTGCGAAAGAATGCGAAACACAAAACGAAGCACACACACGAGACACTGACGGCGATGATCTCCGGCGTGCGAATGTTCACTATGCGTGTGCGAGTCCGGGGACCTGCCAAGAGAGGAGGAGGAGGAAGGGGAGTGGGAGACCGAGAGGGCAGAGATGCCACCGGCAGGGGAGATAGGGGGGAGGGAGGAAGGGGGAGGGGAAGCCCGGTGGAAGAGGGGTGGAGGGAGGGGATGGGGGAAAAGGAAAGAGAAGGGAAGGGAAGAGAAGGGAGGGAGGGTGCCGAAAGGAAAGGACACCGGAAGTGGGGGGTGGGGCAGGGTCAAAGTTGATAGGAGGGGTAGATGGAGGGGAGGAGGACAACATCAGGGAGGGGGAGCTGGCGGAAGCCACCTTGGGAGAGGGTAAGGAGGGTGGAGAGATGGAGACCGGGTGGGACGTGGGAATACAGGCGCGGCAGCAGGCGGGGGTGAGAGAGGATCGGGGAGATGAGCGGGTGAGGAGGATCGAGTTTACAGGAGGTGTACAGGATCCGTATCCTTTCAAGGAAATGGTGGGGGAAGGGGATGAGATTGTACAGGATCCGCGTGGGGGAGGGGAGACGGATGCGATAGGCGAGGCGGAGAGCATGGCGTTCAAGGATTTGGAGGGATTTATAAAAGGTAGGGGGGGGGGGGGCGGAGATCCAAGCCGGATGGGCATAACAAAGGATAGGGCGGATGAGGGATTTATAGGTGTGGAGGATGGTGGAGGGGTCCAGACCCCACGTACGGCCGGAGAGGATCTCGAGGAGACGGAGTCGGGAGCATGCCTTGGCTCAGATTGTCCGGAGATGGGGAGTCCAGGAGAGGCGACGGTCGAGGGTGACGCCACTCCATCCCAGTGCAGTATCCAGATAGTGAGGACCAGTTAACAATTGTGGGCCAGTTTTCCACAGGAGCCGATGCAACTGCTCTGTGACAGCCTTCCAAACTGTGCACACAGCCAGGCCAGAGGGAGAGGAACGTCACACGGATAAAGGGGCCGGTGCTGCCAAGCTGTTCGTAACTCTGACTCGATTTTGTAATCTGTGAAATAATATAAATATATGAAGATGCTTCTCTAACTTCAAGAGGGAAACAAGATGGCGCTATGGTTGGCCCGCTAGATGGCGCTGCCATAGGTCGAACAGATATCAACTGCGTTTTTTTAAATAGGAACCCCTATTTTTCATTACATGTTCGTGTAGAACGTAAAGAAAAATGAATGTTTTAGTTGGACCACTTTTTTCGCTTTGTGATAGATGGCACTGTAATAGTCACAGACATATGGCTCACAATTTTAGACGGACAGTTACTAACACATAGGTTTTTTTTAAATTAAAATACAGAACGTAGGTACATTTGAACATTTTATTTCGGTTGTTCCAATGTGATACATGTACCTTTGTGAACTTATCATTTCTGAGAACGCATGCTGTTACAGCGTGATTACCTGTAAATACCAAATTAATGCAATAAATGCTCAAAATGATGTCCGTCAACCTCAGTGCATTTGGCCATACGTGTAACGACATTCCTCTCAACAGCGAGTAGTTCGCCTTCCGTAATGTTCGCACATGCACTGACAATGCTCTAACGCATGTTGTCAGGTGTTGTCGGTGGATCACGATAGCAAATATCCTTCAACTTTCCCCACAGAAGGAAATCCGCGGACGTCAGATCCGGTGAACGTGTGGGCCACGGTATGGTGCTTCGACGACCAATCCACCTGTCATGAAATATGCTATTCAATACCGCTTCAACCGCACGCGAGCTATGTGCCGGACATCCATTACGTTGGAAGTACATCGCCATTCTGTCATGCAGTGAAACATCTCGTAGTAACATCGGTAGAACATTACGTAGGAAATCAGCATACATTGCACCATTTAGATTACCATCGATATAATGGGGGCCAATTATCCTTCCTCCCATAATGCCGCACCATACATTAACCCGCCACTTGTCGCAGTCATCATGGATTTTCCGTTGCCCAATAGTGTATATTACGTTACCGCTGTTGGTGAATGACGCTTCGTCGCTAAATAGAACTCGTGCAAAAAATCTGTCATTGTCCCGTAATTTCTCTAGTGCCGAGTGGCAGAACTGTACACGACGTTCAAAGTCGTTGCCATGCAATTCCTGGTACATAGAAATATGGTACGGGTGCAATCGATGTCGATGTAGCATTCTCAACACCGACGTTTTTGAGATTCCCGATTCTCGCGCAGTTTGTCTGCTACTGATGTGCGGATTAGCCGCGACAGCAGCTAAAACACCTACTTTGGCATCATCATTTGTTGCAGGCCGTGGTTGACGTTTCACATGTGGCTGAACACTTCCTGTTTCCTTAAATAACGTAACTATCCGGCGAACGGTCCGGACGCTTGGATGATGTCGTCCAGGATACCGAGCAGCATACATAGCACAAGCCCATTGGGCATTTTGATCACAACAGTCATACATCAACACGATATCGACCTTTTCCGTAATTGGTAAACGGTCCATTTTAACACGAGTAACGTATCACGAAGCAAATACCGTCCGCACTGGCGGAATGTTACGTGATACCACGTACTTATACATGTGTGACTATTACAGCGTCATCTGTCACAAAGCGAAAAAAGTGGTGCAGCTAAAACATTCATATTCCTTTACCTACTTCACGAATATATAATAAAAAATGGGGTTTCCTATTTTAAAAAAACGCAGTTGATATGCGATTGACCTATGACAGCGCCATGTGGCGGGCCAACCATAGCGGGTTTCCCCCTTCAAGCTAGAGGAGTTTCGTTCTTTGTGGTTTTTCTCGTTTGATGCTTATTTGGTGAGCTATTTGCCCGTCACTATCGATGGAGCACTATATATATATATATATATATATATATATATATATATATATATATATATATATATATATATATAAGGCTCACCGGCGTTTTGACCATCTTCTTCATCTATGCAGATGCACAAACAGTGCCCGAACTCTTACAGGAATCGGCAAAAAGCCGCGAGTAATGAGCATAACGGGCAGGGGTACTATGAATATAGCTCGGGGTCTTACAGGAGACGTGCCAGAGATATGTCCCTGCAGTCGGACTATCCTCTGTGCCCTCGGTCGCTCAAATGGACAGAGCGTCTACCATGTAAGCAGGAGATCCCCGGTTGGAGTCCTGGTCGGAGCACAGATTTTCACCTGTCCCTGTTGACGTATATGAATCCCTGTATGCAGCTAAGCGTTGTAATTTCATTCTGTGAAATAACATCACATGCCCTACGAAGCAGTCAAGTTCCCTTTCGTTCCACCCTCCCTCTGTGGGTACTTCACTTTCTTTTTTTTTGTCAGCCAGTGTACGTCGACGGCAATGACGTTAGTGTTAATGGATTTGCCAAGAAATTGGTAGAGCAGGGTACTCATCCTGGACGATTTCGCTACAGAATACTTCTTTTCACTTGCCACGATCGTGGGGTCTGAGGAATAGGAAGAGCGACAGAAAAGCGTTCTCTTGAAAAGCCGGTGGAGCGGACGCTGTGCACAGCTGGTTACGGCCGGCGTGGGAGGGGCGGGGGAAGGGAGACGGCACAGTTGTCGGTGTGACGTCATCAGCGGGGCAGATCCGACACGGGCGCTCCATTACGGGATTGAGCCAAACAGCAGAGGGTGGGTCCGCCGCTGCTTTCGCCTTCTGTAGGGTCACTGCTGCAGCCTAGGCCTCTGCACGTGGGCTGCCAAGCCGCGATCAACACTCTTAGGCCTAGTTTACGTATGCGGATAAAATGGAAATGCCGTGTTGCTAGGGCTTCGCGTCGGGTAGACCATTCGCCTGGTGCAAGTCTTTCGGTTTGACGCCACTTCGGCGACTTCCGTGTCGATGGGGATGAAATGATGATGATAAGGACAACACAACACCCAACCCCTGAGCGGAGAAAATCTCCGACCCAGCTGGGAATCGAACCCGGACCGTTAGGCATGACATTCCGTCGCACTGAACACTCAGCTACCGCGGGCGGATTGCATATGAAATGAAGACCAGTGATGGCGACAAGCTGGCATGCGCAGATACGCAACGCTGCAGAAAATTTAAGAACCCCTATATCCGTAAGAGAGTGCAAAAAAAAATGTTCAAATGTGTGTGAAATCTTGTGGGACTTAACTGCTAAGGTCGTCAGTCCCTAAGCTTACACACTATTTAACCTCAATTGTCCTAAGGATAAACACCGCCCGAGAGAGGACTCGAACCTCCGCCGGGACCAGCCGCACAGTCCATGACTGCAGCGCCTTAGACCGCTCGAAAGAGCGTGCAAAAAGGTGACATCGCATAGTGGATGCTGCCAACAATTTGACGTAGGGAACTGAAGTCGGAGAAGCCAACTTAGGGCGATTATAGGAATAAAATCATATCACTGTGTACCTTTTTATTTACATAAGTTACAGTTAACTGAAATTCCATCACAGACATAATGGACGGGTGGTTGATTTGTAGGAGGGGAATACGGAATAATACAGGGTGATTCAAAAAGAATACCACAACTTTAAAAATGTGTATTTAATGAAAGAACCTTCTGTTATACATCATTACAAAGAGTATTTAAAAAGGTTTTTTTTCACTCAAAAACAAGTTCAGAGATGTTCAATATGGCCCCCTCCAGACACACGAGCAATATCAACCCGATACTCCAACTCGTTCCACACTCTCTGTAGCATATCAGGCGTAACAGTTTGGATAGCTGCTCTTATTTCTCGTTTCAAATCATCAATGGTGGCTGGGAGAGGTGGCCGAAACACCATATCCTTAACATACCCCAATAAGAAAAAATCGCAGGGGGTAAGATCAGGGCTTCTTGGAGGCCAGTGATGAAGTGCTCTGTCACGGGCTGCCTGGCGGCCGATCCATCGCCTCGGGTAGTTGAAGTTCAGGTTTCATAACTAAGCTTTTTCGTAGGACTCTCCATACAGTTGATTGTGGGATTTGCAGCTCTCTGCTAGCTCTGCGAGTCGATTTTCCTGGGCTGCGAACAAATGCTTGCTGGATGCGTGCTACATTTTCATCACTCGTTCTCGGCCGTCCTGAACTTTTCCCTTTGCACAAACACCCATTCTGTGTAAACTGTTTATACCAACGTTTAATACACCACCTATCAGGAGGTTTAACACCATACTTCGTTCGAAATGCACGCTGAACAACTGTCGTCGATTCACTTCTGCCGTACTCAATAACACAAAAAGCTTTCTGTTGAGCGGTCGCCATCTTAGCATCAACTGACGCTGACGCCTAGTCAACAGCGCCTCAAGCGAACAAATGTACAACTAAATGAAACTTTATAGCTCCCTTAATTCGCCGACAGATAGTGCTTAGCTCTGCCTTTTGTCGTTGCAGAGTTTTAAATTCCTAAAGTTGTGGTATTCTTTTTGAATCACCCTGTATTTTGAGATAACTCAATATGTAGGCAAAAAGTTTATCCTGCTCAAAAGAAAGTGGTTAGAATAATGTGTGCAGTTCATAGTCGCACATCTTCTAGGCATCCTTTCAAAACATTGGGAATTCTTACAACAGCCTCGCAGTACATTCACTCACTAATGAAATTTGTTGTCAACAACATGGACCAATTTAAAACCAACAGTGACGTTCATGATTATGCCGCGAGGGATTAGCCGAGCGGCCTGAGGCGCTGCAGTCATGGACTGTGCGGCTGGTCCCGGCGGAGGTTCGAGTCCTCCCTCGGGCATTGGTGTGTGTGTTTGTACTTAAGGTAATTTAGGTTAAGTAGTGTGCAAGCTTAGGGACTGACCTTAGCACTTAAGTCCCATAAGATTTCACACACATTTGAACATTCATGATTATGTTGATGTTGTTGTGGTCTTCACTCCTGAGACTGATTTGATGCAGCTCTCCATGCTACTCTATCCTGTGCAAGCTTCTTCATCACCCAGTACCTACTGCAGCCTACATCCTTCTGAATCTGCTTAGTGAATTCATCTCTTGGTCTCCCTCTACGATTTTTACCCTCCACGCTGCCCTCCAATACTAAATTGGTGATCCCTCGATGCCTCAAAACATGTCCTATCAACCGATCCCTTCCTCTAGTCAAGTTGTGCCACAAACTCCTCTTCTCCCCAATTCTATTCAATACCTCCTCATTAGTTACGTGACCTACCCATCTAATCTTCAGCATTCTTCTGTAGCACCACATTTCGAAAGCTTCTATTCTCTTCTTCTCCAAACTATTTATCATCCACGTTTCACTTCCGTACATGGCTACACTCCATACAAATACTTTCAGAAACGACTTCCTGACACTTAAATCTATACTCGATGTTAACAAGTTTCTGTTCAGAAAGGCTTTCCTTGCCATCGCCAGTCTACATTTTATATCCTCTCTACTTCGGCCATGTGGTGTGCATAGTGTAAGACCTTCGGTACACACACCATCAGATTATTTGACCTGTCGCTTTAACGAACTAGGCGAGTGTCAGCAATATGTCTCGTGGTCTTATCGTGGCGTGTTTATCTTCTGCCGTTAGCTCAGACGATAGAAATGCCACTTGCACGCTTAGAGTAGCAGATTGACGGTGACCAACTTTAAACAGAACTTGATTAATTTTCACACACATTTATTAAAATAATAAAAAGCATAGACATTATTTAACTTGATTCCTGATGCTGTTTACAATTGACAATCTGAAGTTCCTTTGGTCTTGGTACGTTAATCTTATTCTCACATATCTCTGATACTTGACAAAGTGTCTGTTCATTTATCTTCATGGCTATGTACAGGAATATGGTAATCTTATTAGGTGCAGACTGAAACTTGACTATAGACTGGTACAGACTAAGGCAATCTAATGCAGACTGACTAATCGGAGGTCTGTACACTCGTTATAATGCCTCGCATGTTCATGTATCACTGCGCGAGTGTGATCCGCGAGGAGAAAAGCTTCTACGTTAGCAGCAATCTCATTGGCTGCGTTACATATTAATACGCGGATCGGCGGAAGCAGAATTTGGTCCGTCTCTAAGACAGCACCATCTCGTAGTGCGGAGACGGACGAGCGCTGCGCCTGCGCTGTTGTGCTTAGCGGGGCGCGCTCTAGTGGGAAAGTTGTGTACGCGCTGACTACGCGGAACTATGTATACAACAGGCCATCATCAGTCATTTTGCTCCCCAAATAGCAAAACTCATTTACTACTTTACAGTAAGTGTCTCATTTCCTAATCTAATACCCCCCAGCATCACCTGATTTAATTAGACTACATTCCACTATCCTCGATTTGCTTTTGTTGATGTTCATCTTATATCCTCCTTTCAAGACACTGTCCATTTCGTTCAGCAGCTCTTCCGGGTCCTTTGCTGTCTCTCACAGAATTACAATGTCATCGGCGAACTTCAAAGTTTTTATTTCTTCTCCGTGGATTTTAATTCCTACTCTGAATTTTTCTTTTGTTTCCTATACTGCTTGTTCGATATACAGATTGTGTAACATAGACCGCTTCGGTCGCAGGTTCGAATCCTGCCTCGGGCGTGGATGTGTGTGACGTCCTTACGTTAGTCAGGTTTAAGTAGCTCTACGTTCTAGGGGACTGATGACCTCAGATGTTAAGTCCCATAGTGCTCAGAGCCATTTGAACAACCCTGTATTTTACCCGTGCCACCTTCAGAATTTGAGAGAGAGTATTCCAGTCAACATTGTCAAAAGCTTTCTCTAAATCTACAATAATGCTACAAACGTAGGTTTGGCTTCCCTTAATCTTTCTCCTAAGGTAAGTCGTAGGGTCAGTATTGCCTCACGTGTTCCTACATTTCTACGGAATCCAAACTGATCTTCCCTGAGGCGGTTTCTACCAGTTTTTCCATTCGTCTGTAAATAATTAGTATTTTGCAGCCGTGGCTTATTAAACTGATAGTTCGGTAATTTTCACATCTGTCAACGCCTGCTTCCATTGGGATTGGAATTATTATATGCTTCTTGAAGTCTGAGGGTATTTCGCCTGTCTCATACATCTTGCTCACCAGAGTTTTGTTAGGGCTGGCTCTCCCAAGGCTATCAGTAGTTCTAATGGAATGTTGTCTACTCCTGAGGCCTTGTTTCGACTTAGGTCTGTCAGTGCTCTGTCAAAGTGTTCACGCCCTATCATATCTCCCATTTCATCTTCATCTACATCCTCTTCCATTTCCATAATATTGTCGTCAAGAACATCGCCCTTGTATAGACCCTCATTATACTCCTTCCACCTTTCTGCCTTCCCTTCTTTGCTTAGAACTGGGTTTCCATCTGAGCCCTTGATATTCATACAAGTGGTTCTCTTCTCTCCAAAGGTCTCTTTGATTTCCCTGTAGGCAGCATGTATCTTACCCCTAGTGATAGTCACCTCTACATCCTTACAACTGTCCTCTAGCCATCCCAGCTTAGCCATTTTGCACTGCCTGTCGATCTCATTTTTGAGACGTTTCTAGGAGATAATAGGAATAAAATCATATCACTGTGTACGTTTTCATTTACGTAAGTTACAGTTAACTGCTAATACCATCACTGACATAATGGACGGTTGATTGATTTGGAGGAGGGGAATGCGGAATAATTATTGAGGTAACTCAAAATTTAGGCTAAAAGTATACCCTGCTTAAAAGATTGGAAATTCTTAGAACAGCCTCACAGTACATTTACTCACTAATGAAATTTGTTGTCAACAACATGGACCAGTTTAAAAACAACAGTGACATTCATGATTATAATACCAGAAAGAGGAAAGACTAACACTATCCATTACCTATCTTTGGCACAAAAAGGGGTAAAATATGCTGCTATAAAATTTTCGACAAATTACGAGATGAAATATTCAAATGGTTCAAATGGCTCTCACACTATGGAACTTAACATCTGCGGTCATCAGTCCCTTAGACTTAGAACTACTTAAACCTAACCAACCTAAGGACATCACACACATCCATGCCCTAAACAGGATTCGAACCTGCGACCGTAGCAGCAGCGCAGTTCCGCACTGAAGCGCCTAGAACAGTTCGGCCACAACGGCCGGCCCAGATGAAGTAAAATGTCTGACAGACAGAAGCAATAGCTTCAAAAATAAACATAAATCATATCTCCTTGACAACCCTCCTATACCATAGATGAATTCTTGAATAGGAATAAATGCATTTAGAAATCTAGTATATGCATTTTGTGCCATTGAAGGGAATGGGGTAAATAATAGAAATATTAATCTTTAACTGTGTATTGCAATATATATACACTACCCGCCATTAAAATTGCTTCACCACGAAGATGACGTGCTACAGACGCGAAATTTAACCGACAGGATATGCAAATGATTAGCTTTTCAGCGCATTCACACGAGGTTGGCGCCGGTGGCGACACCTACAACGTGCTGACATGAGGAAAGTTTCCAACCGATTTCTCATACACAAACAGCAGTTGACCGGCGTCGCCTGGTGAAACGTTGTTGTGATGCCTCGTGTAAGGAGGAGAAATACGTACCATCACGTTTCCGACTTTGATAAAGGTCGGATTGTAGCCTATCGCGATTGCGGTTTATCGTATCCCGACATTGCTACTCGCGTCGGTCCAGATCCAATGACTGTTAGCAGAATATGGAATCGGTGGGTTCAGGAGGGTAATACGGAACGCCGTGCTGGATCCCAAAGGCCTCGTATCACTAGCAGTCGAGATAACTTGTCCGCATGGTTATAACGGATCGTGCAGCAACGTCTCTATCCCTGAGTCAACAGATGGGGACGAACAGTTCGACGACGACGACGTTTGTAGCAGCATGGACTATCAGCTGGGAGACCATGGCTGCGGTTACCCTTGACGCTGCATCACAGACAGGAGCGCCTGCGGTGGTGTACTCGACGACGAACCTGAGTGCACGAATGGCAGAACGTCATTTTTTCGGATGAATCCAGGTTCTGTTTACAGCATCACGATGGTTGTATCCGTGTTTGGCGACATCGCTGTGAACGCACATTGGAAGCCTGTATTCGTCATCGCCATGCTGGCGTATCTCCCGGTCTGATGGTATGGGGTGCCATCGGTTACACGTCTCGGTCACCTCTTGTTCGCATTGACGGCACTTTGAACAGTGGACGTTACATGTCAGATGTGTTACGACCCGTAGCTCTACCCTTCATTCGATCCCTGTGAAACCCTACATTTCAGCAGGATAATGCACGACCGGATGTTGCAGGTCCTGTACGGGCCTTTCTGGATACAGAAAATGTTCGACTGCTGCCCTGGCCAGAACATTCTCCAGATCTCTCACCAATTGAAAACGTCTGCTCAATGGTGGCCGAGCAACTGGCTCGTCACAATACGCCAGTCACTGCTCTTGATGAACTGTGTTATCGTGTTGAAGCTGCACGGGCAGCTGTACCTGTGCACGCCATCCGAGCTCTGTTTGACTCAATGCCCAGGCGTATCGAGGTCGTTATTACGGCTAGAGGCGGTTGTTCTGGGTACTGATTTCTCAGGATCTATGCACCCAAATTGCGTGAAAATGTAATCACATGTCAGTTCTAGAATAATATATTTGTCCAATGAATACCCGTTTACCATCTGCATTTCTTCTTGGTGTGTCAGTTTAAATGGCCAGTAGTATATATATAATAATAAATCTTGTTTCATATGTGCATTGCTTGTGCACTTGACACGTTCCACATCATAACGGCTATCGTACCGTGTGACTGATCAATGGAACACGCAACCAACTAACAAACAGCGAGATCATCGGCCCCATTGGATTAAAGAAGGGTGGGGAAGGAAATCGGCCGTGCCCTCTCAAAGGAACCATCCTGGCATTTGGCAGAAGTGATTTAGAGAAATCACGGAAAACCTAAATCAGGATGCCCGGACGTGGGGTTGAACCGTCGTCCCCCCGAATGCGAGTCCAGTGTGCTAACCACTGCGCCGGCTGGCTCGGTCACAGCTAACGTACCATTTGTACTGTATATTACAAAATGTGCTGAAACTGACGGCGATCAACCTCCATGCAAATGTCACATCGCCGAACAAGATTCTGACGCACCCTGACAAATATTCCTGCTGTGTTTCAAATCACACCACGCGCAGCTACAACTCTCTCAACTAATTCCGTCTCCGTATCCGCTGCGATCTCTTACAAAAGTGACTTTAGATATCCGCATAGGAAAAAAATCAAGGGGATTCACGTGAGGTGAACTGGCAGGCCATCGAATAGGACTTCCCCCTTCCAATCCAGCGACCAGAAAATATCGATACTGCTCCATCGTATTGTACTGTACGTCTCTAAATAGCACTGAGTAACGAATGTGTCTGTCGTTGATTCGTAGCACGTTCTGTCATGGGACGATGTAAATACGATACAAGGAAGTCACCTTAAGGGGCTCCGGAAAGGCTCAAAATCATGAAAAGTTCAATTTTTACTTTTTTGCGTTTTCTGAATCTGCAGACTATTATCTTTTAATAGATATATAATTTATTCAATTTCGAAGACTACAACTATTTTTAAGTTTTTTTTGAAATGTGTTCTACATGGGCGTGACCCACTGTGGCGCTGTTAAACTGCTGTCAAATGGTGTTATTATTAACGTCCGTGTTCATCAGGTGCATTTTAGTGATGTGAGATAAAGTATGTGTTGTGGCTAACCTGTGATGGTTCAATATATATATCGCTGGTGTGATTGTCGATTGTTTCATGTTTATTTACTCTGTCGTTATCTGGAAAATATTCGTAATTAATTCTGTTTCTTGAGTCTCTGTTTTGTTGAAGTATAATAATGAGTAAAAGTAAAGTTATTAGAAATCCTCTGAAGGCTTTTAAGAAAAGGAGAAATGTTGGAAAGCCAAAGGTATGTGTTATTACTGTAAACAATAAAGACGATAACCAAGTGAGTGAACCCAACCTCTCAAGTACACCTGCCCATAGCAGTCAAAGTGCGAAAGAAAATACTTCACAGAAGAAGCTTGGTTCAATGAGTGAAAACTATGAATGTTTTATGGGCAAATCGGATGTGAATGAAATATTTGATATGTCGGTTCTCAAAGGAATTTTTTCAAACTGTGTAAGATGTACTCATTGTAGTGAAGTTGGTCTGGAACTCTCCATAATAAAGCACGTAGGACTTGCTAGTGAAATACAACTGAAATGTGATAAGTGTTCAAACATGACCACCTTTTGGAACAGTGTTGCAGTAACTGCAACTGAAGAAAATGGTGGCAAAATCTACGAACACAACAACGAGCGATGCTTGCTTTAGACAAGGAACGCCTTCGGGCTGCAGACAGGGCTGTAAAGAGTCTAGAAATACAAGCAAGAGTAAACAGGAGGAGGAACAAGAGGAAGCTGGAGGAGGAGTTTGCAGAGGATGAAGATAATCCATCCTATGGACCTGGAATGCACTAAAAAGTTAATCCAATCTTTGTCGCTCGATTCCCAAAACTTTTATTTTCTCATAGTAATTACATGTTTTCTTAGGATCTTCCAAACATATTTGTTTCAAACTTTCAGTAAATGTTACACAGTACCTTCTGCATAATTTAACACAGCCTTTTTCCAAAAAACTTTCACATGCTACGTCACATGTGATGTGACGTAGCATGTGAAAGTTACTGGATTTGGACGGGTTACTCCTGTAACTGAAATATCAGATCTGAAGATGGTTCTGAATGAATCGAAACCGGTCATATGAATAATGAAAAATTTGCAATCAAGACGGATTTTAAGTAACATTATAAAATCACTAATTGCTGTTATCCCATAAGACATTATGTCTGTTTTTGAAAAACATCCATTTTTATAATTTGTGTGGATTAATTGCCGCATTGTAGTGCTGCCTGGTCTGTAGAATGTTCCAACACAAGGTTGAAAAAATATTGTAATTTCGAAAATATCGTAAGTTTCCATATAACTTTACCTCCACTGTTCTCAAGATTCCCGTGAGAATCCGTTCTTCCAGCGAAATAATTCGCTAGAGACGCCCCTAGCGACAACTTTTAGCTAACTATTAACAGAGTGGAAACTTTTTTGCCCTGTGGAGCTCTTCGGTGCTCCGAACGTAGCAGGCAAAGCTTGTTTACCAACTTAGCGTCAACTAATTGAGTGCTAGGTTGGGATACTGGCGATCTTACCGCCAGTCGCGCAGGAGAGTTCTGCACAGGGCTGTTTTGCCAACTTCAGTTTTAATTTCCGGCTGCAGCCACACAGCGGCTAAATGGAAGATTAATACACCTGGGCGACCAAAATAAAAGCAGGCGACTTGTTTATTGTCTAGGGCAGGCATCGGCAACCTTTGTGGACCTGCGCGCTTGGTTAGAATACTTCCTTAACCCCAGAATGCCCCAGCTATATCATCACGATACACACCTGAGGTGAACCTGCGAGACGTCTACGTTTTTCTTTTCGCAGTCTTAATTTTTCACTAAAACAAACAACGAAAATACGAATAAATTCTCTTTCAGCAAGGTTTTATTAATATCAGTGCATAAATAACAAACTTTTTATTTATTTTTCTAAAACTCACTAAAAGTTAAAGATTGAAGAAAATTATCTCGTATATCTGTTATAAATTTTTGTATTGTACTACCTGTACCTAGCCACGCTTTTGCTGTGGGTCACTCTGCTTAAATCGAAAGGAAAGAAGAGAGAAAGTACAGGTTTCTAATACGTGTAGGGATTGGATATACGTCCTAATCTCTTTCTCTATGACATTTTGACTCAACGTTGCACTGGAATACACATATGTTTTTAGTAAAAATATTTAACAAATAATTTGTTAAAAATTTAATAATAGGGAAACGTTATAAAAAATCTCAAGAAGTATATATATATATATATATATATATATATATATATATATATATATATATATATATATGTATATATATATATACTTCTTGAGATTTTTTATAACAACGTTTCCCTATTATATATATATATATATATATATATATATATATATATATATATATATGTGTGTGTGTGTGTGTGCCGGCCGAAGTGGCCGTGCGGTTAAAGGCGCTGCAGTCTGGAACCGCAAGACCGCTACGGTCGCAGGTTCGAATCCTGCCTCGGGCATGGATGTTTGTGATGTCCTTAGGTTAGATAGGTTTAACTAGTTCTAAGTTCTAGGGGACTAATGACCTCAGAAGTTGAGTCCCATAGTGCTCAGCGCCATTTTGTGTGTGTGTGTGTGTGTACAGGGTGGTCCATTGATCGTGACCGGGCCAAATATCTCACGAAATAAGAGTTGAACGAAAAAACTAAAAAGAACGAAACTTGTCTAGCTTCAAGGGGTAAACCAGATGGCGCTATGGTTGGCCCGCTAGATGGCGCTGCCGTACGCCAAACGGATATCAAGTGCGTTTTTTTAAAAATAGGAACACCCATTTTTTATTACATATTAGTGTTGTACGTAAAGAAATATGAATGTTTTAGTTGGACCACTTTTTTCGCTTTGTGATAGATGGAACTGTAATAGTCACAAACATATGGCTCACAATTTTATACGAACAGTTGGTAACAGGTAGATTTTTTAAATTAAAATACAGAACGTAGGTACGAAAAAAATGGCTCTGAGCACTATGGGACTCAACTGCTGTGGTCATCAGTCCCCTAGAACTTAGAACTACTTAAACCTAACTAACCTAAGGACATCACACACATCCATGCCCGAGGCAGGATTCGAACCTGCGACCGTAGCAGTCGCACGGTTCCGGACTGCGCGCCTAGAACCGCGAGACCACCGCGGCCGGCGAACGTAGGTACGTTTGAACAATTTATTTCGGTTGTTCCAATGTGATACATGTACGTTTGTAAACTGATCATTTCTGAGCACGCATGCTGTTACAGCGTGATTACCTGTAAATACCACATTAACGCAATAAATGCTCAAAAAGATGTCCGTCAACCTTAGTTGTAAATAAGTAAACAAGAATTTTTTATTTATCTGTAACTACACTCCTGGGAATGGAAAAAAGAACACATTGACACCGATGTGTCAGACCCACCATACATGCTCCGGACACTGCGAGAGGGCTGTACAAGCAATGATCACACGCACGGCACAGCGGACACACCTGGAACCGCGGTGTTGGCCGTCGAATGGCGCTAGCTGCGCAGCATTTGTGCACCGCCGCCGTCAGTGTCAGCCAGTTTGCCGTGGCATACGGAGCTCCATCGCAGTCTTTAACACTGGTAGCATGCCGCGACAGCATGGACGTGAACCGTATGTGCAGTTGACGGACTTTGAGCGAGGGCGTATAGTGGGCATGCGGGAGGCCGGGTGGACGTACCGCCGAATTGCTCAACACGTGGGGCGTGAGGTCTCCACAGTACATCGATGTTGTCGCCAGTGGTCGGCGGAAGGTGCACGTGCCCGTCGACCTGGGACCGGACCGCAGCGACGCACGGATGCACGCCAAGACCGTAGGATCCTACGCAGTGCCGTAGGGGACCGCACCGCCACTTCCCAGCAAATTAGGGACACTGTTGCTCCTGGGGTATCGGCGAGGACCATTCGCAACCGTCTCCATGAAGCTGGGCTACGGTCCCGCACACCGTTAGGCCGTCTTCCGCTCACGCCCCAACATCGTGCAGCCCGCCTCCAGTGGTGTCGCGACAGGCGTGAATGGAGGGACGAATGGAGACGTGTCGTCTTCAGCGATGAGAGTCGCTTCTGCCTTGGTGCCAATGATGGTCGTATGCGTGTTTGGCGCCGTGCAGGTGAGCGCCACAATCAGGACTGCATACGACCGAGGCACACAGGGCCAACACCCGGCATCATGGTGTGGGGAGCGATCTCCTACACTGGCCGTACACCACTGGTGATCGTCGAGGGGACACTGAATAGTGCACGGTACATCCAAACCGGCATCGAACCCATCGTTCAACCATTCCTAGACCGGCAAGGGAACTTGCTGTTCCAACAGGACAATGCACGTCCGCATGTATCCCGTGCCACCCAACGTGCTCTAGAAGGTGTAAGTCAACTACCCTGGCCAGCAAGATCTCCGGATCTGTCCCCCATTGAGCATGTTTGGGACTGGATGAAGCGTCGTCTCACGCGGTCTGCACGTCCAGCACGAACGCTGGTCCAACTGAGGCGCCAGGTGGAAATGGCATGGCAAGCCGTTCCACAGGACTACATCCAGCATCTGTACGATCGTCTCCATGGGAGAATAGCAGCCTGCATTGCTGCGAAAGGTGGATATACACTGTACTAGTGCCGACATTGTGCATGCTCTGTTGCCTGTGTCTATGTGCCTGTGGTTCTGTCAGTGTGATCATGTGATGTATCTGACCCCAGGAATGTGTCAATAAAGTTTCCCCTTCCTGGGACAATGAATTCACGGTGTTCTTATTTCAATTTCCAGGAGTGTATTTTACACGCAAAAATGAGAACATGGATTTTCTTGGATTACAGCGCCAACTACCAAGATTCAAAACAAATGTTTAAGACAAGATGTACGTAGTTCTTTATGCAGAATCTGAATCTGCAACAAAAAAATGGGGGTTCCCATTACAAATTTTAAAGTTACCTCCCGTCCACCCCCAGGGGGCTGGCGTGGCGGGCTAGTTTTAGAACCAGCAGATGTCCCCCTCTAAAATAATCAACTTTGTATTCTACACAATTTTTCGAGTGGAGTTCATTTTTCGAGTTATTCTGGTTTATCAAGTTAAAATTTACACCCTTTATACAGAATGTATTTCTTCACTATGCAGGGCGTATCAGAATTAATGGCGTAAACGCATACAGTTGGAAGTACTCGTTATTAGAAGCAGAAAAGTCTCATTAAACATAGCGTGGTAAATGCATACCTTACGAGCTACAAGCGATTTCGCCTCTTCAATATTGTGAAACAAATCTCTTCTACTGCAAGCTCTTTGCATTCCATATTTTGGGAAGTGTCAGTTGTTGTTTTTTGTTGTGGTCTTCAGTCCTGAGACTGGTTTGATGCAGCTCTCCATGCTACTCTATCCTGTGCAAGCTTTTTCATCTTCCAGTACCTACTGCAACCTACCTCCTTCTCAATCTGCTTAGTGTATTCATCTCTTGGTCTCCCTCTACGATTTTGACCCTCCACGCTGCCCTCCAATACTAAATTGGTGATCCCTTGATGCCTCAGAACATGTCCTGCCAACCGATCCCTTCTTTTGGTCAAGTTGCGCCACAAACTTCTCTTCTCCCCAATCCTATTCAATACTTCCTCATTAGTTATGTGATCTACCCATCTAATCCTCAGCATTCTTCTGCAGCACCACATTTCGAAAGCTTCTATTCTCTTCTTGTCCAAACTATTTATCGTCCATGTTTCACTTCCATACATGGCTGCCCGCAGCTCGTGGTCGTGCGGTAGCGTTCTCGCTTCCTACGCGCGGGTTCCCGGGTTCGATTCCCGGCGGGGTCAGGGATTTTCTCTGCCTCCTGATGGCTGGATGTTGTGTGATGTCCTTAGGTTAGTTAGGTTTAAGTAGTTCGAAGTTCTAGGGGACTGATGACCATCGATGTTAAGTCCCATAGTGCTCAGAGCCATTTGAACCATACATGGCTACACTCCATACAAATACTTTCAGAAACGACTTCCTGACACTTAAATCTATACTCGATGTTAACAAATTTCTCTTCTTGAGAAACGCTTTCCTTGGCATTGCCAGTCTACATTTTATATCCTCTCTACTTCGACCATCATCAGTTATTTTGCTCCCCAAAAAGCAAGACTCCTTTACTACTTTAAGTGTCTCATTTCCTAATCTAATTCCCTCAGCATCACCCGACTTAATTAGACTACATTCCATTATCCTTGTTTTGCTTTTCTTGATGTTCATCTTATATCCTCCTTTCAAGACACTGTCCATTCCATTCAACTGCTCTTCCAAGTCCTTTGCTGTCTCTGACAGAATTACAATGTCATCGGCGAACCTCAAAGTTTTTATTTCTTCTTCATGAATTTTAATACCTACTCCGAATTTTTCTTTTCTTTCCTTTACTGCTTGCTCAATATACAGATTGAACAACGTCGGGGAGAGGCTACAACCCTGTCTTACTCCCTTCCCAACCACTGCTTCCCTTTCATGTCCCTCGACTCTTATAACTGCCATCTGGCTTCTGTACAAATTGTAAATAGCCTTTCGCTCCCTGTATTTTACCCCTGCCACCTCTAGAATTTGAAAGAGAGTATTGTAGTCAACATTGTCAAAAGCTTTCTCCAAGTCTACAAATGCTAGAAATGTGTCAGTATGGACCAAAAAAAGAAAAAAATGTCCAGTAAACATATGCTCTAAAATGCATACGTTAACAGCTATGAGCAATTTTTCATCTTAGCTTCTTTGAACATAACTCTTCTAATGAACAAATGCTTATAACCTCAAATATAGAGGTGTGGAAACAGGTAGTACACGGCGGTGCGTCGCCAACGCCTTTAATTGGACATTGAGTGTCTGGTGCAGTTGTTAGGTCGGATACTGCTGCTACGGTGGCACGTTATCAAGATTTAAGAGAGTTTGAACGTGGTGTTACAGTTGTCGCACGGGAATGGGACACAGTATCTCCGAGGTAGCGATGAAGTGGGGATTTTCCCGCAGGACCAATTCACGAGTGTACCATGAATGTCAGGAATCCGGTAAAACGTCAAATCTCCGACATCGCTGCGAAGGGAGAAAGCTACTACAAGAACGAGACCAGCAAAATCGTTCAACGTGACAGAAGTGCAAACTTTCCAGAAACTGCTGCAGATTGGAATGCTGGGCCATCAGCTAGCATCAAGAGAGCGAACCATTCGGAGAAACATCATGGATATGGGTTTTCGGAGCCGAAGGCCCACTCGTGTGCCTACGGTCGCAGGTTCGAATCCTGCCTCGGGCATGGATGTGTGTGATCTCCTTAGGTTAGTTAGGTTTAAGTAGTTCTAGGTTCTAGGGGACTGATGACCTCAGATGGTAAGACCCATAGTGCTCAGATCCATTTGAACCATGCGTATTCAAACTCAGAGAAAGGGGCAGAATACGGTGCTGCGGCCGGCAACGGGTATGTAACACAAAAAGTGTCTGGCGCAGTTGTTACAGCTATCATTGCTGCTACTATGGCTGCTTATCAAGATTTAAGTGAGTTTGGAGGTGGCATTATAGTCGGCGCACGAGCCATGAGTCACGGCATTTCCGAGGTAGCGATGAAGTGGAGATTTTCCCGTACGACCATTTCACGAGTGTACCGTGAATATCAGGAATCCGGTAAAACATCAAAATTCCGACATCGCTGCGGCCGGAAAAAGATTCTGCAAGGACGGGACCAACGACGACTGAAGAGAATCGTTCAACGTGATAGAAGTGCAACCCTCCCGCAAATTGGTGCAGATTTCAATGCTGGGCTAACAACAAGTTTCAGTGTGCGAACCATTGAACGGAACATCATCGATATGGGCTTTTGGAGCCGAAGGACCACTCGTGTATCCTTGATGACTGCACGACACATAGCTTTACGCCTTGCCTGGGCTCCTCAGCCCCGTCATTGGACTGTTGATGACTGAAAACATGTTGCCTGGTCGGACGAATCTCGTTTCAAGTTGTATCGAGCGGATGGAAGTGTACGGGTATGGAGACAAACCCATGGGCCCTGCATGTCACCAGGGGACTGTTCAAGCTGGTGGTGTGGGTCGTGTGCAGTTGGAGTGATATGGGACCCCTGATACGTCTAGATACGACTCTGACAGGTGACACGTACGTAAGCATCCTGTCTGATAGCCTGCATCCATTCTTGTCCATTGTGCATTTCGACGGACTTGGACAATTCCAGCAGGACAATGCGACACACCACACGTCCAGAATTGCTACAGAGTAGCTCCAGGAACACTCTTCTGAGTTTAAACACCTCTCCGGACACGAACATTATTGAGCATATCTGGGGTGCCATGCAACGTGCTGTTCGGAAGAGATATCTACCCCCTCGTACTCTTACGGATCTACGGACAGCCCTGCAGGATTCATGGTGTCAGTTCCCTCCAGCACTACTTCAGACATTATTCGAGTCCACGCCACGTCGTGTTGCGGCACTTCTGCGTGCTCGCGGGGGCCCTACACGATATTAGGCAGGTGTACAAGTTTTTTTTGTCTTTAGTGTATTTACATATCTTGTCGAAATGAAGGTCACTTTGGATAATGGGGACAAAATCATCTTTCAAAACCTTCACGTACGTTTCGGTACTCACCGTGCCACCGAGGAATATCGCACCGCTTGTTCCTTGACTGTACACTGCACACCACACAGTCACCCATTGAGGACACTTCTCGATCGCGAAATGCGGATTCTCAGTCCCCAAAATGCGCCAGTTTTGCTTATTGACGAACCCATCCAAATGAAAGTCGGCTTCGTCGCTAAACCAAATCAAACATGCGCATACTAGTTCCCATCATGCACCGCGGCCAACCGTGCAGTTTGTACGCCCTAACGCAAACCGTTCAGAAGCTATGATGATTTTATTTCATACAGTTCAACAATTGTCACACAGTATGTTAACTTTCTTCTCAATGCCTTTGTCATAGTTAAAAACCGGCCTTGGTGGCCGAGCGGTTCTAGGCGCTTCAGTCCGGAACCGCGCGACTGCTACGGTCGCAGGTTCGAATCCTGCCTCGGGCATGGATGTCTGTGATGTCCTTAGGTTAGTTAGGTTTAAGTAGATCTAAGTTCTAGGGGACTGATGACCTAAGACAGACTGTTCCAACCGAGCTCCTTGGAGCCGGAGCGCTCCGGAGCGCTCACTGCGGCAGCTCGGAGCCCGCGTGGAGGGGGAAAGCGAACTCACTGCCCCCTGGCCGCATGCAGCCGTAATAACCCGTGCTCAATGACAGCTATGACTAGCCGCGGGAACTCTGTACCTCTACTGGAGGATACCTTTCTATTCATTGAGAGGGATGGTCGACCGCAGTGTTTTGTATGTCATAAAGTATTTAATTCTGCAAAGAGGTACAATATACAGAATTAAATACAGTCAGGTAGAAGGCGTTGCACGCAGAGAACTGGTAGCCAGGCCTAAGAATGACATACCAGGAGACGTAAGTTTAAAAACGGTTTCGTAATACAGAGGGTATCAAAACATGTAACATACTTTCAGGTGAATGAGAGCGGAGAAAACACTACTGAATCTGCAATTCGAGCAAGCTGCAGGGTCGCTCACATCATTGCGACAAGTGGCAAGCCGTTTTCGGTGGGACCACTCGTAAAATCGTGCAGGGTAGCAGTTGCAGAATGTTTGTTTCCAAGGGAGGTGCAGGCAATTGAAGGGGTTTGCCTGTCGAAGCAAACAATGTCTCGTCGAATCCTGGACATGGCAGCGGATTTAGAGACACAGCTCAGGAAAAAGGCGGAGAGCGTTGTCGCATTTTCGCTAGCGCTGGATGAAAGCACCGACATATCGGACTGTGCTCAGCTTGCAGCCTTTGTGCGTGGTGTCGACATGGAGCTGCAAGTAACTGAAGAACTCTTGGATGTGGTACAACTCGATTACACCGCAACAGGACGTGACATTTTTGAAGCTGTTTGTGAATCAGTGGACAATATGAATTTGCCGTGGGATAAGCTCCATTGTGTAGCGACAGACGGTGCACCACAAATGATCGGGCGTCACCGAGGTTTTGCTTCTCGTTTGAAAAATAAACTCAGGCACGAATTCGGGAAAGACATTTTGACTCTTCTTTGTTTTATTCACCAAGAGGCACTGTGTGCTGAAACAGTAGAGCTAGGAGGCGTAATGAAAGATGTCGTGAAGTGCGTGAATTTTGTGCGGCGTCAGAGGATTCCTGAAAGATGTGGAAGCGGAGTATGGGGATATACCTTACCACAGTACAGTTCGTTAGCAGAGTCGGGGAAAAGTTCTTGATGCTTTCTTTGCCATTCGTGAGGAAATATCCCTTTTTCTCGAAATGAAAGGGGAAGAATTGCGTTGTCTGAAAGATATAAAATGGATATCAGACCTGGCGTTCCTAGCTGACATAACTATGCATCTGAATAATTTAAATCTGTCATTGCAGGGCAAAGGGCAGCTAATCGTTGACATGTACGACCAGATCAAAGCGCTCATGGAAAAATTACGTTGATTTGAGAGGCAGATGAGTAATGGACATCTAACGTTCTTCAATGGTCTTGCTTCTTTAAAACTACCTGAAGGTACTACTTTCGGCGATTACCAAACAAAGTTAAAGCAGCTCATCACGTCGTTTGAAACACGATTCCGAGACCTCACTAGTTTGGAAATGGAACTTAAGGTGTTCAGCACTCCTTTTTCAGTTTCCACCGATGACTTGTCATCGTCACTTCAATTGGAGATTATTGATTTGCAAAATTCAAGTTTGTTGAAAGAGAGGTACTACAACACGTTGTATTTGTCACGATGGTAGTGTTCATTACAGAAAAAACATTTCCCAAACTTCACAACAATGCCCGCTCAGATCATGTGCATGTTTGGATTTACGTTTTGATGTGAGCAGCTTTTCTGAGCAATGAAAACAGTTATAAAGTAAGGAACGATCGTTTCTTCAGGATGCAACAATGAAGGCCATCCTCCGCATTAACGCTGCGAACACTTTGACGCCTGATATTTCCGATCTTGTAATGAAAAGATGTCAAACTACAGAGGCCCAATAAATGTAGTATGCAATTTGTTATAAAGCAGTTGTTTCTTATTTATTTCCTGAAGATCGTATTTCCTGGTGTAGCACGTCACCACGTCTTAGCAGCTAAGAGTGTGAGGTTTTCGATCTTGTAAGATGCAGCTGGCACATCAGAACGCTTGCCTTGCCGCCTGCCTCAGCCAGCCGTGCCACGTGCCGGCCCACTGGAATGGTCACAGCGAGCGACACGGCTCCCTGGAGCAGGGAGCGCTCCGCGGCTCACAACGGAGCCCACGAGCTGGAACAGCCTGACCTAAGATGTTAAGTCCCATAGTGCTCAGAGCCATTTGAACCATTTTCAAAGTTAAAACTAATATCACATTCTACACTGTAGTAAGACACTTATTCCAAAATTTTCTCATTCATTATTATTTCGGATATAATTGCCTTCTTTCTTTTGAAAGCCGTTATTTCTGTCTTATTTGCAGATAAAGTTTGCCATTTATCTCCTTCTATATATTGCTCTTTGAAAATTATATTCCGCTTCCTGTATAATAATCTGGTCATCAGCATATAACATAGTATTTACGGTACGCTCGATCCTATTTTAATTCCTCAGTGTATTTCATCTTTCCGCTTCGTAACTGTGCTTAAACAGTTCCGCTGGCTACCAAACTCTCCAGACACGAACATTATTGAGCGTATCTGGGATGCCTTGCAACGTCGTGTTTAGAGGAGATCTCCACCCCCTCGTACTCTTACGGATTTATGGACAGCTCTGCTTCAGACATTAGTCGAGTCCACGCCACGTCGTGTTGCTCTACTTCTGCGTGCTCGCGGGGGCCCTACACCATATTAGGCAGGTGTACCAGTTTCTTTGGCTCTTGAGGATATTTATGCATTGTTATAAGCAACAAGCAAGTCACTAGGTGTCACCGAGAGGTTTACTGTTGAAAATTCGACTGCATGCTTTCCAAAGGAAGTAGAAAAGGTAGGAACTTTTTGGATATAACTTCCCGTCGACGTCGTGGTCATTAGAGGCGGAGTTCGAGCTCCTGACTCTCTCAAGGATTGGGAAGGAAGTCGGTCGTACCAAGGGAACTATCCCAGCATTTGCCTGGAAAGATTTAAGGAAATTACGGAAAACATAAAGCTGGATGGTCGAATGCAGATTTGAACCGCCGTCCTCCCAAATGCGAGCCCGGTGTAATGACCACTGCTCCAGGTACGTCGCTCTGTCGTACGTTCCAAGAACGGTCGAACGTCCCGTTGCTTCCTCCCACATCCGTCTCACGAAGTTACCACGACGAGGAAGTCACAGGAATCCGTGCTAATGAGGACTTTTACCGACAGCCGATCTCCCCACGCGCTATTCGTCAATGCAACAGGGAAGGAGGATCGGATAGTGGTAACAGAAGTACCCCCCGCCGCACACCATTAGGTGGCTTGCGGGGTACAGACGTGGATGTAGTTAGTTAGTTAGTTAGTTACATGTCCTATAGATCATTTGAACGATTCTTTCATCGAACTAATGTGGGACGAGTCAGTTTATAGGGTATGTAGGCTATATGACTGGAGTTAATATTAATGAACACACTATTTATTTTAGCCCGACACATAACACATAAAACACCCGACACCGTAGACAAGGGTAAAATACAGGGAGCGAAAGGCTATTTACAATTTGTGCAGAAACCAGATGGCAGTTATAAGAGCCGAGGGGCATGAAAGGGCAGCAGTAGTTGGGAGTGAGGCAGGGTTGTAGCCTCTCCCCGATGTTATTCAATCTGTATATTGAGCAAGCAGTAAAGGAAACAAAAGAAAAATTCGGAGTAGGTATTAAAATTCATGGAGAAGAAGTAAAAACTTTGAGGTTCGCCGATGACATTGTAGTTCTGTCAGAGACAGCAAAGGACTTGGAAGAGCAGTTGAACGGAATGGACAGTGTCTTGAAAGGAGGATATAAGATGAACATCAACAAAAGCAAAACGAGGATAATGGAATGTAGTCAAATTAAATCGGGTGATGCTGAGGGAATTAGATTAGGAAATGAGACACTTAAAGTAGTAAAGGAGTTTTGCTATTTAGGGAGCAAAACAACTGATGATGGTCGAAGTAGAGAGGATGTAAAATGTAGACTGGCAATGGCAAGGAAATCGTTTCTGAAGAAGAGAAATTTGTTAACATCGAGTATAGATTTAAGTGTCAGGAAGTCGTTTCTGAAAGTATTTGTATGGAGTGTAGCCATGTATGGAAGTGAAACATGGACGATAACTAGTTTGGACAAGAAGAGAATAGAAGCTTTCGAAATTTGGTGCTACAGAAGAATGCTGAAGATAAGGTGGGTAGATCACGTAACTAATGAAGAGGTATTGAATAGGATTGGGGAGAAGAGAAGTTTGTGGCACAACTTGACTAGAAGAAGGGATCGGTTGGTAGGACACGTTTTGAGGCATCAAGGGATCACAAATTTACCATTGGAGGGCAGCGTGGAGGGTAAAAACCGTAGAGGGAGACCAAGAGATGAATACACTAAGCAGATTCAGAAGGATGTAGGTTGCAGTAGGTACTGGGAGATGAAGAAGTTTGCACAGGATAGAGTAGCATGAAGAGCTGCATCAAACCAGTCTCAGGACTGAAGACCACAACAACAACAACAAACAACATAATTTTCTTAATTTTTTTAATTTTCAAATATTTATTTATTTCTTTTTTGTGGCTACAAGTTTTTAAGTAGAAATTCGTGAACGAGAGTTGTCCACGAAAAATGATTTCAAATTGGATTTAATACTTGCTTCGCAACCTGTCAGACATTTTAAGCTGTAGGACAAATGATCAAAGATTTTTATTGCAGCATACTGAACTCTTCTCTTGTGATGGATTATTTATGACGAATTTCATTAGTGAAAATACGTATTGTGACGGCGCAGTTGCAATACCTAGGTCCTTGAAGACGTGCTTGCATCGAGTCTGTGTGTGAACTCCACATATTATTCTTAGTGCTCCCTTTGGTGCGACCAGTGCTTTCTTTCTAAGTGATGAGTGATCCCAGAAAATTATTCTGTATGACAGTACTGAATGGAAATATGCAAAATATGTCAGTAGCCTCGTACGTTTCTTTCCAAGATTAGCGATTATACGAAGAGCAAAAGTAGCTGAACATAATTGTTCGAGAACCTTAGTTCCAGTTCAAGTTTTCATCAATGTGTGGACAGAAAAAAATTTAGAGCCTTGTACTCTATTTTCTGACTCCTGCTCATATGCTACAGCAGTTGTTTGTATGCCTGTAATTGTTGTGCAGAACTGAATAGTGTGTGTGTGTGTGTGTGTGTGTGTGTGTGTGTGTGTGTGTGTGTGTGTGTGTGCGCGTGTTTTTCTTTTTTTCAATATTTAGGGAGTTTCCGTTTTCAGAGAACCATGTAATAATTATTTGGAAAATATCATTTCGCAAGACTTCCGTTCTTCCCTCTGTAATACGATTTATTATAACACAAGTATCGTCTACAAAAAGTATCAATTTTACATGTTGAATGTTAAGTGGAAAGTCATTCACATATGTAAGAAATAGTAGTGGTCCCAAAACTGAACCTTGCAGATCTCACGTTGTGATTTTATTTTTCCACAGTAGCTGAAATTTTCTACCTTTCTGACATAGTCTGAATTATTGTTTGTTAAGTATGATTCACACTGGCTCTGCGAAAAGCCGTCAATTCTATAACACTTGATCAACCCAGCCGTCAGAAAAGTCATCAATTACATAAAACGTGAGTTTTTTTTTAAATAGAGGTTCATGATCTTCACTGTCAAACGCCGTGAACAGTGTTCTGGTGTAACCACAAACGCCAGAGCAAAGAACAAGAACGCAAGACCAGAGAAGGCGTTGAGGCGATGTCAGGCAGTGGTGCGCTGATTAGGACCGCGCCACAACAGGAGCGGTCTCTGCAAGAAGTGAATATAAGCGCCGCTCCTGCCAACCTCGGCCGGACATTAGTACTCAGTATCTGCTCGGTGTCGGGACATTAGTGGGCAGGATTCGCAGAGTATTAGCGACCCGCCAGGTTATCCGAGAGCGCTAATGCGCTGCTTCCTGGACTTGGGTAGGCGCTCCTGCCCTGCATCGAATCCGTCTGGCGGTTTAACGACGTAGGCCGGTGTGCCGGCCAGCCCGGGTGTGGTTTTTAGGCGGTTTTCCACATCCCACTAGGTGAATACTGGGCTGGTCCTTACGTCCCACCTCAGTTACACGGCTCGCAGACATCTGAACACATTCGCACTATTCCATGGATTACACTGCGCACAGACAGTTGGGGTACACTAATTCCGTCCCGGGGGGTACGGGGTGGCTGCAGGAAGGGCATATGGCCAGCCCTTCAATTAACCTTGCCAAATCCGATTAACCATTCTGACCCTGAGTCCTTGCAGGAAAAGGCACAAGCAAAAGAAAGAAAGAAAGAAAATGCTCATAGTATTAGCACGGCCTAACGGAGAGTGCTATGATACCAGATTGTAGTGAACCGTATCCATCGCTTGTTTGAAGATCGTGTATAGCAAGGACTCGAATTTATGTTGCATGTCGCCCATCGCTTGCGACACCATTGTACATTAAAGTTCTGTCAACCTGCTTTATAGAAAGTAAAACTATTAATGTTATTTGCTTGAATTTTTGTACGGCATTCCGAGAACGCAGCATCCTTTAGACCCCCTATACGAGACAAGTGGGCAGGACCCCACATTTGGCGACGAAGCCTCAACAAACAGATCGGTAAAAATACCAACTGGCGATACATTAATACTTAAGGCGTGTACTATCTAATGACTGAATGTGAAACGTCCCTTAGAAAAATTATGAATAACTGTGCTGGTAAACTTCTTCGTTATTTGATACAAAGACAGCTGATCAAAAACTCAACGTAGTCAAACAGTTTACGTATTCTGATCATCACTAAACTGGCACACAATATTTTTAGCGCAACGCAATCTGACTTTCAATAATCCCTTCAAAACAATGGCCCGGACTAACATCAACCTATACCTTTCACAAATCGCTTACCTCACAAAACTCTTCGTTACTCGAACTACTGCAATACAGTGAGCGCCAATACTGCCAGCTAAATAAAAGATTCTAACTACTTAAGTCACTAACTACTGATAGGCATAGTTAGCAAATGAAAGATTTTGATTGAGAACAAACAATGTATTTACGTTAATAGTGTTCAAAGGTCATTATATATCAGTTCATGACATCCAGTCTTACAAATTTACTGTCTCTGATGGACACACGTCCAGATCATCCGCTCTCAAAGCTCCGCCATCTCTCTCCCCACATCCACCACTGCTGGCGGCTCACCTCCAACTGCGCAACGCTACGCGCTGTTCACATCCAGTTGCCCAACACTACAACAGCGAATATTCCAACAATGAATCCAACCAGCCACAGACTGCACACAGCAGTGATTTTCATACATGGCCTTACGTGGCGTTACCAACGTAAAAACCTAAACAGCCTACTTACAAATGTACAGGGTGATTCAAAAAGAATACCACAACTTTAAAAATGTGTATTTAATGAAAGAAACAAAATATAACCTTCTGTCATACATCATTACAAAGAGTATTAAAAAAGGTTTTTTTTCACTCAAAAACAAGTTCAGAGATGTTCAATATGGCCCCCTCCAGACACTCGAGCAATATCAACCCGATACTCCAACTCGTTCCACACTCTCTGTAGCATATCAGGCGTAACAGTTTGGATAGCTGCTGCTATTTCTCGTTTCAAATCATCAATGGTGGCTGTGAGAGGTGGCCGAAACACCATATCCTTAACATACCCCCAGAAGAAAAAATCGCAGGGGGTAAGATCAGGGCTTCTTGGAGGCCAGTGATGAAGTGCTCTGTCACGGGCTGCCTGGCGGCCGATCCATCGCCTCGGGTAGTTGACGTTCAGGTAGTTACGGACAGATAAGTGCCAATGTGGTGGCGCTCCATCCTGCTGAAATATGAATTGTTGTGCTTCTTGTTCGAGCTGAGGGAACAGCCAATTCTCTAACATTGCTGGATGCGTGCTACAATTTCATCACTCGTTCTCGGCCGTCCAGAACTTTTCCCTTTGCACAAACACCCATTCTCTGTAAACTGTTTATACCAACGTTTAATACACCACCTATCAGGAGGTTTAACACCATACTTCGTTCGAAATGCACGCTGAACAACTGTCGTCGATTCACTTCTGCCGTACTCAATAACACAAAAAGCTTTCTGTTGAGCGGTCGCCATGTTAGCATCAACTGACGCTGACGCCTAGTCAACAGCCCCTCGAGCGAACAAATGTACAACTAAATGAAACTTTATAGCTCCCTTAATTCGCCGACAGATAGTGCTTAGCTCTGCCTTTTGTCGTTGCAGAGTTTTAAATTCCTAAAGTTGTGGTATTCTTTTTGAATCACCCTGTATAATTAACATTCTCAGCCGAGGAAACGTCCTGGAATCGAAACTGTGATGTAGATGCAGACTATCCTGTGGTGCTCCATCATACTGGTCTTGGTACTGAAGTCAACATCAACAACAACGACAAGCTCTCGTGCTTCAGTCTGGAACCGCACGGTCATAGGTTCGAATCCTGCCTTGGGCATGGATATGTGTCATGTCCTTAGGTTAGTTAGGATGAAGAAGTTCTAGGGGACTGATGACATGACACGTTAAGTCCCATAGCGCTCAAAGCCATTTGAACCATTCTTTGAACAAGCTCTCGTCAACAACGTCCGGAGAGTACTCGCCTACAGCATCCTGTTTATGGTTCAAATGGCTCTGAGCACTATGGGACTTAATATCCATGGTCATCAGTCCCCTAGATCCTAGAACTACTTAAACCTAACCAACCTAAGGACATCACACACATCCATGCCCGAGGCAGGATTCGAACCTGCGACCGTAGCAGTCGCGCGACTCCGGACTGAGCGCCTAGAACCGCTAGACCACCGCGGCCGGCAGCATCCTGTTTATCAGGTCGACAACTCGTAGCGAGATGGAATGGGCGAGTTCCCGATCGCCTGCTTTTTGTATCGATCTCTCTCCCTCCCTCCCACGCTCGCTCCTGTCTCGACCTCAGTGTTAACGACCTCTTAATGGCCGCCGTTCCAGTGCTCCAGTGCGGCCAGGAGTAATCGAGGCTGGAAATAATCCCTGCTTGGCGTGCTCCAGCAAAGACGCGAGTCCATAAAAAAAGTTACGCCGCCGTGCGGCGCGCCCTTTGCATTCGCCATAAAAAGCCATAACTGGCCTCTATCGGGCCGTTCCAGGGCCGAGATTGGCTCTGTTTAAAGGGGCCAAACTCATCATTCCGGCAGCGGTTTCTGCCACCGAAGCGGCGGAGCGCCGCTGCCGGAATAAACGTCGTTCCATTTCGTGACTCCCCGCCCCTACCGAGGGCAACTTCTCGCTGCCGGCATTCAGCCTGGGGAATACGCCGCAGTTAAAATACAGCCGTGTTTGAAACCTGGTAGTCAGGGCAAGGCAGGATCCGGTTACACACAATTTATTGTATTATTATTATTATCGTTAATTCCCCATTAAGGAGAGCGTTAAAACACAATCAATATTCACAATGACAATATGGTACATAAATTGGTACATTTCAAATTCATGGCACTTTTTTCTGTCTCTTTCTTTTCTCTTCCCAAAAACCTTTCATAAATTCACTGTGTTTCTTCTTCCTCTCTTCTGTCCACTTCTTTCCTGGTTTCTTCTCTTTTGGTGTTTCTTCGAATTTCTGTTTGTTGATTTTTTCTCTGTATTTTTCTCTGTTTGATATTTCTTCTGTGGAGATGTTTAGATTTTTGAGGTCTTCCATGGTTTCCTTTACCCATTTAGTTTTCACCTTATTCGTCACCACTATGTTAAAAATCTTCTTGGTCAGCCTATTTTCATTCATCCTATGAATGTGCCCATAGAATTTTGCCCTTCTTTTTCTGATATTGTCTGTAATTGTCTCTGCCTGTTTGTACAATTCGTTTGTTGGTCTCTTTATCCAGATCCCCTGTCTCTGAACTGGCCCATAGATCTTTCTCAGAATCTTCCTCTCTTGCTTTTCCATTTCCTTGATTTTAGTTCTTCCTCTGATTACTGTTGTTTCTGAGGCATACAAGGCCTCAGGTAAGACTACTGTTTTGTAATGTCTTAATTTGGCATTGACAGAAATATTTCTTTTATTGTAATGGTTCCAGGTGAGTCTGTATGCTTTTTGTAGTTTTGTAACCCTTTCTTCATTGGCTGTTGAATTCAGTCCTGTTTTCTGTATAATCTCTCCCAGGTATTTGAAACTTTCTACTTGTGTTATCTTTCCGTACTTTGTTATCAATGGGCTTCTGTCTGCAGATTTTGTGTCCACGTACTGGGTTTTTTCATATGATATTTGTAGTCCTGTTCTGGCTGCGATTTCATGCAATATCTCTAGGGCTTCGCTGGCTTCTTTTCTGTCATTTGTAATGATGGCTATATCGTCGGCAAAGGCCAGACATTTTATGTTGACGGTTCTATTTTTCTCTCTCCCCATCTTTACCCCATTGACTCCTTTGTCCCACGTCCTGATAATTTTCTCTAAAACAGCGTTAAATAAAATGGGTGACAGGCCATCTCCCTGTCTCACTCCTGTCTTGATTTCGAAAGATTCTGAGATCTCGCCCATGAACTTCACTTTTGACTTTGTATTAATGAAGGAATAAACAACTGTGCAAATAATATTGGGACTAAACTTCTGAGGTCATCAGTCCCCTAGAACTTAGAACTACTTAAACCTAACTAACCTAACGACGTCACACATATCCATGCCCGAGGCAGGATTCGAACCTGCGACCACAGCGGCGGCGCGGTTCCACACTGTTTCAGTTGAAACATCCGGGCTGAGAGGTCGTGGTCGATGTATAAAATTCTCACCTGGTGTTTCGTCTCCATCTGCGGGAGACATCTTCTGAGGTCGTCCGGCTACTGCCACTAAGGCTGTAGGTACTCTCACATTTATAGAGCGCGTAGAGGGCACCACCATTCGTCACGTGATGCCTATCTTTGGAAGGCGTCATCATTGTCGATTAAGAGTAATCGATTGTCATTTAGCCGGCCCAACGTCGACATTCACATTTTGTCCAACTTTAAAACTTCCTCTCTTCTATTAAAATTGTTGTCGTGTTTGTGAATCTCTGTTGCTTATCTATACATGCGCACATGATAATGGGATGTTCGTGCTAGAACGCATGTCTCATCAAATTTAATTTCGTGATTCCCATCACGAAAAAAACGCCCAGCTACGGCCGATTTTTCGATGTGTCCTAAGCGACAGTTTCTTTTACGTACAGCTAAGCGGGTGTTTACACTTCTTTTCGTTGTTCCAATACATACTTGTCCACAACTGCATGGAATTTTGTATGCCCCAGGTGTTGCTAGGGGGTGTCGGGCAACGCTTGGGATACCGAGTGGCGCCAGTCAACGTGAGTAGAAGACAAACAACCACAACCGTGCCAACTCTAAACGATACCGTCTGGGTTTCAACAGAGGGCGGGAACCTACAAACAGCATCAATGCGAGCCACACCACAGCTCAGTATTATTAAGGGGCTCCGGAACGCCCTATACTTGCAATGTTAAAATAACGCTTATAAATTACATCTTTCCTCACAAAGTATTTGAGGTAGGAAGTTGAACTTTTTACAGATTATTTATTGAAATATGGGCTACAACTTAACACAGGGATTTTACAAAATTTTAGTTCAGTTATTAAGGACGATTTTTTTGCAATTGTAATGAAAATTCACAACATTTTTTTGCAATTTTTTATTTATATATTCAAAAACATACAGTTTTTTGGAAAAAGGCTGTGTTAAATTATGCAGAAGGTACTGTGTAACATTTACTGAAAGTTTGAAACAAATATGTTTGGAAGATCCTTAGAAAACATATAATTAGTATGAGAAAATAAAAGTTTTGGGAATCGAGCGACAAAGATTGGATTAACTTTTTAGTGCATTCCAGGTCCATAGGATGGATTATCTTCATCCTCTGCAAACTCCTCCTCCAGCTTCCTCTTGTTCCTCCTCCTGTTTACTCTTGCTTGTATTTCTAGACTCTTTACAGCCTTGTCTGCAGCCCGAAGGCGTTCCTTGTCTAAAGCAAGCATCGCTCGTTGTTGTGTTCGTAGATTTTGCTACCATTTTCTTCAGTTGCAGTTACTGCAACACTGTTCCAAAAGGTGGTCATGTATGAACACTTATCACATTTCAGTTGTATTTCACTACCAAGTCCTATGTGCTTTATTATGGAGAGTTCCAGACCAACTTCACTAAAATGAATACATCTTACACAGTTTGAAAAAATTCCTTTGAGAACCGACATATCAAATATTTCATTCACATCCGATTCGCCCATAAAACATTCATAGTTTTCACTCATTGAACCAAGCTTCTTCTGTGAAGTATTTTCTTTCCCACTTTGACTGCTATGGGCAGGTGTACTTGAGAGGTTAGGTTCACTCACTTGGTTATCGTCTTTATTGTTTACAGTAATAACACATACCTTTGGCTTTCCAACATTTCTCCTTTTCTTAAAAGCCTTCAGAGGATTTCTAATAACTTTACTTTTGCTCATTATTATACTTCAACAAAACAGAGACTCAAGAAACAGAATTAATTACGAATATTTTCGGGATAACGACAGAGTAAATAAACATGAAACAATCGACAATCACGCCAGCGATATATATTGAACCATCACAGGTTAGCCACAACACATACTTTATCTCACATCACTAAAATGTACCTGATGAACACGGACGTTAATAATAACACCATTTGACAGCAGTTTAACAGCGCCACAGTGGGTCACGCCCATGTAGAACACATTTCAAAAAAATTTTAAAAATAGTTGTAGTCTTCGGAATTGAATAAATTATATATCTATTAAAAGGTAATAGTCTGCAGATTTAGAAAACGCAAAAAAGTAAAAATTGAACTTTTCATGATTTTGAGCCTTTCCGGAGCCCCTTAATGCTGAGGCTGTAACTTTACATAAAACTTTTACTCGCTATTGGCCCACTTCAACCTCATCATATTTTTTTTATTTTTAATATGGCTTCCATGGTCATTTCATAGTCTTATACAGGGTCTTATTCAGGGTGAGATTAATAGTTTATGTAAAAGGTTGTGTGTATGTGTGTGTGTGTGTGTGTGTGTGTGTGTGTGTGTGTGTGTGTGTGTATGTGTATGTGTGTGTGTGTGTGTGTGTGTGTGTGTGTGTGTGTGTGTATCTATGTAGATTATGTTTCACTTACGATTTCTTTTTTTGTTATGTTCTTCATTGCCAAGTTCAGTGTTTTGAGTGAAACATAATGTAAATAGACACACACACACACAGACAGACATCCTTTCACATAAATTATTAGTCGTAGCCATAGCTACAACCGTTTAGAAATCGTAATTTTTGCGTTAATGTTTTGACTACATTATGTTCTATATAGTTGCAGGTGACATACTGCAAAGAAAAACAGACATTATAAAAACGTAATATAGCAGGAAAACCACACCATGTAGTAAGAAGGTACGAATTAACAATTTTATGTGCTCCTCAAAAACCTGTAATTACGATTTAGAAACTAATATTTGTATGTATTTAAATAGTAAAGAACATTTCTTATGTTTAACAAACATAACAACAAAAAAACCACTGATGGTGCTGCAACTGCAGTCAAACATGTCTGGGACAGCAAACAAAATAGTGTTTTGCTAAAGGCAGACCCCACTCAAAAACATATGGTAACAAATAGCATTTATAACTTGACAACATATTTACAAGAATAACATTCAGCACAGCTAATAAATGAAACTTCGCAAAACACGTAGAAATTTTATGATCATCCACAGAGTTGTGGTGTTTCAAGTTGTGTATGGGTATGTTCCGTATACTCGTTCCTTTAACAGTCCCCAGAAGTAACAGCCAGAAGTGGACAAGTCTAATGACATAGGAAACCAAAAGCCTTTGCTGGTTGCCCTCTCTGATATAAACACCTCATCCACACAGGACAATGACGCAGCTGATGTGTGGCGTGTTGCACCGTCCTGCTGAAAGCAACACATCCGACGCTTCTCTTCTGTCAAATTTGAATAAAACTCCTCCCGGATTCCCAGATATACGTCACTGTTCAATCTAGTCCCAAAGAATGTTGTTGTTGTTCTGGTCTTCAGTCCTGAGACTGGTTTGATGCAGCTCTCCATGCTACTCTATCCTGTGCAAGCTTCTTCATCTCCCAGTACCTACTGCAGCCTACATCCTTCTGAATCTGCTTAGTGTATTCATCTCTTGGTCTCCCTCTACGATTTTTACCCTCCACGCCGCCCTCCTATACTAAACCGGTGATCCCTTGATGCTTCAGAACATATCCTACCAACCGATCCCTTCTTCTAGTCAAGTTGTGCCACAAACTCCTCTTCCCCCCAATTCTATTCAATACTTCCTTATTAATTATTCGATCTACCCATCTAACATTCTATTCAATACTTCATCATTACTTATGTGATCTACTCATCCAATCTTCAAAATTATTCTGTAGCACCACATTTCGAAAGCTTCTATTCTCTTCTTGTCCAAACTATTTATCGTCCATGTTTCACTTCCATACATGGCTACACTCCATACATATACTTTCAGAAACGACTTCCTGACGCTTAAATCTATACTCGATGTTAACAAATTTCTCTTTTTCAGAAACGCTTTCCTTGCCATTGTCAGTCTACATTTTATATCCTCTCTACTTCGACCATCATCAATATTTTGCTTCCCAAATAGCAAAACTTCTTTACTACTTTAAGTATCTCATTTCCTAATCTAATTCCCTCAGCATCGTCCGATTTAATTCGACTACATTGCATTATCCTCGTTTTGCTTTTGTTGATGTTCATCTTATACCCTCCTTTCAGAACACTGTTAATTCCGTTCAACTGCTCTTCCAAGTCCTTTGCTGTCTCTGACAGAATTACAATGTCATCGCCAAATCTCAAAGTTTTTATTTCTTCTGCTTGGATTTTAATACCTACTCCGAATTTTTCTTTTGTTTCCTTTACTGCTTGCTCAATATACAGATTGATTAACATCGGGGATAGGCTAGAACACTGTCTCACTCCCTTCCCAACCACTGCTTCCCTTTCATGTCCCTCGACTCTTATAACTGCCATCTGTACAAATTGTAAATAGCCATTCGCTCCCTGTATTTTACCCCTGCCACCCTTAGAATTTGAAAGAGAGTATTCCAGTCAACATTGTCAAAAGCTTCCTCTAAGTCTACAAATGTTAGAAACGTAGGTTTGCCTTTCCTTAAACCATCTTGTAAGGTAAGTCGTAGGTTCTATGGAATCGGAACTGATCTTCCCCGAGGTCGGTTTCTACCAGTTTTTCCATTCAAATGCAAATAATTCATGTTAGTATTTTGCAGCTGTGACTTATTAAACTGATAGCCAACACTTTCTTTCCTTGCGATTGGAATTATTATAGCCTTCTTGAAGTCTGAGGGTATTCAGTAGTTCTAATGAAATGTTGTCTACTCCCAGGGCCTAGTTTCGACTTAGCACTTTCAGTGCTCTGTCAAACTCTTCACGCAGTATCGTATCTCTCATTTCATCTTCATCTACCTCCTCTTCCATTTCCATAGTATTTCGCTGAACTCCATCGCCGTTGTATAGACCCTCTATATACTCGTTCCACCTTTCCGCCTTCACTTCTTTGCTTCGAACTGAGCTCTTGACACTGATACAAGTGGTTCTCTTTCATCCAAAGGTCTCTTTAATTTTCCTGTAAGAAGTAGCTATCATACCTATAGTGATATATGCCTCTACATCCTTACATTTGTCTTATAGCTATCCCTGCTTAGCCACTTTGCACTTCCTGTCGATCTCATTTTTGAGACGTTTGTATTCCGTTTCGCCTGCTTCATCTACTCCGTTTTTCTATTTTCTCCTTTCATCACTTAAATTCAATACATCTTCTGTTACCCAAGGATTTCCACCAGCCCTGGGCTTTTTACTTACTTGATCATCTGCTGCCTTCACTATTTCATCTCTCAAAGTTAGGCAGCCTTCCTCTACTGCATTTTTCTCCTGCTCTTGTCAGTCGTTCCCTAATGCTCCCCCTGAAACTCTGTACAATGTCTGGTTTACTCAGTTTATCCAGGTCCCATCTCCTTAAATTCCCACCATTTTGCAGTTTCTTCCCTTTTAATCTACAATTCATAACCAGTAAATTGTGTTCAGAATCCACATCTGCCCCTGAAAATGTCTTACAATTTAAAACCTTATTCCTAAATCTCTGTCCTACTATTATATAATCACTTTATTACTATTTATATAAATTTATATAAATTACTGTTATATAAACACTAATGGCCCTTAAAATTGCTACACCAAGAAGAAATACACATGATAAACGGGCATTCATTGGGCAAATATATTATACTAGAACTGATATGTGATTACATTTTCACGCGGTTTGGGTGCCTAGATCCTCAGAAATCAGTACCCAGAACAACCACCTCTGGCCGTAATAACGGCCTTGATACGCCTGGGCATTGAGTCAAACAGAGCGTGGATGGCGTGTACAGGTACAGCTGCCCATGCAGCTTCAACACGATACCACAGTTCATCAAGAGTAGTGACTGGCGTATTGTGACGAGCCAGTTGCTCGGCCACCGTTGACCAGACGTTTTCAATTGGTGAGAGATCTGGAGAATGTACTGGCCAGGGCAGCATTCGAACATTTTATGTATCCAGAAAGGCCCGTACAGGACCTGCAACATACGAGGACTTCTTGCGATTATCTGCTGCACGTGCCTCTTTCATTCAGGTGTGCAGACAGGTGGAGGTCTGTTGCTGGGAGCATTTTCAACCGATCCTGAATGCCGCCATTTTTCAATCAGTTCCCGTACGGTGCTTTTTGCTGTTACAGAACATCCTGAAAATGTCTCCTGAAACAAATTCTTTCTTTTCACAGAAGATCCAGAACGAATGAACGCTTCAACAATGGCAACACCCTCGGGTAACAAATTTGGCATTAACACACATTCACACTAACCTGGCTTCGCACAACCAGGCCTTTTTCTCAGCTGGTTTCGTCAAACATCCGCGCAGTGTCGCTACATGAGAGAAAATGATTAGTTCGTGCACAACTGTGAGGACGGAATTTCTGGTTTTCCATTATTATTGCCATGCGGCGCGGGCACGCAGTGGAGCCTTATCGTCGCGTACAACAGGGTGGTTTTACGTGCCGCACCCTGTATAAGTACTTCATACGAGGTGTGGCTAGAAAAAAACCGGACTAGTACTGGTGAAACAATAACACGAATGCAATAAGGCTGAAAGTCGCGTGGCCTGTCACGTGACTCTCGCGCCGCCTACTGCTCGAGTTTCATCTGCCTCCTGCACTCAGTCTGCCCGTGGCGTCTGTTTTAAGTAGTTGACGTTTTGTCTGTGCGTCGGAAAATGTTGAGTGTACAGAAAGAACAGCGTCTTAACATCAAATTTTGTTTCAAACTAGAAAAATCGGCAAGTGAAACGTTTGTATTGTTACAACAAGTGTACGGCGATGATTGTTTATCGCGAACACAAGTGTTTGAGTGGTTTAAACGATTTAAAGATGGCCGCGAAGACACCAGTGATGACACTCCCACTGGCAGACCATTGTCAGCAAAAACTGATGCAAACATTGAAAAAATCGGTAAACTTGTTCGACAAGATCGCCGTTTAACAATCAGAGCAGTGTCTGAGCTAACAGGAGTTGACAAGGAAAGTGTTAGGCAGATTCTTCATGAAAGTTTCAATATGAACAAAGTGTGTTCAGAAATGATTCCAAAGTGTCTCACAATTGAACAGAAGGAACGCCGAAGAATGATTTGTTGTGACATCCTGGAAAACATTGAAAGTGATCCCACCTTCTTACAAAATGTTATTACTTGCGATGAATCGTAGTTTTTTACTTACGATCCCGAAACTAAACGCCAATCGATGCATTGGAAAACTCCTAGTTCTCCACGACAAAAAGAAGCACGAATGTCAAAATCGAAATTCAAGGCAATGATGATTGTTTTTTTTTGACATCAAAGGGATTGTGCACATTGATTGGGCACCAGAGGGACAAACAGTGAATCAGCATTACTACATTAGCGTCCTGGCTACCCTACGTGAGCGAGTACGGAGAAAACGGAACTATTTGTGGAGAAAAAAGTCATGGATCCTTCACCAAGACAATGCCCTAGCTCACAGTGCGTTGTCAATGAAGATGTTTTTGGCAAAACACAACATTCCCATCTTAGATCATCCACCCTACTCACCTGATTTGGCCCCCTGTGACTTTTTTCTTTTCCCTAAAGTCAAGTCAGCTTTGAAAGGAACTAGATTTGAGACTGTTGAAGCAGTAAAAGAAAAAGCGACGGAAGTAATGTATGGACTTACCGAAAATGATCTGCAGCATTGCTATGAAGAGTGGAAAATTCGTATGGAGCGGTGCAGAGACCGAGGAGGAGAGTACATTGAAGGAGATAACATGAAATTGTAAATAATTGTAAATAAATGTTTTTTCCAGCATCAGTCCGGTTTTTTTCTAGCCGCACCTCGTATGTAAAAGGTTAAAAATACACAAAAATATACGTAATGTGAAGAAGCAAACAATCAAACCAGAGAAAAAATTCTGACTGAATATCTGGATCTGTAACCATTGTACACTTCTTTTTGTCACCAAATGTAGCTCTCTGAGTCTACCAGGAAATTTTCGTAGTATACACTCTGTTCTGTGTCGTTTGCACAGGATCACACAGTCATTCGCCGGGGCATCGTTAAACCCTCATTAATATTGTCAGGCACCACATCTTCCACCAACTGTACGGAATCAATTGAGGCCTGTCCACAGTTTCTTGGAAAGACCGAATCCATTCACACGTTTGTTAGGGTCAATTTGCGGTTGTTTCCTGATGATACCGTGGTGTACGGTAAGGTGTCGAAGTTGAGTGATCACAAAATTTCTGGTTGGTTATGATGAATGGCAGCTAGCCCTAAATGTAGAAAAATGTAAGTTAATGCTGATGAGTAGGAAGATCAAATCTGTAATGTTAGCATACAGTATTGATCTGAGGTCATCAGTCCCCAAGACATTTTTTTTTTTTTGTCATCAGTCTACTGACTGGTTTGATGCGGCCCGCCACGAATTCCTTTCCTGTGCTAACCTCTTCATCTCAGAGTACCACTTGCAACCTACGTCCTCTATTATTTGCTTAACGTATTCCAATCTCTGTCTTCCTCTACAGTTTTTGCCCTCTACAGCTCCCTCTAGTACCATGGAAGTAATTCCCTCATGTCTTAGCAGATGTCCTATCATCCTGTCCCTTCTCCTTATCAGTGTTTTCCACATATTCCTGTCCTCTCCGATTCTGCGTAGAACCTCCTCATTCCTTACCTTATCAGTCCACCTAATTATCAACGTTCGTCTATAGCACCACATCTCAAATGCTTCGACTCTCTTCTGTTCCGGTTTGCCCACAGTCCATGTTTCACTACCATACAATGCTGTACTGCAGACGTACATCCTCAGAAATTTCTTCCTCAAATGAAGGCCGGTATTTGATATTAGTAGACTTCTCTTGGCCAGAAATGCCTTTTTTGCCATAGCGGGTCTGCTTTTGATGTCCTCCTTGCTCCGTCCGTCATTGGTTATTTTACTGCCTAGGTAGCAGAATTCCTTAACTTCATTGACTTCGTGACCATCAATCCTGATGTTAAGTTTCTCGCTGTTCTCATTTCTACTACTTCTCATTACCTTCGTCTTTCTCCGATTTACTCTCAAACCATACTGTGTATTCATTAGACTTTTCATTCCGTTCAGCAGATCATTTAATTCTTCTTCACTTTCACTCAGGATAGCAATGTCATCAGCGAATCGTATCATTGATATCCTTTCGCCTTGTATTTTAATTCCACTCCTGAACCTTTCTTTTATTTCCATCATTGCTTCCTCGATGTACAGATTGAAGAGTAGGGGCGAAAGGCTACAGCCTTGTCTTACACTCTTCTTAATACGAGCACTTCGTTCTTGATCGTCCACTCTTATTATTCCCTCTTGGTTGTTGTACGTATTGTATATGACCCGTCTCTCCCTATAGCTTACCCCTACTTTTTTCAGAATCTCGAACAGCTTGCACCATTTTATATTGTCGAACGCTTTTTCCAGGTCGACAAATCCTACGAAAGTGTCTTGATGTTTCTTTAGCCTTGCTTCCATTATTTGCCGTAACGTCAGAATTGCCTCTCTCGTCCCTTTACTTTTCCTAAAGCCAAACTGATCGTCACCTAGCGCATTCTCAATTTTCTTTTCCATTCTTCTGCGTATTATTCTTGTAAGCAGCTTCGATGCATGAGCTGTTAAGCTGATTGTGTGATAATTCTCGCACTTGTCAGCTCTTGCCGTCTTCGGAATTGTGTGGATGACGCTTTTCCGAAAGTCAGATGGTATGTCGCCAGACTCATATATTCTACACACCAACGTGAATAGTCGTTTTGTTGCCACTTCCCCCAATGATTTTAGAAATTCTGATGGAATGTTATCTATCCCTTCTGCCTTTTTTGACCGTAAGTCCTCCAAAGTTCTTTTAAATTCCGATTCTAATACTGGATCCCCTATCTTTTCTAAATCGATTCCTGTTTCTTCTTCTATCACATCAGACAAATCTTCACCCTCATAGAGGCTTTCAATGTATTCTTTCCACCTATCTGCTCTCTGCTCTGCATTTAACAGTGGAATTCCCGTTGCACTCTTAATGTTACCACCGTTGCTTTTAATGTCACCAAAGGTTGTTTTGACTTTCCTGTATGCTAAGTCTGTCCTTCCGAAAATCATATCTTTTTCGATGTCTTCACATTTTTCCTGCAGCTATTTCGTCTTAGCTTCCCTGCACTTCCTATTTATTTCATTCCTCAGTGACTTGTATTTCTGTATTCCTGATTTTCCCGGAACATGTTTGTACTTCCTCCTTTCATCAATCAACTGAAGTATTTCTTCTGTTACCCATGGTTTCTTCGCAGCTACCTTCTTTGTACCTATGTTTTCCTTCCCAGCTTCTGTGATGGCCCTTCTTAGAGGTGTCCATTCCTCTTCAACTGTACTGCCTACTGGGCTATTCCTTATTGCTGTATCTATAGCGTTGGAGAACTTCAAACGTATCTCGTCATTCCTTAGTACTTCCGTATCCCACTTCTTTGCGTATTGATTCTTCCTGACTAACGTCTTGAACTTCAGCCTACTCTTCATCACTACTATATTGTGATCTGAGTCTATATCTGCTCCTCGGTACGCCTTACAGTCCAGTACCTGATTTCGGAAACTCTGTCTGACCATGATGTAATCTAATTGAAATCTTCCCGTATCTCCCGGCCTTTTCCAAGTATACCTCCTCCTCTTGTGATTCTTGAACAGGGTATTCGCTATTACTAGCTGAAAATTGTTACAGAACTCAATTAGTCTTTCTCCTCTTTCATTCCTTGTCCCAAGCCCATATTCTCCTGTAACCTTTTCTTCTGCTCCTTCCCCTACAACTGCATTCCAGTCGCCCATTACTATTAGATTTTCGTCCCCCTTTACATACTGCATTACCCTTTCAATATCCTCATACACTTTCTCTATCTGTTCATCTTCAGCTTGCGCCTTGCGACGTCGGCATGTATACCTGAGCTATCATTGTCGGTGTTGGTCTGCTGTCGATTCTGATTTGAACAACCCGGTCACTGAACTGTTCACAGTAACACACCCTCTGCCCTAACTTCCTATTCATAACGAATCCTACGCCTGTTATACCATTTTCTGCTGCTGTTGCTATTACCCGATACTCATCTGACCAGAAATCCTTGTCTTCCTTCCACTTCACTTCACTGACCCCTACTATATCTAGATTGAGCCTTTGCATTTCCCTTTTCAGATTTTCTAGTTTCCTTACCACGTTCAAGCTTCTGACATTCCACACCCCGACTCGTAGAACGTTATCCTTTCGTTGATTATTCAGTCTTTTTCTCATGGTAACCTCCCCCTTGGCAGTCCCCTCCCGGAGATCCGAATGGGGGACTATTCCGGAATCTTTTGCCAATGGAGATATCATCATGACACTTCTTCAATTACAGGCCACATGTCCTGTGGATACACGTTACGTGTCTTTAATGCAGCGGTTTCCATTGCCTTCTGCATCCTCATGTCGTTGATCATTGCCGATTCTTCCGCCTTTAGGGGCAATTTCCCACCCCTAGGACAAGAGAGTGCCCTGAACCTCTATCCGCTCCTCAGCCCTCTTTGACAAGGCCGTTGTCAGAATGAGTCTGACTTCTTATGCCGGAAGTCTTCGGCCGCCAATGCTGAGTATTTATCAAACTTTAGGCAGTGGTGGGGATCGAACCCGGGACTGAAGACGTTTTCATTATGAATCAAAGACGCTACCTCCTAGACTTAGAACTACTTAAACCTAACTAACCTAAGGAGATCACACACATCCATGCCCGAGGCAGGATTCGAACCTGCGACCGTTGCAGCAGCGCGGTTCCGGACTGAAGCGCCTAGAACCGCTCGGCGACAGCGGCCGGCAAATACAGTATTACTAGTGTCCTGCTTGGTACAGTCAGGTCGTTTAAGTATCTGTGCGTGACGCTGCAAAGCGATATGTGATGGAACGACCATGTCATAACTGTAATGGGGAAGGCAAGTGGTTGTTGGCTTCGGTTTATTGGGAGAATTTTAGGAAAGAGTGGTTCACATGTAAAGCAGACAGCATATAGGACGCTGGTGCGACCTACTCTTGAGTACTGCTCGAGTGTTTGGGATCCGTATCAGGTCGGACTGAAGGAAGTCATCGAAGCAATTCAGAGGCGGGCTGCTAGATCAGTTACTGATACGTTCGAACAACACGTAAGTGTTACGGAGATGCTTCGGGAATTCAAATGGGAACCCCTGGAGGGAAGGCGATGTTCTTTTGGAGAATCACTGTTGAGAGAATTTAGAGAACCGGCGTTTGAAGGTGACTGCCGAACGATTCTATTGGCGCCAACACACATCACGGGTAAGGACCACGAAGATAAGATACGAGAAATTAGTGCGAGTGGAACAGGAAAGGAAATGTCTAGTATTGGTACAGTGTACCCTCCGCCACGCACCGTAGGGTGGCTTGCGGGGTATCTATGTAGATGCAGATGTAGTTATGAGAATTAGTGGGAGGAAATTTCCGCCAAGCTTCTTTCCATTCTAGAAGGACATCACATACAAGAGGTACATCTTGCGTTGGCCAGGGTGGTTTTCTAGATTTGAGTCTGATGGCAGCTGTATGTTATACTTGATTATACAGAAGCGAGTGAAACACTTTTGGAACTCTCTTATTGCTGCTGGATCTCGTCTTATTTGATGGAGCTGCAATACTACGGAATACGAGAAACCATGGAAGTGGTGTAGATTTAGTAGTGCTACTGATTATTCTCATTGATTGATGCAATTTGACGTCAGGTATGCTTACATGTGCAGTATTTTTCCATGGTGGAGCACAATATTCTGCCGTGGAAAAAATTAATACCAGTTGAGAGCAGCACGAGGGGTGTCTGAAGTCGACTCCATTGTAAACCAGGCAGCTTTCTGACAATATCAATCCTGTCTTGCTCTTCTTTTTTTTTTTTCTACCTTTCCTAAATGGTTCTTAAAGGTAACATCCCGGTCTAAAACGCCCCTAAAGTATTTTGGGTATGGGTTACGTTCCAGCGGAGCATTTCTGAAGACCATTTATTGCCACACTGTTCTTAAGACGGTAAGGATTTACCTCCGTTTTAGATGGATTTGGCTCAATCTCCACTTCTTGGGATAGTTGCCCATTATGCTGAGGGAATTAGATTAGGAAATGAGACACTTCAAGTAGTAAAGGAGTTTTGCTATTTGGGGAGCAAAATAACTGAAGATGGTCGAAGTAGAGAGGATATAAAATGTAGACTGGCAATGGCAAGGAAAGCGTTTCTGAAGAAGAGAAATTTGTTAACATCGAGTATAGATTTAAGTGTCAGGAAGTCGTTTCTGAAAGTATTTGTATGTAGTATGGCCATGTATGGAAGTGAAACGTGGACGATAAATAGTTTGGACAAGAAGATAATGGGAGCTTTCGAAATGTGGTGCTACAGAAGAATGCTGAAGATTAGATGGGTAGATTACATAACTAATGAGGAGGTATTGAATAGGATTGGGGAGAAGAGGAGTTTGTGGCACAACTTGACTAGAAGAAGGGATCGGTTGGAAAGACATGTTCTGAGGCATCAAGGGATCACCAAATTAGCATTGGAGGGCAGCGTGGAGGGTAAAAATCGTAGAGGGAGACCAAGAGATCAGTACACTAAGCAGATTCAAAAGGATGTAGGTTCCAATAGGTACTGGGAGATGAAGAAGCTTGCACAGGATAGAGTAGCATGGAGAGCTGCATCAAACCAGTCTCAGGACTGAAGACCACAACAACAACATGAATAAATCTGTGGTCAAAGATACTACACACTCTTCCAGCTTTCTTGCTTATTCAGCTTGTGCGAGGCCGTCGGCAAATTGTATAATTTTTGCCATAGTCTTGGGCGTATCGGTGGTATAAGGATTAAAAAGTGTTGGAAATAACACAGATTCTTGCGGTAGCCCATAATTCAGCCTTCACCATCTGCTCCCTTTGTTTTGGAAGAATACTGACCATGCTGTCCATTCAGTTAACCAACTTATTGCATGGTACGATTTCTGCAAATACAGAGATACGTAAACAGGCAGAATACGGCGCTGCGGTCGGCAACGCCTATATAAGACAACAAGTGTCTGGCGCAGTTGTAAGATCGGTTACTGCTGCTACAATGGCAGCTTATCAAGATTTAAGTGAGTTTGAACGTGGTGGTATAGTCGGCGCACGATCGATGGGACACAGCATCTCCGAGCTAGCGATGGAATGAGGATTTTCCCGTACGACCATTTCACGAGTGTACCGTGAATCCTGTAAAACATCAAATTTCCGGCATCGCCGCGGCCGAAAAAAGATCTTGCAGGAACTGGACCAATGACAAGAGAATCGTTCAACGTTTCGGATTACTGCAGATTTCAGTGCTGGGCCATCAACAAGTGTTAGCGTTCGAAGCATTCAACGAAACATCATCGCTATGGGCGTTCGGAGCCGAAGGCCCACTCGTGTACACTTGATGACTGCACGACACAGAGCTTTGCACCTCGCCTGGGTCCGCATCTCGTGGTCGTGCGGTAGCGTTCTCGCTTCCCACGCCCGGGTTCCCGGGTTCGATTCCCGGCGGGGTCAGGGATTTTCTCTGCCTCGTGATGGCTGGGTGTTGTGTGATGTCCTTTGGTTAGTTAGGTTTAAGTAGTTCTAAGTTCTAGGGGACTGATGACCGCAGATGTTAAGTCCCATAGTGCTCAGAGCCATTTGAACCATTTTTTTTAGCCACCTCGCCTGGGCCCGACAACACTATCGCGGCACTACTGCATGCTCGCGAGGGCCGTACATGATAATAGGCAGATATACCAGTTCCTTTGGCTTTTCGGTGTATTTATGTCAGGTGACGTTCAAAACCGAAATACACCACTCCCAAAGCAGTACGATGCACCTCACAGACATACTTGATAAAACCTCCTTTGAATTTTTCCGCCCCTTTTTAACATGGGAAACTAAGGTTTTGTACCTTTTTCCCTTTAGTTTACACGCAGGGTGGCTAATGTACACTCCTGGAAATGGAAAAAAGAACACATTCACACCGGTGTGTCAGACCCACCATACTTGCTCCGGACACTGCGAGAGGGCTGTACAAGCAATGATCACACGCACGGCACAGCGGACACACCAGGAACCGCGGTGTTGGCCGTCGAATGGCGCTAGCTGCGCAGCATTTGTGCACCGCCGCCGTCAGTGTCAGCCAGTTTGCCGTGGCATACGGAGCTCCATCGCAGTCTTTAACACTGGTAGCATGCCGCGACAGCGTGGACGTGAACCGTATGTGCAGTTGGCGGACTTTGAGCGAGGGCGTATAGTGGGCATGCGGGAGGCCGGGTGGACGTACCGCCGAGTTGCTCAACACGTGGGGCGTGAGGTCTCCACAGTACATCGATGTTGTCGCCAGTGGTCGGCGGAAGGTGCACGTGCCCGTCGACCTGGGACCGGACCGCAGCGACGCACGGATGCACGCCAAGACCGTAGGATCCTACGCAGTGCCGTAGGGGACCACACCGCCACTTCCCAGCAAATTAGGGACACTGTTGCTCCTGGGGTATCGGCTTGGACCATTCGCAACCGTCTCCATGAAGCTGGGCTACGGTCCCGCACACCGTTAGGCCGTCTTCCGCTCACGCCCCAACATCGTGCAGCCCGCCTCCAGTGGTGTCGCGACAGGCGTGAATGGAGGGACGAATGGTGACGTGTCGTCTTCAGCGATGAGAGTCGCTTCTGCCTTGGTGCCAATGATGGTCGTATGCGTGTTTGGCGCCGTGCAGGTGAGCGCCACAATCAGGACTGCATACGACCGAGGCACACAGGGCCAACACCCGGCATCATGGTGTGGGGAGCGATCTCCTACACTGGCCGTACACCACTGGTGATCGTCGAGGGGACACTGAATAGTGCACGGTACATCCAAACCGTCATCGAACCCATCGTTCTACCATTCCTAGACCGGCAAGGGAACTTGCTGTTCCAACAGGACAATGCACGTCCGCATGTATCCCGTGCCACCCAACGTGCTCTAGAAGGTGTAAGTCAACTACCCTGGCCAGCAAGATCTCCGGATCTGTCCCCCATTGAGCATGTTTGGGACTGGATGAAGCGTCGTCTCACGCGGTCTGCACGTCCAGCACGAACGCTGGTCCAACTGAGGCGCCAGGTGGAAATGGCATGGTAAGCCGTTCCACAGGACTACATCCAGCATCTCTACGATCGTCTCCATGGGAGAATAGCAGCCTGCATTGCTGCGAAAGGTGGATATACACTGTACTAGTGCCGACATTGTGCATGCTCTGTTGCCTGTGTCTATGTGCCTGTGGTTCTGTCAGTGTGATCATGTGATGTATCTGACCCCAGGAATGTGTCAATAAAGTTTCCCCTTCCTGGGACAATGAATTCACGGTGTTCTTATTTCAATTTCCAGGAGTGTGGTAGAATGCTCACTTGCTGAATGGGGGTGGGGGTTCAAAAATGGTTCAAATGGCTCTGAGCACTATGGGACTCAACTCCTGTGGTCATCAGTCCCCTAGAACTTAGAACTACTTAAACCTATTCAACCTAAGGACATCACACACATCCATGCCCGAGGCAGGATTCGAACCAGCGACCGCAGCAGTCGCACGGTTCCGGACTGCGCGCCTAGAACCACGAGACCACCGTGGCCGGCGGAGGGGTGGGGGGGAGAGTGCCTAGGTTCGAATCCTGACGAAAACAAATTCTTAAACAAAGAGGCAAGTTCGCAAGCATTTCGTGAAACGTAAAATACAAAAAGAGAAAAAAAAAAATTCTAAAATTCGCAATCTTGGCAACAAAACGGCTATTGACGTTGGTGTGTAGAATATATGAGTCTGGCGACATACCATCTGACTTTCGGAAAAGCATCATCCACACAATTCCGAAGACGGCAAGAGCTGACAAGTGCGAGAATTATCGCACAATCAGCTTAACAGCTCACGCATCGAAGCTGCTTACAAGAATAATATACAGAAGAATGGAAAAAAAAATTGAGAATGCGCTAGGTGACGATCAGTTTGGCTTTAGGAAAAGTAAAGGGACGAGAGAGGCAATTCTGACGTTGCGTCTAATAATGGAAGCAGGGCTACAGAAAAATCAAGACACTTTCATAAGATTTGTCGACCTGGAAAAAGCATTCGACAATATAAAATGGTGCAAGCTGTTCGAGATTCTGAAAAAAGTAGGGGTAAGCTATAGGGAGATACGGGTCATATACAATATGTAAAACAACCAAGAGGGTATAATAAGAGTGGACGATCAAGAACGAAGTGCTCGTATTAAGAAGAGTGTAAGACAAGGCTGTAGCCTTTCGCCCCTACTCTTCAATCTGTACATCGAGGAAGCAATGATGGAAATAAAAGAAAGGTTCAGGTGTGGAATTAAAATACAAGGCGAAAGGATATCAATGATACGATTCGCTAATGACATTGCTATCCTGAGTGAAAGTGAAGAAGAATTAAATGATCTGCTGAACGGAATGAACAGTCTAATGAGTACACAGTATGGTTTGAGAGTAAATCGGAGAGAGACGAAGGTAATGAGGAGTAGTAGAAATGAGAACAGCGAGAAACTTAACATCAGGATTGATGGTCACGAAGTCAATGAAGTTAAGGAATTCTGCTACGTAGGCAGTGAAATAACCAATGATGGACGGAGCAAGGAGGACATCAAAAGCAGACTCGCTATGGCAAAAAAGGCATTTCTGGCCAAGAGAAGTCTACTAATATCAAATACCAGCCTTAATCTGAGGAAGAAATTTCTGAGGATGTACGTCTGGAGTACAGCATTGTATGGTAGTGAAACGTGGACTGTGGGAAAACCGGAACAGAAGAGAATCGAAGCATTTGAGATGTGGTGCTATAGACGAATGCTGAAAATTAGGTGGACTGATAAGGTAAGGAATGAGGAGGTTCTACGCAGAATCGGACAGGAAAGGAATATGTGGAAAACACTGATAAGGAGAAGGGACAGGATGATAGGACATCTGCTAAGACATGAGGGAATGACTTCCATGGTTCTAGAGGGAGGTGTAGAGGGCAAAAACTGTAGAGGAAGACAGAGATTGGAATACGTCAAGCAAACAATTGAGGACGCAGGTTGCAAGTGCTACTCTGAGATGAAGAGGTTAGCACAGGAAAGGAATTCGTGGCGGGTCGCATCAAACCAGTCAGTAGACTGATGACAAAAAAAAAAAAAAAAAAAAAAAAACGTAACTAAGAATGTTTCTTTGCAATGAATACGGGATTTTTGTTTGCGGTATATAATAAGAAATAAGAATATGTGAAGTTTTCATAAAAATGACAATTAGATGTGTTAAGTAGCATGTATTTGATGAATTATACAGGGTGAGTCACTAACTATTGCCACTAGGAATAACTTCGAAAGTATGATTGGAGCTGAAAAGTTTGTCCGATAAAAGTCGCGTGGGACAACGGGGGCCATAATATGACGTTGGTTTTTGGTTGCTAGGTGGGCTCGCTTCAGAGATATGGTAGGAAGTACAGTACATTCTTGCAAGAAACATTACATCTGTTATTGGAAGAAATACCTTTAGGAACAAAGAACAGAAAGTGGTGTTAACACGATGGATGTCCGGCACATTTTTCGCTGATGGCTAGAAATGAGTCGCAGAAACAATTCCCAAATCGTTTGATTGGACTAGGAGGAGATGCGACGTGGCCAGCTCGTTCGCCAGACTTGACCCCTCTAAAATTTTTCTTGTGGGGCTTCGTAAAAGACATTGTTTATAAAGACTTTCCAACTACACCTGAACATATGCCAGAGAGAATTGTCAGAGCATGTGCTTCGATAAGTGACGATGTGATAAGAAATACCACTCAGTCCATGATAAGAAGATTGCAGCACTGCATTGATACCAATGGTCATCACTTGGAACAGCTTCAGCAAATGGACGCTCATGCCGCCTTTTTGACTTTCAAAAACCTTACTGTTAGACATCATTGCATTCGTCTCGGAGGTCGCTATCAGAAAATAAGTACCAAACTGTAGCAGCCTATTAAAAAAAAGCGAAGTTTACCTTCATATCTCTGAAGAGACCCCACCTAGCACTAAAAAACCAATGTCATATTATGGCCCCCATTGTTCCACACAACTTTTCCCCCCCAAACTTTTGAGCTCCTGTCATACTTTCAGAGTTATTCTAGGTGCCAAATAGTGAGTCACCGTGTATATTAAAATGGCGTAAGTATCCGAACTGCAAACAGAAAAGAGAAAAAATAATGACGGGAAAGAGACTGGATAGAGCGATCACGATTCTTCTGCACTTTATGTGCTTTACCCTTCACAGAAATAATCTTTCAAACCCAAAGCCTTCCGCCGTAAGCTGTAGCACTCTGCTCCAGAACCACCACACTGCTGATTCTTACTTTAGCACATTAAGCAAGTTTGGAAAACTTCAAAGTCTATTTTCTTGAGAATTTTTGAGAGTTGCATCGAACTGCTTCGGGAGAGGTGTATTTGAGTTCTGAACTTCACGTGACAGAAATATATAAAAATTTTAAAGGTCTGATATCAGTGTGGTCCCCTTATTTATCTAACATTCGTTTGGATAATGCTTTATGTAAGAAAACGTTCAAATGTGTGTGAAATCCTGTGTTGCTGAGGTCATCAGACCCTAAGCTTACACACTACTTAACCTAAATTATTCTAAAGGACAAAGCGCCTTAGACTTTATGTAAGACTCCATGTCTTTATGTTGCGCAAATCTGCACTCTATTTCAAAAGTCAGTGGCTTCATTACGGTATGCACACTTTTTTTATTACTAACCAATTGGAGTCACACATTTGCTCAACAATTAGTGTGTGAAACTGCAGTACTTACACATTGTTACAAGGAGGGACAGTTTATTGAAACGTATATCAAAGGCCATTGTTGTAGAATTTATGTAACAATGTTGTCACTGTTGCCATTGTTGCTACTGTGTTGTATACTTTACACCACATTTATGCTTACATGTTAAACAGGGTGTTACAAAAAGGTATGGCCAATCTTTCAGGAAACATTCCTCGCACACAAATAAAGAAAAGATGTTATGTGGACATGTGTCCGGAAACGCTTAATTTCCTTGTTAGAGCTCATTTTAGTTTCATCACTATGTACTGTACTTCCTCGATTCACTGCCAGTTGGCCCAATTGAAGGAAGGTAATGTTGACTTCGGTGCTTGTGTTGACATGCGACTCATTGCTGTACAGTGCTAGCATCAAGCACATCAGTACGTAGCATCAACAGGTTATTGTTCATCACGAACGTGGTTTTGCAGTCAGTGCAATGTTTACAAATGCGGAGTTGGCAGATGCCCATTTGATGTAGGGATTAGCACGGGGCGATAGCCGTGGCGCGGTACGTTTGTATCGAGACAGATTTCCAGAACGAAGGTGTCCCGACAAGAAGACGTTCGAAGCAATTGATCGGCGTCTTAGGGAGCACGGAACATTCCAGCCTATGACTCGCGACTGGGGAAGACCTAGAACGACGAGGACACCTCCAATGGACGAGGCAATTCTTCGTGCAGTTGACGATAACCCGAATGTCAGCGTCAGAGAAGTTGCTGCTGTACAAGGTAACGTTGACCACGTCACTGTATGGAGAATGCTACGGGAGAACCGGTTGTTTCCGTACCGTGTACAGCGTGTGCAGGCACTATCAGCAGCTGATTGGCCTCCACGGGTACACTTCTGCGAATGGTTCATCCCACAATGTGTCAATCCTCATTTCGGTGCAAATGTTCTCTTTACGTGATCAAATTGTAAATTTTCACAATCGACATGTGTGGGCTGACGAGAATCCGCACGCAATTGTGCAATCACGTCATCGACACAGATTATCTGTGAACGTTTGGGCATGCACTGTTGGTATGTCTCGATTGGGCCCCACGTTCTTCCACCTACGCTCAATGGAGCACGTTATCACGATTTCGTTCGGGATACTCTACCTGTGCTGCTAGAACATGTGCCTTTACAAGTACGACACAACATGTGGTTCGTGCACGATGGAGCTCCCGCACATTTCAGTCGAAGTGTTCGTACGCTTCTCAACAACAGATTCGGTGACCGACGGATTGGTAGAGGCGGACCAATTCCGTGGCCTCCACGCTCTCCTGACCTCAACCCTCTCGACTTTCATTTATGGCGGCATTTGAAAGCTCTTGTCTACGCAACCCCGGTACCAAATGTAGAGACTCTTCGTGCTCGTGTTGTGGACGGTTCTCATACAATACGCCATTCTCCAGGGCTGCATCAGCGCATCAGGGATTTTGTGCGACGGAGGGTGGATGCATGTATCCTCGCTAACGGAGGACATTTTGAACATTTCCTGTAACAAAGTTTTTGAAGTCACGCTGGTACGTTCTGTTGCTGTGTGTTTCCATTCCATGATTAATGTGATTTGAAGAGGAGTAATAAAATGAGCTCTAACATGGAAAGTAAGCGTTTCCGGACACATGTCCACATAACATATTTTCTTTCTTTGTGTGTGAGTAATGTTTCCTGAAAGTTTGGCCGTACCTTTTTGTAACACCCTGAATATAGGTAATATTACTGAGATCTGCCAACCATCTGAAACACAGCCATTTTTCTGGCGTAGATATATAAACTTTGTTGTCATTTTAAGAGTTCCCGTAGACACAGCCTGTTCGTAGTTGGCACGCCTGACCACCTGTTGCAGGCATGTGCGTGTCAGTGGGCCCGGGATTCCCCAGCCTGGGCCCTGGGGTTCCCCCGGCGGCCATGTCTGCGCCGGCCGCGTCGCCCGCCGCCGCCTGCCTCGACGTGCCGGGGGCGGAGGGCGGGGGTGGGGGCGAGCCGCCGCCCCCAGGGCAGGCCCCCGATAAGGCGTCCGGCGCCGGCGTCACCACCGTCACCTCGTTCGTCGGCAGCAGCCGCAGACACCGCCTCGTCCGGTCGCAGGTGAGCGTACAACAATACCCGACATCTGTTTACGTATTTATTATTGCTTAAAATCCCGACCCCCCACACTTCAGAGGTCTTATTTCTAACAGCTGCAGCACCTTATATACAACTGTAACCAGACATTCACCTCAAGATTTGTAATGTAGTCTAAACATATTCAATAATGGGTAAAATTAAATATTAAAAAAATATAACAAAAAGACGCTTGATCGATCTGTCAGAATTTTTTTAAACTTTTTGTGTGAGTCGTCAGTCTTCTGACTGGTTTCTTGTGGACCACTACGAATCCCTCTCCTTTGCGAACCTGTGCATCCCACAGTAGCACTTGCAAACTATGTGCTTAACTATTTGCTACATGTATTCCAATCTCTGTTTTCCTCTTCAGTTTGTATCCTGTACAACTCCCTCTAGTACTTTGCAAGTTATTTCCTGGGCATCTTAACAGTTGTTCTATCATCTAGTCCGTTCTTATTATGAGTGTTTTCCACACACTCCTTTCCTCGCTGATTCTCCTCCTCATTCCTTATCAGTGCACCTAATTTTACAACTACATCTACATGGCTACTCTGCAAATCACATTTAAGTGCCTGGCAGTGGCTTCATCGAACCGCCTTCACAATTCCCTATTATTCCAATCTCGTATAGTGCACGGAAAGAACGAACACCTATATCTTTCCGTACGAGCTCTGATTTCCCTTATTTTATCTTCGTGATCGTTTCTCCCTATGCAAGTCGGTGTCAACAAAACATTTTCGCCTTCGGACGAGAAAGTTGGTGATTGGAATTGCGTGAGAAGATTCTGTCACAACGAAAAAGCCTTTCTTTTAATGATGTCCATCCCAAATCCTGTTTCATTTCTGTGACACTCTCTCCCATATTTTGCGATAATAAAAAACGTGCTGCCTGTCTTTGAACTTTTTCGATGTACTCCGTCAGTCCTATCTGGTAAGGATCCCACACTGCGCAGCAGTGTTCTAAAAGAGGACGGACAAGCGTACTGTAGGCAGTCTCCTTAGTAGGTCTGTTACATTTTCCAAGTGTCCTGCCAATAAAACGCAGTCTTTGGTTAGCCTTCCCCACAACATTTTCTATGTGTTCCTTCCAATTAATTTTCAACATTCTTCTGTAGCACCACATCTCAAATGCTTCGACTCTTCCAGTTTTCCAGGAGTCCATGTCTTACTGCCGTACAATTCTATGCTTCAAACGTATACTGCCAGAAAATTCTTCTTCAGATTAAGGCATATCTTTGATGCTAGTAGACTTCTCTTGACCAACAATGCCCTTTTTGCCAGTGCTAGTCTGCCTTTTATGTCGTCTGAGATCCATACATCATGGATAATTTCGTTGCCTTGGTAGCAGAATTCCTTGACTTCATCTACTTCGTCCTCCCAGTTGCGATGTTAAGTTTCCTGCTGTTCTCATTTCTGCTACTTCTCATTACTTTCGCCTTTCTTCAGTTTACTATCAGTCAGTATTCTGTACTAATTAGACTGTTCATTACATTCAGCAGATCTTATAATTCTTCAATTAGGATAACAACATCATCAGCGAATCATATCACTGATATCCTTTCACCGTGATTTTAATTCCACTCGTGAGCATTTCTTTTATTTCCATCATTGCTTCTTCGATGTACAAATTGAACAATAGGGGCGCCCTTTTTAATCTGAGCACTTCTTTCTTGCTCTTCCACTCTTATTATTCCCTCTTGGCTCTGATACCTATTGTATATAACCGACTTTTCCCTATAGGTTACCGCTGCTTCTCTCACGATTTCGAATACCTTGCACCGTTTGACACTGTTGGATGCTTTTTCCAGGTCAACAGATCCTATGAATGCATCTAGATTTTTCTTTGGCCTTGCTTCTATTATCAACCACATTGTCAGACCTGCCTCCCTGGAGCCTTTACCTTTCCTAATGCCAAACTGATCGTCATCTAATACATCCTCAATTGTTTTTTTTTTTTTTGCATTCTCCTGTACATTATTCTTGTCAGCAGCTTGGATGCATGAACTGTTAAGATGACTGTGCAGTAACTCTCGCACTTGTAGACTCTCAGCTACTGTATGTCCACATACCTCACCAGGGCTTGATTTCAGGGAGGCACATTGGCTCCTGATCGAATCCACCTGGTAAATTACGAGTATTACATATGACTTAGACAGTCCAGGCTGGTACCCACGTCCTTCTGTGCTTATATGATAGTGAACATTTTGAAAAACGTTCTCACACTGTTGCAGTGGTGCAGTAGGTAGACAGATGGGATACAGAAATTCCGCCCCAGTGGGGAGGAGGATGAGCTGGGGAGGGCTGGTGGTGGGAAGAGCATCTGGCGACGCTGTACCACCAACATCGCCAAACTCAGACTAACCTGCTGCTCTCTTGAAGACATGGGATACGGTTAGGGAGCAAAGAAAGCTAAATTGGTTGTCACCTAAACTACCATTGCAAAAGTTGGTATACTGGCAGTTGCTAATATTAACCATCGTAACACCTCAGAGCCAGGCAATTTGTATGCCTTAGGAAGACCCTCTTGTGGAATTCTACGTCTGTAACCTACGCTATCATTACTTACGTCTATACGACAGAGTCCCCGGCTGCTGGGGGAAAGCATGCTAATTGTCTAGAACTGGAGTTGCAGTAATCGCATACTATGCCCAAGCAGCCCTGTGGTGAGGCCAAACTGATGTGCAACCACCATCATGTGCAGAACCAGTGGAGTCATTCAGTGGGACTTTATAATGGATCCACCACAGAAAAAATCCAGCAGCCTGCCCTTGTGGGAAGAACTGCGTAGGTCACACACGAGTTCACATTCTTCCTGCTGATTCTGCCACTGGTTTTTGCTTGCGGTCATCCTCTGTGTAGGGACTAATTTCGGTATCGGTGAATCCTCGGTGATATTCACTGCACAGTATGTGCCTCACACTATCATGTACTGTCGAGTTTTCCCTTGCTATGCCTTCATCTGTTACTTAGTTCACCAGTGGTCTTTGCTTCCAACAATATCATGTAGTATATTATTTACTCTCACTTGAGTTCGCAGATCTTGATATACATTTGTCAGACTTCTTCGTACTCTGTATAAATATTTCATAGTATGACCCATGACTCTGTTTGGCCCATGACTCCTTAAACGGTTTCTCTAGATGGATGGACATGGCTCATAAGCAGTCTCTCCTTTGTTTCCAGGATGAACTCTGAAGTGGAGTGTGTGCTGATATGAAACTTCATGGCTGATTAAAGTGTGTTCCAACAGGGACTCGAATTTGGGACCTTTGCCTTTGACAGACAAGTGCTCTACCTACCGAGCTACTCAGCGACTCACAGCCGGGCCTGACACCTGCATTTCTGCCAATAACTCATCTTGCCTTCCAGACAGCAGAGTGATAGGTCATTCTTAAAATAAACCCCAAGCTTTGGCTAAATCGTGTCTCCGCAATATCTGTTCTTCCAGGAGTGCTTGTCTTGCATGTACCGCAGGAGAGCTTCTGTGAAGTTTAGAAGGTAAGGTATGCGGTTCTGGCGGAAGTACAGGCGCTCTTCCATGTGCCTCGGCGAATGCTGGCTGGTTCCCCTTGTTCCATCCCAGTTACACTATGTCGGCAATTGCTGCGCAAACACTGTCTCCACATAAACGTACACCATAATTACTCTACCACGCAAACATTTTGGGCTACACTTGTCTGGTTTACGAGGCATTCCCAGGGTGGGGGTGGGGGCCATCCACTGGGGGCCAAACCGCACAACCACCCAGGGTTCGGTGGGGTGGGTGGACTGCTGTGTGGTTGTGAACCACTGAGGGCTACGGCGGGACAAAGCCTCTCTGTCGTTTCTAGGTCCCCGGTTCAATATACCATATATACACCAATATCATAAGAAGATGGAAACGAGTTACAAAATGACTTAGACACCATATCTGTATCATGCGAGAAGTGGCAATTGACTCGAAATAAAGAAACGTGTCAGGTCATCCACATGAGTACCAAAAGCAATCAGTTAAATTTCAGTTACACAATGAGTCAGACAAATCTAAAGGCTGTCAGTTCAACAACATACCTAGGAATTACAATTCGGAACAACTTAAATTGGATGTATAATGTTGTGGGGAAGGCAAACGAAAGACAACGATCTATTGGCAGAGCACTTAGGAAATATGACACATCAGCTAAAGAGGCTGCTTACAGTACACTTTTCCATCCTCTGATAGAGTATTGCTGTCCTGTGTGCGATGTTTACCGGATAGCATTGAAGGAGAACATCGAGAAAGTTCAAAGAAGCGCAGCTCGTTTTTTACTGTCGCGAAATAAGAGTGAGTGTCAGAAATATTATAAGCGAGCTGAGGTAGCATTCATTAAAACAAAAGCGTTTTGGGTTTCGGCGCAGGCTTTTTCACGAAATTTCAAACATCATGATTCTCTTTTAATGGAGTGACTCAGGAACTTGCATTTGCGGATGATATTGATTTGTTATCCAGGAGGAAACAGGACCTGGAAGAAAAGCTTGAAAAAATATAAAGATATGGTGCGGAGATGGGGCTGACCGTTAATAAGTCAAAGACCAAGTGTATGTTAACATGCAGGACTGATATAGTGAAGGAGAAAGAAGCGTGACTTTGAACGGAAAAGAATATGAGCGGTGTAGAGCTTTAAGTATCTTGAGTCACTGGTAACTGAGAATAATGGTGTGATAGAAGAAATACGTGTAAGGATTGCAGCTGGTAGCAGGAGTTACTTTGCACTGGTTAAAGTGTTTAAAGCAAGGAGCCTTAGTAGGGATCTGAAGATGACAGTAGTTAGAACTGTGGTGACGTATGGTTTGGAGACTCGGACTGTGACACAAAACGATGAGGAGTTGCTGCTGAGATGGGAAAGAAAGATACTTAGGAAAATCTACGGGCCAGTGAATGGTAGGGGTCTATGGAGAATCAGAAATAATAAGGAGATCAGATAGTTATACAATAAACCAGATATCGCGACAGAAGAGTAATAGACTACGTTGGTTGGGACATGTAGAAAGAATAGTGGAGAACAGTGCAGTCAAGATAAGTTTTCAAAGGAAAACCTGGTGACCGTTGTATAAGGGGCTAGACAACGTGGAGGAGGACTTGAGAAGCATCCGAGTTACAAGATGGAGAGTCAAGGCTGCCAGTGGAGATTGTCTGGGAGGCCAAGACCCTACAAGGGTTGTAGCGCCAAGGAGTAAGTAAGTATGATTGTCCTCTGATTGCGAAAATATTTTACGAGCGCTAACTTTCATAGGGTGAAATTATCGTCATAGTAGAATAAGAGAAATCAGAGGTGACACGAAAAAAATTATATGTTAATTTTTCCCACAGGCCGTTAGATAGTGGAACAGTATGGAAATTGTCTGAAGATGGCTCCAAGAACCCTCTGCCAGGCAATTAAGTGTGTATTGCAGAGTAGTCATGAACATGAAAATAGATGTAGATATTTCTTCCCCCCCCCCCCCCGGTTTCCCTCCCCTCTCCCCCCCCCCCCCGGTTTCCCTCCCCTCTCTCCACCCCCCCCTCTATCCCTGAAGTGGAGTGTTGCGCTGAGTCTCCTTGACATACCTATTCTGCTTGTCGGACCGGAACTGGATCTAAATAAGACGAGAAATATTAGTAGATAAACCGCTTCTTCAATATGGCAGCCCCTCCCAACCCGCGTAGCTATAATATGTTCTGTTGGTTAATCACTCTAATTTGGGACGACCGTGGGGGAGCCATTGCCTGCAGGCAAGATGATCAAATCAGGGTCTGTCCTGAGATTGTTGATGAGTATTGTATTGTCTGCCAAGAGATATCTGTTACTGAATGTCGGAAACGTGGGGGTGTGACCAGGCTGCAGGTAATGACATCTGGAAAGTAACCAGAGGGCGGAGGAGGAGGAGATAAGTGTTGAACGTCCCGTCGACATCGATGTCATTAGAGACAGAGCACAAGCTCGGATTAGGGAAGGATGGGGTGGGAAATCGGCCTTGCCCTCTCAAAGGAACCACCTTGGCATTTTCCTGAATCGTTGTAGAAAAATCTCGGTAAAGCTAAATCAGAAAGTGTGGAAGCAGGTTTGAATCGTCGTCCTTCCGAATGCGAGTCCAGTGTGCTCAGCACTGCGCCACCTCACTCGGTTGACTGGAAAACAGTTGACTGGGAGTGTGCCGCGGGATTAGCCGAGCGGTCTCAGGCGCTGCAGTCATGGACTGGGCGGCTGGTCCCGGCGGAGGTTCGAGTCCTCCCTCGAGCATGAGTGTGTGTGTTTGTCCTTAGGATAATTTAGGTTAAGTAGTGTGTAATGAGAAGTATTAGAAATGAGAACAGCGAGAAACTTAACATCAGGATTGATGGTCACGAAGTCAATGAAGTTAAGGAATTCTGCTACCTAGGCAGTAAAATAACCAATGACGGACGGAGCAAGGAGGACATCAAAAGCAGACTCGCTATGGCAAAAAAAGGCATTTCTGGCCAAGAGAATTCCATTAATATCAAATACCGCCCCTAATTTGAGGAAGAAATTTCTGAGGATGTACGTCTGCAGTACAGCATTGTATGGTAGTGAAACATGGACTGTGGGAAAACCGGAACAGAAGAGAATCGAAGCATTTCAGATGTGGTGCTATGGACGAATGTTGAAAATTAGGTGGACTGATAAGGTAAGGAATGAGGAGGTTCTACGCAGAATCGGAGAGGAAAGGAATATGTGGAAAACACTGATAAGGAGAAGGGGCAGGATGATGGGACATCTGCTAAGACATGAGGGAATGACTTCCATGGTACTAGAGGGAGCTGTAGAGGGCAAAAACTGTAGAGGAAGACAGAGATTGGAATACGTCAAGCAAATAATTGAGGACGTAGGTTGCAAGTGCTACTCTGTGAGATGAAGAGTTTAGCACAGGAAAGGAATTCGTGGTGGGCCGCATCAAACCAGTCAGTAGACTGATGACCAAAAAAAAAAAAAAGTGTGTAAGCTTAGGGACTGATGACCTTAGCAGTTAACTCCCATAAGATTTCACACACGTTTGAACATTTGACTGGGAGTCTGGGAGTGAGAGAGGGTAAAGGGTGGGTGGAGGCGTGAACTGGGAGAGGTAAGATTCAGTGTCAGTTTTATGTTAGAATCCCTGCATGAACCTCTATTTTTCACAATTATTGTGGCGGATTTTTCATTTGCGGGCTCTTAACACCCTGGGAATTAGCCAGTGCTGTCACCAAATGGCCCACCACAACCTCAGAGTACTAAGATCACTTAAACGTCTCAGGGATATGCCACACGTTAGGGCGTTGTATAATCCATCTAAATTAGCTACCCCTCAGTAGGTGTTAAGCCCTGAAATAGTTAACAAAATCAGACTAATGAGAAGAAAACGCAGGGAAATCGTAACGACAGCAGATTGCTTGAAATGGTCAGGTAACACTCGTTTCACACTTCCTGCAAACGTGACGTCATTTTTACGTCACACGCAATATCGACGTCGCGTGATCGGCTGTCGATTTTCGTTAGCGTTCGATACGGGACTCTGACAAGACCTCGTGCATCATATCGAGTATTTCTAAAAGCACTTCATTCTTGGAATGATTTATTATAATTATTGCTGTAACTAAATGTCACATAATGACAATGCCTTCATATAAGAGTGCTCTGTGAGGAGTGAGTTAACCATGAAACATTCGTGTACTATAATATTCACTATCCCATCTCAAGGTAACGGAGCACTGAAAAGATCACAAAAACGTCGCCATTATCGTTACATGTCACTTAATAACGCGTCAACGATATACGCGTTCAAGAGAGACAATGATAAACAAGAGACAATTTACATACAACTAAGTCTAGCGTAATGGATAACGTCATGGTTTCTGAAGTCAAAAAGTGTGTGATTGTATCTCGTCACATGCAATCTTTTTCATGTTAGCGTTGTTAACACTTTGTGGGACTTACTTAAGAATGTAATACGACAGTGTTCTGCAAAATTCGAGCCACCTGGAGTGGCCGAGCGGTTCTAGGCGCTACAGTCTGGCACCGCGCGAACGGTATGGTCGCAGGTTCGAATCCTGCCTCGGGCATGGATGTGTGTGATGTCCTTAGGTTAGTTAGGTTTAATTAGTTCTAAGTTCTAGGCGACTGATGACCTCAGAAGTTAAGTCGCATAGCGCTCAGAGCCATTTCAACAATTTTTTTTCTACCTGAAGCTACCTAACGTCTGATAAACCAAATGCAACGATGGCACAATACGCCAAAGCCGGAACCGGCGGTCTGCACCACGTCCCCAGAATACTGTGCTTAGAGCACCAGGAACGAGATAGGAATCACTACCACCAGAGTAGAAGAATCACGAACCGACCTAGAATCAAGAAAGCTGTCAAAACTACACGCCTTATCGGACAGCAGCGGCAAGGCGAGGAAACGTACACTGCCGTTACGTACACGTACCCCCAGGGCAGGTAACTGGGGCGTTAGCGGCTACCAGGCAAGAAAAATTACCGCTGGTGGAACATTAACGAGTTGCAACAAGTTGAACGCAGTAAATAGTAATTAGAAGTCGAGGAAAGCTAATCAGATCCGCCTTCCCCAAGCACTCCTCGCTGCTCTTCGCCTCGGCGACATTTTTTTTTTTTTTTTTTTGTCATCAGTCTACTGACTGGTTTGATGCGGCCCGCCACGAATTCCTTTCCTGTGCTAAACTCTTCATCTCACAGAGTAGCACTTGCAACCTACGTCCTCAATTATTTGCTTGACGTATTCCAATCTCTGTCTTCCTCTACAGTTTTTGCCCTCTACAGCTCCCTCTAGTACCATGGAATTCATTCCCTCATGTCTTAGCACATGTCCTATCATCCTGTCCCTTCTCCTTATCAGTGTTTTCCACATATTCCTTTCCTCTCCGATTCTGCGTAGAACCTCCTCATTCCTTACCTTATCGGTCCACCTAATTTTCAACATTCGTCTGTAGCACCACATCTGAAATGCTTCGATTCTCTTCTGTTCCGGTTTTCCCACAGTCCATCTTTCACTACCATACAATGCTGTACTGCAGACGTACATCCTCAGAAATTTCTTCCTCAAATTAAGGCCGGTATTTGATATTAGTGGACTTGTCTTGGCCAGAAATGCCTTTTTTGCCATAGCGAGTCTGCTTTTGATGTCCTCCTTGCTCCGTCCGTCGTTGGTTATTTTACTGCCTAGGTAGCAGAATTCCTTAACTTCGTTGACTTCGTGACCATTAATCCTGATGTCAAGTTTCTCGCTGTTCTCATTTCTACTACTTCTCATTACCTTCGTCTTTCTCCGATTTACTCTCAAACCATACTGTGTACTCATTAGACTGTTCATTCCGTTCAGCAGATCATTTAATTCTTCTTCACTTTCACTCAGGATAGCAATGTCATCAGCGAATCGTATCATTGATATCCTTTCACCTTGTATTTTAATTCCACTCCTGAACCTTTCTTTTATTTCCATCATTGCTTCCTCGATGTACAGATTGAAGAGTAGGGGCGAAAGGCTACAGCCTTGTCTTACACCCTTCTTAATACGAGCACTTCGTTCTTGGTCGTCCACTCGTATTATTCCCTCTTGGTTGTTGTACATATTGTGTATGACCCGTCTCTCCCTATAGCTTACCCCCACTTTTTTCAGAATGTCGAACAGGTTGCACCATTTTATATTGTCGAACGCTTTTTCCAGGTCGACAAATCCTATGAAAGTGTATTGATTTTCTTTAGCCTTGGTTCCATTATTAGCCGTAACGTCAGAATTGCCTCTCTCGTCCCTTTACTTTTCCTAAAGCCAAACTGATCGTCACCTAGCGCATTCTCAATTTTCTTTTCCATTCTTCTGTATGTTATTCTTGTAAGCAACTTCGATGCATGAGCTGTTAAGCTGATTGTGTGATAATTCTCGCACTTGTCAGCTCTTGCCGTCTTCGGAATTGTGTGGATGATGCTTTTCCGAAAGTCAGATGGTATGTCGCCACACTCATATATTCTACACACCAACGTGAATAGTTGTTTTGTTGCCACTTTCCCCAATGATTTTAGAATTTCTAATGGAATGTTATGTATCCCTTCTGCCTTATTTGTCCGTAAGTCCTCCAAAGCTCTTTTAAATTCCGATTCTAATACTGGATCCCCTATCCCTTCTAAATCGACTCTACGATCAGCAATGCAAACCCAGGTCACTGGAGAATTGCGAGATGTCACAGTGGTGTAGGTTTCTCTACTTGGATTGAAATGCACTCATATCAAAACTTGCTGGATCTGGTTTACGACGAGGTCGCGCACCCTCGCGACCACAGCCCTTCCATCCGGCAGTCCACGCGTGCCGCCAGCAGTCCCGGCGTGTTCTCGCACTGCGCGGACCTGGCTCCTCCTGAGTCCCCAACCTAACTGCCACACTCACACGACCCGGAAAAACCACGACGTCGCCCCAAAGATAGGGCAACAGTTACTACATACCGACAACCGCCGCTGCTGCCACTAGCGGACAGGCAACGCTTGCAAAACCATGCCAACTAAACGATACCGTCTGGCCTCCAACATAGGGCAGAAACCTACAAACAGCACCAGCGAGAGCCGCAGCACGGCTCAAAATCTTCATGTATTCTGAATCACTATATGTAGCGGTTGCGACGTTATATTCCGTATCTACTACTTTTAGATCGTTCAAATGACTCTGTGCACTATGGGACTTAACATCTGATGACATCAGTCCCCTAGACTTAGAACTACTTAAACCTAACTAACCCCAGGACGTCACACACATCTATAACCGAGGCGGGATTCGAACCTGCGACCATGCGCAGCAGCGCGGTTCCCGACTGAAACGCCTAGAACCGCTCGGCCACAGCGGCCGGCGACCCTGATTTCGACAAGATGTGGTTCATCCAAGACGGACCTCGACCCTACCCAAGCAGGAGAGTGTTTGATGTCCTGGAGGAGCACTTTGCGGACCGCATTCTCACTCTGGGGTACCCAGAGGCCTCGGGCATGCGCCTCGATTGGCCGCCGTATCCTCCGGATCTGAATACATGCTTTTTGTGGGACTGTATTACAGACAAGGTGTACAGCATTAACCCCAAAACCATTGCCGTGCTGAAAACAGCTACTCAGGAAATCATCGACAGAATCGATGGTCCCAAACTTCAGCGGGTCATGCAGAATTTCGCTATTCGTCTGCGCCACATCATCACCACTGATGATATCGAACATGTCATAACCTAAATCCGAATATCTGTAGTGACCTTCACCTGTTGAATAAAGTCTGTGGACGCCATAGTTTGTAACTAATTTAGATTTTTTCATGTAGTTCAGTAATTGTCATCGTCTATGAATATAATGGGTGATTCGGTGACTATGTTACAAACTGTCAAGGATGATGGAGAAGGAGACAGTGGAATACATGTACCGGTACTCTTGTTGCAAAGATTGAAAGGTAAGCAAGTTTCAGAGACGGTAGTACCAAAATTGTACTATAAACATGGGCTCTAAGATGCATACTTCAAGAGCTAGGACTACTTATTCAATAGAGGACATGTTTCTCAACTAGCAAAGAGGAAAAAGTGCTCATACACTGTGTATCCGGAAACCCCCAAAAACATACGTTTTTCATGTTACGTGAATTGTGCTGCCACCTACTGCAAGATGCTTCATATCAGCGACCTCAGTAGTCACTAGAGATCGTGAGAGAGATGAATGGGGCGCTCCGTGGAACTCACGGACTTCGAACGTGGTCAGGTGACTGGGTGTCACTTGTGTCATACGTCTGTACGCGAGATTTCCACACTCCTAAACATCCCTACGTTCCTCTGTTTCAGATGTGATAGTGAAGTGGAAACGTGTAGGGACATGTACAGCACAAAAGCGTACAGACCGACCTCGTCTGTTGACTGACAGAGACCACCGACATCTGAAGAGGGTCATGATGTGTAATAGGGAGACGTCTATCCAGACCATCACACAGGAATTCCAAACTGCATCAGGATCCACTGCAAGTAGTATGACAGTTAGGCGAGAGGTGAGAAAACTTGGATTTCACGATCGAGCGGCTGCTCTTAAGCCACACATCACGCCGGTAAATACCAAACGACATCTCGCTTGGTGTAAGGAGCGTAAACATTGGACGATTGAACTGTGGAAAAACGTTGTATGGAGTGACGAATCACGGTACAGAATGTGGCGATCCGATGGCAGGGTGTGGGTATGGAGAATGCCCGGTGAACGTCATCTGCCAGCGTGTGTAGCGCCAACAGTAAAATTCAGAGGCTGTGGTGCTATGGTGTGGTCGTGTTTTTCATGGAGGGGGCTTGCAGCCCTTGTTGTTTTGCGTGGCACTGTCACAGCACTGGCCTACACTGACGTTTTAAGCACCTTCTAGCTTCCCACTGTTGAAGAGCAATTCAGGGATGGAGATTGCATGTTTCAACACGATCAAGCACCTGTTCATAATGCACGGCCCGTGGCGGAGTGGTTACACGACAGTAATATCCCTGTAATGGACTGGCCTGCACAGAGTCCTGACCTGAATCCTATAGAACAGCTTTGGGGTGTTTTGGAACGCCGACTTCGTGCCGAGCCTCACCGACCGACATCGATAGCTCTCCTCAGTGCAGCACTCCGTGAAGAATGGGCTGCCATTCTCCAAGAAACCTTCCAGCACCTGAATGAACGTATGCGTGCGACAGTGGAAGCTGCCATCAAGGCTAAGGATGGGCCAACACGGTATTGAATTCCGGCATTACCGACGGAGGGCGCCACGAACTTTAAGTCATTTTCAGCCAGGTGTTCCTGATACTTTTGATTATATAATGTAGCTCCTCAGGTATGCATTTTTGTGCCCACGTATACTGGATGTTTTTTCCTTGTTTAGGTCCATAGCACCACCTCTGAGTGTTTACTGTCCCAGAATCTTAGCAAAAACACCTACCGGTGTATGTATTCCACTGTCAGATGTATCAGAAGGGTTTTCGCTTATAACCGTCGATTCGTTCGTTTCCGGCACAGGGATCCTTTCCTCAAATTGAAATATTTATATTTCGCCACCCACCCTAGAATGTTTCTAACATCATCACAGTATCACCCCGTATATATATGAAGGTTGTCCAGAGCGTAACGCACCTCATTTCTTTTCTCAGCTGAAAATAATGCTACGAATTCGAAACGCTACGTATGTATTATTTGAAGTCTCCAGAGGGAGCGCGCTAAGTTTCCGTCGCTTCCGACAGATAGCGTAGCTGCAGCACAGTTTCAAAATGGCATCTGTAGGTGACGTACATTACAAGCAACTTGCCGTCATTGAATTTCTCTCTGCAGAGAAAGAAACTGTGGAGGATATTCGCAAACACCTGTGCAAAGTGTACGGAGCATCTGCTGTCGACAGTACAGTTAGTCGCTGGGCTCGGAGGGTGGCGGTTCGGCGGAGCTCCATGATTTGCAGCGGTCGGTCGGGGAGACCATGCTCGGCTGTCACTCCTGACACAGCCCCCTCGGACTTCCACTTGTTTTCGCCATTAAACGATGCCATTGGTGAAAAACATTTCGAAGACGATGAGGAGGTGATTCACACAGTGAAACACTGGCTCCGCCTCCAGGACAAGGATTGGTACCGACAGGGCATACACGCCCTTGTTTCGCGCTGGAGGAAGGCCATAGAACGGGATGGAGATTACGTGCAAAAATAGGGTGTGTAGATAAACACCTTTCGTGTATGTAGATCTCATTATATCAAATAAAGAATTGTTGAAGAAAAAAAATGCGGTGCATTACTTTCTTGGCAACCATGTGAAACCTTCCCGTCTCCTCTATATCTCTTTTGTTACGCAACCTTCCCTTTTACAATAACCTATAAAACTTTCCCTTATGATTTCTATCTCTTGTTAGTAATAACAAATGAAATCTTCCCTAAGAAATTTATTCTCTTCCTCAATCTTCGCATACAAATTTAATTGCTGCTTTTTTTAAAGGTGATTTTCTGATTATTTCGACGAAACAGAATGTGACGTCGTCGTGGCCCTCGGTCGTTACCTGCAATACCCCCAAAACTGTTCCGCACCTTTTTTACTGTTACTGGATCGCCATCTGACTGCTACATCGAACTGCGACATGAATATACTTACTCTGTATTATTGTTGTTGCGGTCTTCAGTCCTGAGACTGGTTTGATGCAGCTCTCCATGCTACTCTATCCTGTGCAAGCTTCTTCATCTCCCAGTACCTACTGCAGCCTACATCCTTCTGAATCTGCGTAGTGTATTCATCTCTTGCTGTCCCTCTACGATTTTTACCCTCCACGCTGCCCTCAAAACTAAATTGGTGATCCCTTGATGCCTCAGAACATGTCCTACCAACCGATCCCTTCTTCTAGTCCAGTTTGGCCACAAATTTCTCTTCGCCCCAATTCTATTCAACACCTCCTCATTAGTTATGTGATCTACCCATCTAATCTTCAGCATTCTTCTGTAGCACCACATTTCGAAAGCTTCTATTCTCTTCTTGTCTAAACTATTTATCGTCCATGTTTCACTTCCATACATGGCTACACTCCATACAAATACTTTCAGAAACGACTTCCTGACACTTAAATCTATACTCGATGTTAAATTTCTCTTCTTCAGAAACGCTTTCCTTGCCATTGCCAGTCTACATTTTATATCCTCTCTACTTCGACCATCATCAGTTATTTTGCTCCCCAAATAGCAAAACTCCTTTACTACTTTAATTGTCTCATTTTCTAATCTAATACCCTCAGCATCACCCGACTTAATTCGACTACTTTCCATTATCCTCGTTTTGCTTTTGTTGATGTTCATCTTATATTCTCCTTTCAAGACACTATCCATTCCGTTCACCTGTTCTTCCAAGTCCTTTGCTGTCTCTGACAGAATTACAATGTCATCGGCGAACCACAAAGTTTTTATTTCTTCTCCACGGATTTTAATATCTGCAATAACCCAAAACTGTTCCTTGCATTGCGTAGATACCTTCAGTACTGAGTTTCTCAAAAAAAGTAATTCAGTAATATTAGTTCCTCTTATGATAATAGTTAGCTGATGCCTCTGTACATCCGTTTATAATCTCTTGTAAGTCATAGCTGGTGGCTGGCAGGCACACCGCTCCTCTCAACCTCTCGCTTCAGACCTGCTACAGACTCGCTTCACTTCTCGCTTACTACTGACTTCCTACGAACGCTAAAGTGTGGTCTCTCCTGCCAAAAGTTCTTTCTGGTGCAGACAATCCCTGCTACCATTTCAAAATGTATCAATGCGCGGTCTATCCCGCTCTTCTCTCAAAATGTATCCATACGCGGTCTCTCCCGCTCTTTTTGAAATTATATCAATGTGCGGTCTCTCCCGCCAACAATACTTTGGTGCAGACGTTCCCTGCTACCACAATTATTCCCAAAATGACAAATATTAATTATTCCTACTTAATCCTATTAATAAAATATAAACATCTTTCATAAATTGTGGTTTGACAATAGAAATATACACGTCTTACACTTCGTACATACATTTACAGGCGCCGGCGCCTATAACTTCGACGCTCTGTAGCGACTCTGTATGACGTTTTCGGAAATGGTATCTTACGTAAAACTTCAGCCACTATACTCTACAAACGCTAGAAGTGTGTAACTATGAATACTAAAACACCCTGTATGTCGTATTGCAGATTCAAAGACGACAGCAAACTCCTGTTGAAACCGGTCATCAATTCAAAATAAATCTGAAAAGGCGATCTTGACGCGGAAGTATTTCTTCAAATATTAGAAAATAATTTTCTCCATTGATTTTATTAGTACCTGTATGGCGAAAAACAAATTTCGTTGTGCAATTCCACCTAGTGTTTTGAACAATTTGTCTCACAAGGGAACCTCCCCATCGCATCCCCCTCAGATTTAGTTATAAGTTGGCACAGTGGATAGGCCTTGAAAAACTGAACACAGATCAATCAAGGAAACAGGAAGAATTTGTGTGGAACTATGAAAAACTAAGCAAAATATACAAACTGAGTAGTCCATGGGCAAGATAGGCAACATCCAGGATAATGTGAGCTCAGGAGCACCGTGGTCCCGCGGTTTGCGTCAGCAGCTTCACAATGAGAGGTCCTTGGTTCAAGTCTTCCCTCGAGTGAAAAGTTTCAAACTTGTATTTTCAGACAATTATCAAAGTTCAGGCACTAACACATAATCAACTTCGCTCTCCAAAATTCCAGGACAAGTTCAGATTTGCTTGGACATATGCAGTATTTGACGGTCTGCACTGCGACTATGAAACAGTTGCATTGCCGGCCGGAGTGGCCGTGGGGTTCTAGGCGCTACGTCTGGAACCGCGAGACCGCTACGGTCACAGGTTTGAATCTTGCCTCAGGCATGGATGTGTGTGATGTCCTTAGGTTAGTTAGGTTTAAGTAGCTCTAAGTTCTAGGGGACTGATGACCTCAGAAGTTGAGTCCCATTGTGCTCAGAGCCATTTAAACCATTTTTTTAAACAGTTGCATTCATTTGTTGCAGTTAATGTGACATCACTTTTTTGGGAGTGATTATCACATCCATAAGAATACCTAAATCGGGCAAGGTAGAAGAATCTTTTTGCCCATTGGCCAAGTGTACAAGTTAGATGGGTCGACAACATATTCCTGTCATGTGACGCACATGCCGTCACCAGTGTTGTATAGAATATGTCAGACGTGTTTTCCTGTGGAGGAATCGGTTGACCTATGACCTTGCGATCAAATGTTTTCGGTTCCCATTATAGAGGCACGTCCTTTCGTCTACTAATCGCACGGTTTTGCGGTGTGGTCGCAAAACACAGACACTAAACTTATTACAGTGAACAGAGACGTCAATGAACGAACGGACAGATCATAACTTTGCGAAAATAAAGAAAGTAAACTTTTCAATCGAGGGAAGACTTGAACCGAGGACCTCTCGTTCCGCAGCTGCTCACGCTAACCACGGGACCACGGCGCTCCTGGAGCTCACACTATCCTTGATGTTGCCTATCTTGCACATGGACTACTCAGTTTGTATATTTTGCTTATTTTTTTCATAGTTCCATACAACTTCTTCCTGTTTCCTCGATTGATCTGTGTTCAGTTTTTCAAGGCCTATCCACGGGGGGGTGCGATGGGGAGGTTCCCTTGTCAGTAGAAATCGTAAACACTAATGTCATCAGATATTCGTGAGATAGTAGTATATGACGACGCCGATCAATATCCCCGGCGATCGCTCTCAGCCGTTTCTGTCTCCCGCTGCCACGCACACTCTGAGCTGACATCGATGACCTCGACATAGACGGGCCACTGCCGCCCGAAACCACTTTCTCCTCGCGACGTTCAGCGCTCCCTCGGCTGACGTCAGCAATTTATGGGCTATTGTGTCGGCCCTTTCTTTTCTTTTCCTTTTTTTACGACAGGATTCCTCTTCCGCTCACATCGTGTATTTGGCGTTCCTCAAGGTTCAGTTCCGTGTCCCCGCGCAGGCCAGACAGTAAAAGTATCGATGTACGCCTGTGAGGCTGCTGAAGAAATCGCGTTAAATATGGATGCGTCCGTGTCGTGGCTCGGAGAGAAGAGGGGGGGGGGGGGGGGCGGGGAGAGGGGGCGCTATTATGACGTCATGACATGCAACATGCATAATGCAACCTAAACAGAGGGCCCGCAGCTACGGAACAGGCGATGTACACCGCAGCGTATCAAAACACCGCACTGTTTGGGTCGTAAACAACAGGGCTGTTTGCACTTGCGATAGCAGCGGCTTTCGGCCTAATTGCGCGCGCGGTAGGTATGACGGTTTTATCTGATTATATGAAGATGATCAGTTCATCGCTGTCGAAACGCAATTTTTTTTTATTAATCCGTGAAGAGAGGGAGAATACGTATTAATTTATTTAACATACGTCAATACAATTCTGTGAAATTCTGAAATTAACACGAGTATAATACAGGGAGTGACATGCTATGAGGGTCACTCCTATAGAAATGCACACTACCTTTTTTAAAATCCATCTTTTATTCTATGTGTCGGAAGTTCCATGCGACTTTTCGCGGATGATGCTGTAGTATACAGAGAAGTTGCAGCATTAGAAAATTGCAGCGAAATGCAGGAAGATCTGCAGCGGATAGGCACTTGGTGCAGAGAGTGGCAACTGACCCTTAACATAGACAATGCGAATACATAGAAAGAAGGATCCTTTACCGTATGATTATATGACAGCGGAACAAACACTGGTAGCAGTTACTTCTGTAAAATATCTGGGAGTATGCGTGCGGAACGATTTGAAGTGGAATGATCATATAAAATTAATTGTTGGTAAGGCGGGTATCAGGTTGAGATTCATTGGGAGAGTCCTTAGAAAATGTAGTCCATCAACAAAGGAGGTGCCTTACAAAACACTCGTTCGACCTATACTTGAGTATTGCTCATCAGTGTGGGATCCGTACCAGGTCGGGTTGACGGAGGAGATAGAGAAGATCCAAAGAAGAGCGGCGCGTTTCGTCACAGGGTTATTTGGTAAGCGTGATAGCGTTACGGAGATGTTTAGCAAACTCGAGTGGCAGACTCTGCAAGAGAGGCGCTCTGCATCGCGGTGTAGCTTGCTGTCCAGGTTTCGAGAGGGTGCGTTTCTCGATGAGGTATCGAATATATTGCTTCCAGCTACTTATACCTCCCGAGGAGATCACGAATGTAAAATTAGAGAGATTAGAGCGCGCACGGAGGCTTTCAGACAGTCGTTCTTCCCGCGAACCATACGCGACTGGAACAGGAAAGGGAGGTAATGACAGTGGCACGTAAAGTGCCCTCCGCCACACACCGTTGGGTGGCTTGCGGAGTATAAATGTAGATGTAGATGTTGGAAAGTTTTACAGTGTGTAGATGCATCCTTTAGGAAAAATATTTTCATTTCCCCACATAATTTCCATCCCTCTCAACTGCCTTACGCCATCTTGGAACCAGCGCCTGTATACCCGCACGGTAAAATTCTGGACCAACCTGTTGGAGCCACTGTTTGGCAGCGTGCACAAGCGAGTCATCATCTTCAAACCTTGTTCCACGAAGAGAGTCTTTCAGTTTCCCAGAGAGATGATAGTCACATGGAGCCAGGTCAGGAGTGTAAGGGCCGGTGTTTCAGTGTTGTCCATCCGAGTTTTGTGATCGCTTCCACGGTTTTTTGACTGACACGTGGCCGTGCATTGTCGTGCGACAGCAAAACATCCTGCCTTTGCCGATGTGGTCGAATACGTCTCAGGTGAGCTTGAAGTTTCTTCAGTGTCGTCAGATGTGCATCAGAATTTATGGTGGTTCCACTTGGCACGATGTCCACAAGCAAGAGTCCTTCGGAATCGAAAGACACTGTAGCCATAACTTTTCCGGCACAAGGTGTGGTTTTGAATTTTTTTTTCTTGGGTGAATTTGCATAATGCCACTCCATTGATTGCCTCTTTGTCTCTGTTGAAAAATGATGGAGCCATGTTTCATCACCTGTCACAATTCTTCCAAGAAATTCATCTCCACCTTTCTCGTACTGTTCCAAAAGTTCGCTGAATACCGTTTTTCTTGTTTCTTTTGGAGCCACTGTCAACATCCTGGGAACCCACCTGGCACAAACCTTTTTTAACACCAACACTTTCAATATTCTGCAAACACTTCCTTTCCATAGCGCAACGTAGCCTGACAATTCGTTCACTGTGATGCGTCTGCAGCAGTCACCAATTCGTTACCTCTCTGCACACTGTCTGGAGTGTGAGCAGTACGAGGTCTGCCGCTGCGAGGACAATCCTCAATATTGCCGTGCCCGCTTTCATCACGTAACCTGCTCGCCCACCGACTAACTGTACTGCGATCGACAGCAGCATCTCCGTACACCTTTTTCAACCTCTTGTGGATGTTTGCCACTGTCTCGTTTCCACAGCACTGGAGTTCTATGACGGCACGTTGCTTCTGACGAACGTCAAGTGTAGCAGCCATCTTGAAGACATGCTGTGACGGCGCCACTCACAGGAACAGGTTGAACTAAGTTTGGAAACAAGTGGGAAGGATGTATCTACACACTGTAAAACTTTCACAGATGCAGAATGAAAACTGTATTTCTACAAAAATAGTGTGCTTTTCTTTCGGAGTGACCCTCGTATCTACAACTTGCACAGAAACTAGACGGCAGTTATAAGAGTCGAGGGGCACGAAAGGAAAGCAGTGGCGCAGAAGGGAGTGAGGCAGGGCTTTAGCCTGTCCCTGATGTTATTCAATCTGTATTTTGAGCAAGCAGTAACGGAGACCAAAGAAAAATTTGGAGTAGGAATTAAATTCAAGGGCGAAGAAATAAGAACTTTGAGGTTTGCCTACGACATTGCAATTCCGTCAGAGACAGCAAAGCACTTGGAAGAGCAGTTTAACGGAATGGACAGTGTCTTGAAAGAAGAGTATAAGATGAACATCAACGAAAGCAAAACGAGGGTAATAGAATGTAGTCGATTTAAGTCGGGTGATGCTGAGGGAATTAGATTAGGAAATGAGACACTTAAAGTAGTAAAGGAGTTTTGCTATTCGGGGAGCAAAATAACTAATGATGGTCGAAGTAGAGACGATATAAAATGTAGACTGGCAATGGCAAGGAAAGCGTTTCTGAAGAAGAGAAACTTGTTAACATCGAGTATAGATTTAAGTGTCAGGAAGTCGTTTCTGAAAGTATTTGTATGGAGTGTGGCCATGTATGGAAGTGAAACGTGGACGATAAACAGTTTAGACCAGAATAGCTTATAAAATGTGGTGCTATAGAAGAATGCTGAAGATTAGATGGGCAGATAGCATAACTAATGATGAGGTGCTGAATGGAGTTGGTGAGAAGAGGAATTAGTGGCATAATGTGACTAGAAGAAGGGCTCGGTTGATAGGACACATTCTGAGACATGAAGGGATCACAAATTTAGTATTGTAGGGAAGTGTGGAGGTTAAAAATCGTAGAGGGAGACCAAGAGATGAATACACTAAGCATATTCAGAAGGATGTAGGCTGCAGTACGTACTGGGAGATGAAGAAGCTTGCACAGGATAGAGTAACATGGAGAGCTGCATCAAACCAGTCTCAGGACTGAAGACCACAACAACATTGTAACCTCCCCACAAAATTATATAATTAATAATATGAGTATGATTCTACGAGTAATTTAGTGTAACCTCCCCACAGAATTCATTTACATTTAATCTCCCCACAAAAATTCTTTCTGATTTGTAACCGTCCTACAAAATTCTTTTCACATTAACCTCCACACAAAATTGTTTCTGATTTAATCTGTGCTCAAAATTCATTCACATTTAGCGTAACGTCAAAACAAAACAAAAAATCCCTAAACCTCTCAACAGTAAAGAAATATAATTATGTCGTTCACATTCAGTATAACATCCCAATAAAAAATAAATTCAGTAACCTGGTAGTAAAACAATGTAACTAACCTCTCAATTAAACTGTCGCTCACTTACGACTTTTCAATAATTCACTGTGAATTTAACCTGGTGAATTTTGGACGACACCAGTGCTCCGTCATGGCCCTGAAAGTTCATTCTAAATAAAAAAGGAAAAATTCTTACCTCAATGAAGTCGCCGGATATATCTGCTCTTACAATAAATTTTTCCGGCACAGCTCTGTGCAATGCTGGCCGACCTATCTGTGATTTATGAAAGGAAGCAACAGATTTTTCTATTGCAATAATCGGGATGGTCATGGATGGGAGAAATTAGTAAACTCTTTAAATTGAAATGGATGGTTATTAAAAGTTACTTTTTATGAGGAAGATTATTATTACGAGATTTTTTAAAACATTTACATGGGACTTGAGATGACATTACTACACATGCGCGAGGCTGCTTTTTACCTTATACAATAATACTCAGGCTCCGGCATCGCTGCACCGCGACCGGCCCAGCCAACACGATAACACCAGACCAGACCAGAGCAGACTCCAGACTAGCAACAACTTACTCCTACTGACACACAGTTCCTACTGCAGTCAACACTGCTCTCTGGTCAGAGACCTTGCATATCGCAGGCAGCGCGTGAGCGATACATCGAAATTACACCTGCTCGGACCTCTTACAACATGTGCATACAAACTGAACTCCAACTAACATACATGAACTGTATGATTTCACAAAGGGAATTGAACTAAACAGCTAAATCTACAAATTAATAACTAAAATTTTAATTCATTCAATGGCTGACCCTCTCACATCAAAGAAATATTCCAGATTTCCAGAGTAGGCTCGCACGCTACATGTTGTCACACTAAGTCTACGGTCTGATGCCCTCCATCGTTGTCACATTGTGAAGATGCAGCCTTTGCTCAGCGGTTGAGACTTTCTGCAAAGACACCATGGCCTGTAAGAATCGTATTAATTGTTTTCCAAGCACGTCACCGTAATTCTTTCCGACTAGTCTTGTACCGGATCTTATGGGGTTCTGTTATTGCTCATGGACACTATTATTCTGCGTTTCTAATTTTCTGACCATTTCCTGCTCATGGTGACATCCACTGCTTGCAGCGATTCTGCCAATATGACAGGTATTTACATTAATGATGACTGACAGCCATTCTAAATTCACAGGACGCAAATAACTCGGTGTCAGCTATGTTAGGTACATATGTTCTACCTGTTGGTGAAATGCGAAAATTTGTGCCGGACCGGGAGTGAACAGGGATTTCCCGCTCCCCATTAGCTTACTCCTGGTTCGAATCCCAGTCTGACCATATGTCACCAACAGGTAGAGCATCTGTAGCTAATACAGTAGTGGAAATCAGTATAGAGACAGGGTATGCGGAAGTAATAGCGCGGTGTCTGAAGCACACATGTATCGAATTTACTATGAAAATAGCCGGCCGGAGTGGCCGAGCGGTTAAGGGGCTTCAGTCCGGAATCCCGCGACCGCTACGGTCGCAGGTTCGAATCCTGCCTCGGGCGTGGATGTTTGTGATGTCCTTAGATAGGTTTAAGTAGTTCTAAGTTCTAGGGGACTGATGGCCTCAGTTGTTAAGTCGCATAGTGCTCAGAGCCTTTTGAACCATTTTCTTGTTATTGCATTGTTAGCACTTCGTCCACCCGCTGTTCTTCCCAATCACCTCAAAAATTCTTCAAATAGTTAAAATGGCTCTGAGCACTATGGGACTTAACATCTGTGGTCACCAGTCCCTTAGACTTACAACTACTTAAACTAGCTTAAGGACATCACACACATCCATGCCCGAGCAAGGACTCGAACCTATGACCGTAGCAGCCGCGTGGTTCCGGGCTGAAGCGCCTAGAACCGCTGGGCCACCGCGGCCGGCTCAAATATTCTCTTCGGCATTGCTTTCGTTAGGGTTAGTAGTTGTTGCAGTGAAATTGTCACTCAGTCTCCTCTTATCACACTTTTTAGCTCACATACGGCCTCAGATTGCGTTCTATTGCGATAAACACGCCTTGTAAGTGTTCCCCAACTGTTTCCCACTGGGTTCGTATCTGGGCTACGTCCAGGCACCCATACATCCTGTAAGAGGATGGAAGATTGGTGCACGTATTTTTACGTATGTCGTGTTACTGTGCTGTTATTTTGTGTTCATCGATGTACTTGTTTACTCGTGCTATAAAGCTTGCTTTATCCAAGTTCTCCTTGCCGTATAACTCAAGCCATGTGACACGAGCTGTGACTATAAAATAACGGGAGTGATGCTGTCACAGAGAAAGTACGCATGCGCAAAAGATGATCCTGTGAACCTTGAAGGCTTCTCAGTTGAATGAGGCATCTCTGGTTTCTGTAGACGAATCGGCGCGCCGGCCGCTGTGGGCGTGCGGTTCTAGGCGCTTCAGTCCGGAACCGCGCTGCTGCTACGGTCGCGGGTTCGAATCCTGCCTCGGGCATGGATGTGTGTGATGTTCAAATGGGTTCAAATGGCTCTGAGCACTATGGGACTCAACTTCTGAGGTCATTAGTCCCCTAGAACTTAGAACTACTTAAACCTAACTAACCTAAGGACATCACACACATCCATGCCCGAGGCAGGATTCGAACCTGCGATCGTAACGGTCTCGCGGTTCCAGACTGCAGTGCCTAGAACCGCACGGCCACTTCGGTCGGTTTGTGTGTGATGTCCTTAGGTTAGTTAGGTTTAAGTAGTTCTAAGTCTAGTGGAGTGATGACCTCAGATGTTAAGTCCTATAGTGCTTAGAGCCATTTGAACCATTTTTTGAACGAATCCGTGTGGCCCTGGCCTCCGATTGCGTAAAAGCTGTTATTTTGTGGCAGTAAAATGATACGTGCAATAATAGAGCAATGAACTGTCGTGAATTTTTGCATGGAAATTGGAAAAAAATTGCTACAGAAACCTGCTACTCTACTGAAAGACGTAGGTGTCTTTACCTTCAGACCACATTTTAGTTTTGGCAGAAACATTCACAGACGGATTATCTTATTGAAACATTGCGCCTTCGTTCCATAGGTGCTCATACATTGTGATCAGTTCTGTCTCTAGAATCTCAGTGTGTATGTTAAGAGATCATTCTAGTGTTCCGCCGAGGAGTCCGTCATTTACCCTCAGCACAGAAGGCTGCCCGAAACATGATGCTTCCACCACCAAAATTTCTTCCCATTCTTACCTGTTGGTCTGTTTTCAAGTCATGACAATAATACTGTAATCCATCTTGCCCATCTACATTAAAGTTCTTCCCAGGGCTAAAGATCACCTTAACACTCCAATCTAGCCTGCTTATGTTTGGGTGTAATAGCAGATTTCTGCAGTCGTTTCTTGAGTGCAAGATGTCAGTCATGTGACAAAATTTGTCGAACACTTCTGACAGTTACTGACAACTGTAAATCAGCAACAAGATGATAAAAACATCGGTTTATGGCTCTTGCTTTGCGCAAAAGCAACCATTTCGAGCCGGCCGCGGTGGTCTAGCGGTTCTAGGCGCTCAGTCCGGAACCGCGCGACTGCTACGGTCGCAGGTTCGAATCCTGCCTCGGGCATGGATGTGTGTGATGTCCTTCGGTTAGGTTTAAGTAGTTCTAAGTTCTAGGGGATTGATGACCTCAGATGTTAAGTCCCATAGCGCTCAGAGCCAACCATTTCGATGCCTCAGACAATTTTTTACTTCTCTAATTTTTCCGTCCTGTCCATATCGTGATGATAACCTAACGAAACTATCGCTGTACTTGCACCGTTCAGCACCTTGATAATTTGACGATAACAGAGTCCCGTTTCGTTGCACGCACTGATTTTTGCTTTTTCACTACATGATAACTGTTTTCCGTGTGGCATGGCTAGAATCGTGATTTATGTACTCAATACGCTCAAAGGCACGTATGCACACACTTAACACCGCACAGAGCCGACGGCCTTAGTACGGAGTTCCACCCTCTGCACCTGAAACTTTGATGTCTTGCTGTATTCTGTACTACTGACATCAAATGCTTTACAGTTTGACTGCATTTGTCGGGAGACTGAATTTCATACTATTGCAAATACATTGTTGTTGTTGTGGTGGTCTTCAGTCCTGAGACTGGTTTGATGCAGCTCTCCATGCTACTCTATCCTGTGCAAGCTTCTTAATCTCCCAGTACCTACTGCAACTTACATCCCTCTAAACCTGCTTAGTGTATTCATCTCTTGGTCTCCCTCTACGATTTTTACTCTCTGCGCTTCCCTGAAATACTAAATTGGTGATCCCTTCATGCCTCAGAACATGTCCTACCAACCGATCACTTCTTCTAGTCAAGTTGTGACACAAACTCCTCTTCTCCCCAATTCTATTCAATACCTCCTCATTAGTTATGTGATCTACCCATCTTATCTTCAGCGTTCTTCTGTAGCACCATATTTCGAAAGCTTCTATTATCTTCTTGTCCAAACTGGTTATCGTCCATCTTTCACTTCCATACATGGCTACACTCCATACAAATACTTTCAGAAACGACTTCCTGACACTTAAATCTATACTCGATGTTAACAAATTTCTCTTCTTCAGAAACGCTTTCCTTGCCATTGCCAGTCTACATTTTATATCCTCTCTACTTCGACCATTATCAGTTATTTTACTCCCTAAATAGCAAAACTCCTTTACTACTGTAAGTGTCTCATTTCCTAATCTAATTCCCTCTGCATCACCCGATTTAATTTGACTACATTCCATTATCCTCGTTTTGCTTTTGTTGATGTTCATCTTATATCCTCCTTTCAAGGCACTGTCCATTCCGTTCAACTGCTCTTCCAAGTCCTTTGCTGTCTCTGACAGAATTGCAATGTCATCGGCGAACCTCAAAGTTTTTATTTCTTCTCCATGGACTTTAATACCTACTTCGAATTTTTCTTTTGTTTCCTTTACTGCTTGCTCAATATACAGATTGAATAACATTGGGGAGAGGCTAAAACCCTGTCTCACTCCTTTCCCAACCACTGCTTCCCTTTCATGTCCCTCGACTCTTATAACTGCCATCTGGTTTCTGTACAAATTGTAAATAGCCTTTCGCTCCCTGTATTTTACCCCTGCCACCTTCAGAATTTGAAAGAGAGTATTCCAGTTAACGTTGTCAAAACCTTTCTCTAAGTCTACAAATGCCAGAAACGTAGGTATGCCTTTTCTTAATCTTTCTTCTAAGATAAGTCGTAAGGTTAGTATTGCCTCACGTGTTCCAACATTTCTACGGAATCCAAACTGATCTTCCCCGAGGTCCGCTTCTACCAGTTTTTCCATTTGTCTGTAAAGAATTCACGTTAGTATTTTGCAGCTGTGACTTATTAAACTGATAGTTCGGTAATTTTCACATCTGTCAAGACCTGCTTTCTTTGGGATTGGAACTATTATATTCTTCTTGAAGTCTGAGGGTATTCCGCCTGTCTCATACATCTTGCTCACCAGATGGTAGAGTTTTGTCATGACTGGCTCTCCCAAGGCCATCAGTAGTTCTAATGGAATGTTGTCTACTCCCGGGACCTTGTTTCGACTCAGGTCTTTCAGTGCTCTGTCAAACTCTTCACGCAGTATCTTATCTCCCATTTCGTCTTCATCTACATCCTCTTCCATTTCCATAATATTGTCCTCAAGTACATCGCCCTTGTATAAAGCCTCTATATACTCCTTCCACCTTTCTGCCTTCCCTTCTTTGCTTAGAACTGGGTTGCCATCTGAGCTCTTGATATTCATACAAGTGGTTCTCTTCTCTCCAAAGGTCTCTTTAATTTTCCTGTAGCCAGTATCTATCTTACCCCTAGTGAGACAAGCCTCTACATCCTTACATTTGTCCTCTTGCCGTCCCTGCTTAGCCATTTTGCACTTCCTGTCGATCTCATTTTTGAGACATTATGCACAACTGTTGCAATGGACAATGTTAATTTTCCTACAAATATCTATGCCTTTGTATTATCTTTCAACACTGTACAGATGACGCCAAGTTATTTGCATTCAGTGAATTTGTTTCCATCTAGTATGATAGATGACTGCCTCGATTTCTGCCGCCTCGTTCTAAGTGCCGGGCGGCTGAGGAATTTTAATTAATTTTTCGTATTCCTTGAAAAGTACGTCTCGTCTTCGAAGATCTACGGACACGATGTGGCTTAGAGGTGGTAACCAGTGAGGAGAAATACAGCTCATGCAGATTATTATTGGCCTCTGCTGCATTTAGCTGAGCGCAGATTTTTCTCACGTGTCGACTATTAAGCCACACTGGAGCACAGAATTCGGTAGCTGAGTAGACGAGCGCCTAGGAAGATCATCGTAATGTTGTAACCTCCCCGTGAAAATTTTAAATGTCAATATTAGTGAAAGTGTAACCTCCCACCAAGAATGTAAAAGTCAGTGTTAATTGAAATGTTATATTCCCACAAAACTGCATAATAAAAATGAACCAAGCGTAACCTGGTTGCAAAATTAAGAATAATAATGGACCAAATGTAAACTCCCCACAAACATTAACTAATGAAGATTGCTCGTTAAACCCACAATAAAATTAATTAAATAATGAAGCATAAACTATGTGTAACATCTGAACACAAATAATTAAACCTGACAAATTTTTTAAGGGCAGCTGCGCTGACCTTCGGCCCTGTGCAATAATTAAACCTGAACACAAAAACCAAAATTCTTACATCAGTAAACTGCATCAATATCTGCTCTTATTTTTCGGCACAGCTCCGTGCAATGCTGACCCATGTTTAATTTTAATTCTTGGAGGGAATGCATAGGAAGTATTACTTGACTTGAAATGAATCCTTTTGTTTAAAACAGTTACTTTATAAAAAAAATTATTATTGGGGCAATTCTTGAACAAATTAATTACAATTAACATATGTGATTAGCTGAGCGCAATGCTGCTTCATTACCTTCTAAAACAATATACCTCGTCCTGAATCGTGACCAGAGGTGGAAGTAGATAGAGCACGCCGCCGACGCATGCCGACGCCCGCTCAGTACAACCGTCCACTCCCTACAACTACTAACGACTGACAAGGGGAGGCCGCCAATTGTGAAATTCAGATTCGATTCATACTGCGCATAATAAAAGCTCATGGCCAGAGGTGTAATGTGGCAAAGCACCAAGATGCACTTCTCAGCCGTTGTCGAGAAAATCGACAGTTAAAAGAAACCGTTGCGGTGAAATACTCTCGACGATTAATGATTTTCTACAGTGTCGTAGCGCAGCGGTAAGAGCTCGGGTTCGTAATCCGAAGGTCGCTCGATCGAATCTCGCGCCATGCATTTTTTTTATTATTAGTTTTTTGTAATTCAAATATATATATAAAGTATTAATGAATGGCAGTAATTTAAACATAGCTGCGCTAGAGCAACGGTTCCACGTAATCAGACTAAGAGCAGCCGACCAGTTGCAAAGGATTAATGAATGGCTTATGCGTGATGGTGAAGGCGGATCCATTTTTCCGTTTTTTTTTAACAGGGTGTACCAAAGCTCTCCCGTCCGCACTGATTTTCGACAATGTTATAAGTTGCGCTAGGGACCGCATCTACCTTCTTTCTAAGTTAGCAGGCAACTATGCTGTTATGCGGCGGCTCGTTTCGGCCCATTCAACATCTGCCCATCAAGTGTAACGAGCGAGTAACGGATTTTATATTTCATACCTGCCACAGCAAATTTGTGTTCGTGGGGGTCTCTATTCTAATTCGAACGTTTCACTTACGCTATACGTATTAGTTTCGGAATATCGTTTCTACGTCTTCCGTTAACTATACGTGGTTAACATTATGAAGACAATTAATAACATTTGTGGAATACAACTCTGTTTGCGGAAAACATAATGATGTCCGAAGTCGCCAGTTTTTCCACGACAAACGACTTTCAACAACTTATTATATGCATAATTGTTGCAACAGATTGCCGGGAATTATATATATATATATATATATATATATATATATATATATATATATATATATATATATATTTTTGAATTATAAAAAACAAATACTAAAAAAAAGGTTGCATAGCGCGAGATTCGATCCGGCGACCTTCGGATTACGAACGCGAGCGCTTACCGCTGCGCCACGACGCTGTAGAAAATTATTAATCGTAGAGAATATTTCACCGCAACGGTTTCTTTTAACTGTCGATTTTCTCGACAACGGCTGAGAAGTGCGTCTTGGTGCTTTGCCACATTACACCTCTGGCCATGAGCTTTTATTATGCGCAGTATGAATCGAATCTGAATTTCACAATTGGCGGCCTCCCCTTGTGAGTGCCGCTCGCGACTCCACCAGACTACTACTGCCGACAGAGTGCCACTCGCAACTGACAACTCGCAACTCTGCCGACTCCACACACACTACTGAACTCTCGCGCGGTCAAGCGCAGACTAGCAACGATAAACAACTCTGTGGTCAGAGATTCTGTCATGCCTCGCCATCGCTGGTAATGAATACGTACGCGTTTCAATGTTCTAGCTCTTGCTCCCCAAGCGGGATGATGCTATTGTGGGATCTCAGCTTTTCTACGTGTTTCTTGCAGGACACGGTTTTCTGGTAACTAGCTTGGGTAGCTCAGCTGGAGCCGGCACGGTAGCTCAGCGTCTTCGGTCAGTGTGTTAGCAGCCCACTGTAATAAAAAAACTGAGATCATGGGTCAACGATGAACTTGTACAAGCGTCGTCTCACGTCCGCCCCGAACAAATACAATGACCGATAACGAACAAAGAGATCAACTAAGGAACAAAAAAGATTGTTAGAGCACTTTCCCGAAAAGGCAAAGGTCCCGAGTTCGAGTCTCGGTCCGGCACACTATTTTAATCTGCCAGGGAGTTTCATATCACCGCACACTCCGATGCAGAGTGATAATTTGCTTCTAGATATTTTACGAAGTCGTGGTGGGAGAGGACTTGGCGATTAGATATGACATTACCAGGTGCGGCTAGAAAAAAACCGGACTGATGCTGGAAAAAACATTTATTTACATTTATTTACAATTTCATGTTATCTCCTTCAATGTACTTTCCTCCTCGGTCTCTACACCGCTCCATACGAATTTTCCACTGTTCATAGCAATGCTGCAGATCATTTTCGGTAAGTCCATACATTACATCCGTCGCTTTTTCTTTTACTGCTTCAACAGTCTCGAATCTATTTCCTTTCAAAGCTGACTTGACTTTAGGGAAAAGAAAAAAGTCACAGGGGGCCAAATCAGGTGAGTAGGGTGGATGATCTAAGATGGGAATGTTGTGTTTTGCCAAAAACGTCTTCACTGACAACGCACTGTGAGCTGGGACATTGTCTTGGTGAAGGATCCATGACTTTTTTCTCCACAAATCGTTCCGTTTTCTCCGTACTCGCTCACGTAGGGTAGCCAGGACGCTAATGTAGTAATGCTGATTCACTGTTTGTCCCTCTGGTACCCAATCAATGTGCACAATCCCTTTGATGTCAAAAAAAAAAAAACAATCATCATTGCCTTGAATTTCGATTTTGACATTCGTGCTTTTTTTTGTCGTGGAGAACCAGGAGTTTTCCAATGCATCGATTGGCGTTTAGTTTCGGGATCGTAAGTAAAAAAACCACGATTCATCGCAAGTAATAACATTTTGTAAGAAGGTGGGATCACTTTCAATGTTTTCCAGGATGTCAGAACAAATCATTCTTCGGCGTTCCTTCTGTTCAATTGTGAGACACTTTGGAACCATTTCTGAACACACTTTGTTCATGTTGAAACTTTCATGAAGAATCTGCCTAACACTTTCCTTGTCAACTCCTGTTAACTCAGACACTGCTCTGATTGTTAAACGGCGATCTTGTCGAACAAGTTTACCGATTTTTTCAATGTTTGCATCATTTTTTGCTGACAATGGTCTGCCAGTGCGAGTGTCATCACTGGTGTCTTCGCGGCCATCTTTAAATCGTTTAAACCACTCAAACACTTGTGTTCGCGATAAACAATCATCGCCGTACACTTGTTGTAACATTACAAACGTTTCACTTGCAGATTTTCCTAGTTTGAAACAAAATTTGATGTTAACACGCTGTTCTTTCTGTACACTCAACATTTTCCGACGCACAGACAAAACGTCAACTACTTAAAACAGACGCCACGGGCAGACTGAGTGCAGGAGGCAGATGAAACTCGAGCAGTAGGCGGAGCGAGAGTCACGTGACAGGCCACGCGACTTTCAGCCTTATTGCATTCGTTTTATTGTTTCACCGGTACTAGTCCGGTTTTTTTTTCTAGCCACACCTCGTAGATATTTTACGAAGTCGTGGTGGCAGAGGACTTGGCGATTAGATATGACATGTCGCTTTGCATTGGCCACTCTACTGTTAAGATGAAAGCAGCTGACGTGAATTGGCAACTACAATAGGACGTTTCTTCTGAGGAGCGATCGACCAGACATCTGGGTCATAACGTTCGAATTTTTCGGCTTAATGTTGAGAAAACAGTGTAGAGGTGACAGTGATTCAACTAACACACACACACACACACACACACACACACACACACACACACACACAGAAAGAGAGAGAGAGAGAGAAACGCGATATTCAAAGGGACGTATAGCCGGTTACGGAGTCCTGGGTGCTACATATCAGCAGAGACTACGTGTAGGGGGTGTGGCGCGTTATTCAATGCCCCCTAGGGTGCTACAGCGTACTAACAGGCGCCATATTTTGCGTAGCCGTTCTGCAGTTCTTCTGAGAGAGTTTCCGTATTGTTTTGTAAGCTACACACTTGCCGAATTTATTTTCGGAATTGCGTCCGCCTTTTGCTCAGGCTATATACAAGATTTACCATTTATCTTGACCACCCTAAATAACTGCTTCTCCAGATGCAAATTACTAAATGTTTCAAGCACATGTTGTTTAGCCGTCAGGGGGACATCAATCAGCATGATTGCCTTCGTTGTAGCTTTGTTTTTACAAAGACATGAACAGCGGTATGATTATTTTAAATGGCACCCTGTATTATTTATTCGGTAGAATGGAAAAGAAAATTGAGAATGCGCTAGGTGACGATCAGTTTGGCTTTAGGAAAAGTAAAGGGACGAGAGAGGCACTTCTGACGTTACGGGTAATAAGGGAAGCAAGGCTAAAGAAAAATCGAGACACTTTCATAGGATTTGTCGACCTGGAAAAATCGTTCGACAATATAAAATGGTGCAAGCTGTTCGAGATTCTGAAAAAAGTAGGGGTAAGCTATAGGGAGAGACGGGTCATATACAATATGTACAACAACCAAGAGGGAATAATAAGAGTGGACGATCAAGAACGAAGTGCTCGTATTAAGAAGGCTGTAAGACAAGGCTGTAGTCTTTCGCCCCTACTCTTCAATCTGTACATCGAGGAAGCAATGATGGAAATAAAAGAAAGGTTCAGGAGTGGAATAAAAATACAAGGTGAAAGGATATCAATGATACGATTCGCTGATGACATTGCTATCCTGAGTGAAAGTGAAGAAGAATTAGATGATCTGCTGGTCTAATGAGTACACAGTATGGTTTGAGAGTAAGGACCTCTCGCTCTGCAGCTGCTCACGCTAACCACGGGACTACGACGCTCCTGAGCTCAGAATATCCTTGATGTTGCTTATCTTGGCATGGACTACTCAGTTTGTATATTTTGCTTATTTTGTCTTAGTTCCACTCAACTTCTTTTTGTTTTCTCGATTGATCTGTGTTCAGTTTTTCAAGGCCTATCCACTGTGCCAACTTATAACAAAATCTGAGGGGGGTGCGATGGGGAGGTTCCCTTGTCAGTAGCAGCAGGGGCCCCGGAGATGTGATCTGCCTCCCCAGTCCCTTCACACCCTTCCCATCCATGGCCAATACCATCCTCCAGTGGAACTGCAGCGGTTTCTTCCACCATCTAGCTGAGCTCCGCCAACTTATCAGCCTTCATCTTTTCCTTTGCATTGCTCTGCAGGAAACTTGGTTTCCAGCAATGCGAACCCCCGCCCTCCGTGGCTATCAGGGTTATTTTAAGAACCGGGCACCTTATGAAAGGGTGTCTGGTGGCGTCTGCATATATGTCCTTAACTCTCTTCACAGCGAGTTTGTACCTCTACAAACAGCTTTAGAGGCTGTCGCTGTTCGGGTGTGGACGCCACAGGCTGTTACCATCTGCAGTCTTTACCTTCCACCGGATGGTGCTGTCATGCAGCATGTCCTGACTGCTCTGATAGCCCAACTGCTGCCACCTTTCTTGTTGCTGGACGATTTCAATGCCCACAACCCTCTATGGGGTGGGACTGTCTCCGATGACCGCGGTCGTGCCGTGGAGCATTTGTTGGCTCAGCTCGACCTTGGCCTCTTGAACACCGGTGCTCCCACGCATTTCAGTGTGGCCCATGGCTCGTTCTCGGCCGTCTATCTCTCTCTTTGCAGCCCCGGACTTGTCCCATCCCTCCACTGGAGAGTGCATCCTGACCTGTGTGGTAGTGACCATTTTCCCATCTATTTGTCACTGCCCCAGTGTCATTCTTCTGGGCGCCTGCCTTGCTGGGCTCTCCACAGGGCTGACTGGCCGGCTTTTACTTCCGCTGCAACCATTGAGTCTCCCCCACAGGGTGACATTGACGAGGTTGTCCGTGTGTTAACCACGTCCATCATTTCAGCGGCCGAGGCTGCCATCCCCCGCTCTTCTGGACTCCCTCGGAGGAAGGCTGTACCCTGGTGGTCGCCGGAGATTGCTGAGGCTATTCGCGACCGTCGGCGGGCTCTCCAGTGTCATAGGCGGAACCCGTCTCTTGAGACACTCATCGCCTTTAAGAGGCTCCGTGCCTTGGCCTGTCGTCTTATTGCACGGCGTAAGCAGGAGTGCTGGGAGAGGTACGTCTCCTCCTTGGGCTCCCGTGTCTCCCCCTCGCTCGTGTGGTCCCGGATCCGGCGGATTTACGGATACCAGACCCCTATGGGTGTCCCTGGGATCTCCTTGGACGGCGCTGTCTGCACGGGCGCTGCCGCCATTGCTGAACACCTTGCTGCGCACTTTGCTAAGAGCTCTGCGACTGCAACTTATCCCCCCGCCTTTCGCTCTCTAAAGGAGCGAGCCGAGCGGACGCCGTTCTCATTCCACACGCGTCGTTCTGAAACATACAATGCTCCTTTCAGCGAGAGGGAATTCCTCGCTGCCCTCGCCGATTGCCCTGATACAGCACCAGGACCAGACTGCATCCACGCACAGATGCTGAAGCATCTCTCCAGGGACTGCCAGAGACACATCCTCACCATCTTTAACCGCATTTGGAGCGAGGGCGTGTTCCCGTCGCAATGGCGAGAGGGTCTTATTGTCCCCATCTTGAAACCCGGTGCGGACCCACTGGCGGTGGACAGCTATCGTCCCATTACCCTCACCAACGTTTTGTGCAAATTGCTCGAACATATGGTGGGGCGGCGTTTGTGTTATGTCCTTGAGTCGCGCGGTCTCCTCGCTCCATCCCAGGGTGGCTTCCGTCGGGGCCGGTCTGCAGCGGACAATTTGGTGCGGCTGGAATCTGCTATCCGTACGGGCTTTGCCCATCAGCATCTTGTTGCTGTCTTTTTTGATCTGCGGAAGGCGTATGACACCACATGGAGGCATCACATCCTTGCTACGTTGCATGAGTGGGGTCTTCGTGGTCAGCTCCCGGCTTTTCTTCAAACCTTTTTATTGCGCCGCTCTTTCCGGGTGCAAGTGGGTGCCGCCTCTAGTTCATCTTATATACAGGAAAATGGGGTCCCACAGGGCTCGGTGTTGAGCGTCTCCTTATTCCTAGTGGCCATTAATGGTCTGGCTGCAGCCGTGGGGTCGTCGGTGTCTCCTTCTTTGTATGCCGACGACTTCTGCATCTCATTTAGCTCCACGACTACGGGAGTCGCCGACCGCAGGCTGCAAGTCGCCGTTCGCAAGGCAGCATCGTGGGCTCTGACTCATGGTTTTCAGTTCTCTGCAGCCAAGACTCGAGTTATGCACTTCTACAGGCGTCAGACAGTCCACCCTCATCCTGAACTTTACCTCGACGGCCACCTGCTTGAAGTGGCGGACACATGCCGCTTCTTAGGACTCGTCTTTGATGCCCGGCTCACATGGGTTCCTCATATTGCTCAGCTGAAGCAAACGTGCTGGCGGCACCTCAACGCCCTCCGCTGCCTGAGCCACACATCTTGGGGTGCGGATCGCTGCACGCTGCTGCGATTATACAGAGCCCTTGTGCAGTCCAGGATTGATTATGGGAGCCAGGCCTATGGGTCTGCATCACCCTCAGTGTTGAAGTTGTTAGACCCCATACACCACTGTGGGGTTCGGCTTGCAACTGGCGCTTTCCTTACGAGCCCCGTGGATAGTCTACTGGTGGAGGCCAGGGTTCCCCCGCTGCGGATTCGCCGCCATCGACTGCTCGCCGACTATGCTGTCCACGTGCATTGCTCGCCAGGCCATCCCAATCGTCGCCTGCTTTTCCCCGCCATGGTCCTCCATCTGCCCGAACGGCGACCTAGGTCTGGGCTTTCCATAGCTGTTCGCGTCCAGTCCCTGCTGTCGGTACTGGGGTCATTCCCTCTTCTGCCTCCCTTCCGGGTCCGTGCACCTACGCCTCCCTGGTGTTTGCCCCGGCCGTCTGTCCGTCTGGACTTGGCACAGGGACCCAAGGGCTCAGTTCCGCCTATGGCCCTCCGTCGCCGTTTTCTTGCGCTCCTCGCCTCATTTTCGGGCTGTGAGACTGCCTACACTGATGGTTCCCTGGTTGATGGTCGCACTGCCTACGCTTTTGCTCACGCTGCCCATGTTGAGCAGCGCTCCTTGCCGGCTGGCTGCAGTATTTTTACTGCAGAGCTGGTGGCCATATTGCGCGCTCTTGAGCATACGCGTTTCTGCTCAGGTACGTCCATCGTCATCTGCAGTGACTCCCTGAGCAGCCTCCAGGCCATCGACCGCTGCTATACTTCTTCTCCTCTGGTGTCCTCTATTCAGGAGTCTGTTTCCGCCATTACCAGTTCTGGTCGTTCGGTGGTCTTTGTTTGGACGCCAGGTCACGTTGGCATCCCGGGGAACGAACGTGTTGACAGGCTGGCCAAAGGGGCGATCGGCGCCCCAGCTTTGGAAATCGGCCTCCCAGCTTGCGATCAGCAGCTGGTGTTGCGCCGTAAGGTGCTTGGGATGTGGACTGCTGAGTGGCGTGGCATGACATCCCCGAATAAACTGCGGGCTGTCAAGGAGACGACCGATGTGTGGCACTCCTCCCTGCGGGCTTCTCACAGGGACTCTGTCATCCTGTGTCGGCTCCGCATCGGCCATACCTACCTGATGCACGGCCATCTTTTGCGTCAGGAGGCTCCCCCCCCCCCCCCCCCCTGTGTCGGTGTGGGTCCCGGCTGACTCTCACCCACATCTTGTTAGAGTGTCCCCGACTACGCACCCTCCAGCAGTCTTTTAATCTCCCGGGCACTTTGCCTTTGGTTTTATGTGACGATGCCTCCATGGCTGATGACGTTTTAAATTTTATCCGTGGTAGTCCTTTTTATGGTTCCATTTAGGGAGGTCCTGCACCTTTCCCTTTCTGTGTCTTTTGTCCTCGCGTCTCTCAATATTTCTTGCTGTTTTGGTGTGTCGTCAGATGGTTGACTCTTTCCCTTTTTTTGTTCTCGTGGTCAGTCAACCGGTCTCCGGCCATCTTCTTTCCTTCTGTTTCTTTTTGTCTGGTGTTCATCTGTACTCTTCGTGTCTGTAGTGTTCGTTGCCGCATTTGTGTTCTTTTAGGGCCTGGGGGGAGTCTCCTTCCCCTTGGGGTTTTACCTGCTTCGTGAATTTATGTCTCGCCTGTTTTTGGAATGGGGGACTGATGACCTTCGCTGTTCAGTCCCCCTTAAACATCCCACCAACCACCACCACTTAAACCTAACTAACCTAAGGACACCACACACATCCATGCCCGAGGCAGGATTCGAACCTGCGACCGTAGCAGTCGCGCGGTTCCGGACTGAACGCGTAGAACCGCGAGAGCACCGCGGCCGGCGGCAATGGTACAGGAGAGTCAAAGTCAATTTTGTGTTATGTTTTTACTTGGTTTTCGTTTGTTTGATGATAACTCCAGCAAGTGGACGAGCTTGTGATCCTGGGTTCGAAGTCAGTGTTGTGTTATGTAATTAATAATGCTGTGTTTCAGTCAATGGTACACTGTGATACATTTTTGATTAGGTCTTTAGGAGAGGAAATGACTTATCAAATAAAAAATACAGGGTGACATTTAAAAAAGTCATACCGCTGTTCATATCCTTGTAAAAAAACAAAGCTGCAGCGAAGGCAGTCATGCTGATTGATGTCCCCCTGACGGCTAAAGAACATTTGCTTGAAACGCTTTGTAATTTGCATCTGCACAAACAGTCCTCTAGGGTGGTCAAGATAAATGGGACACCCTGTATATGCACCCACATTCTGTGAAAAAAGATGGAAGATTTGTGTGTAGCTGTGCTGTGCTGTTATTTTGTGTATATCGGCTTTTTGTTTACTCGTGCAATAATGATTATGCAAGTTCTCCTTGCCGTATACATCAAGCCAATGATACGAGGTGCGGCTATAAAATAACGATTCTGTCGCAGAGAAAGTACGCATGCGCCAAAGATGAAGGAGCAACTGCCGTGGAACGCGAAACCTCCTCAGTTGAATGCTGTAGAAAAACGATATGCGTAATAACAGACCAATGAATTGTCTTGAATTTCGACATCAAACTTGGAAAAACTGCTACTGATACCTGTTGGGACACTAAAAGAAATCTGTGACGAAGACTTTTTCACATGTATGCGAATCTTTGAGTGGTTCAAGCGTTCCCAAGACGGCCGAGAAGACGTTGAAGATGACTCACGCCTAGGACGCTCTTCAACATCAGAATAGGATGAGAATATAAAAAAAGCAGGTAATCTGATTCTATCTGACAGTCGGTGGAGTATTCTATCGATTGCTGAAACGATGGGAACTGACAAATAATATGTAAGGCAAATTTAACATAGTAAAATTGACATCAGAAAAGCGTGTGCGTAACTGGTGCCGAAAATTCTCACGATCGAACAAAAAGACGCTCTTGAAAATGTTTGTGCTGATACTTTGAATACCACTGAAAACGATCGTAATTTTCTCGGAAAGTGTGATAACATGTGACGAATCTTAGTTTTTGGCTTACGATCCAGAAACTAAGGGCCAACCCATGCAATGGAAGGGCTAAACCCCACTGAGAGCGACAACAGGTTGAACGAGCAACTCAAGATTCAAAGTGATGATGACTGGTTTTTTTTCGATATTCACGGAATTCTGTATCTTGACTGGGTGTTACTTATAATCCGTCTTGATTGCATAAAATATTTATTCACATGACCGGTTTCGCTTCCTCTTCATATCTGTAACTTTGGTTACAGGAGTAACCCGTCCGCACCCAGCAACCTTCACACGCTGCGTCACTTCCTACACCTGGATTTCATATGACAGTAGGGGCACTCTAGTGGTTATCCCACGCGCCCTGACTCCAAATTTGTTCTTCAATCTCGTGATTCGACCGATTGTGTTGCCTTTCATGAACAGCTTTCCAGGGAGTGTTTTCCAACAGGATAACGGTCGCCCACATAGCGCTGTTGCAACCGAACGTGCTCTACAGACAAGGGGAGGCCGCCAATTGTGAAATTCAGATTCGATTCATACTGCGCATAATAAAAGCTCATGGCCAGAGGCGTAATGTGGCAAAGCACCAAGATGCACTTCTCAGCCGTTGTCGAGAAAATCGACAGTTAAAAGAAACCGTTGCGGTGAAATACTCTCTACGATTAATAATTCTCTACAGCGTCGTGGCGCAGCGGTAAGCGCTCGGGTTCGTAATCCAAAGGTCGCCGGATCGAATGTCGCACCATGCAACTTTTTTTTTTTAGTATTTGTTTTTTGCAATTCAAAAATATATATATATATATATATATATATATATATATATATATATATATATATATATATATAGACACATATAATTCCCGGAAATCAGTTGCAACAATTATGCATATAAGTTGTTGAAAGTGGTTTGTCGTGGAAAAACTGGCGACTTCGAACATCATTATGTTTTCCGCAAACAAAGTTGTATTTCACAAATGTTATTAATTGTCTTCATAATGTTAACCACGTATAGTTAACGGAAGACGTAGAAACGATATTCCGAAACTAATACTTATAGCGTAAGTCAAACGTTCGAATTAGAATAGAGACCCCACGAACACAAATTGGCTGTGGCAGGTATGAAATATAAACTCCGTTACTCGCTCGTTACACTTGAAGGACAGATGTTGAATGGGCCGAAACGAGCCGCCGCATAACAGCGTAGTTGCCTGCTAACTTCGAAAGAAGGTAGATGCGGTCCCTAGCGCAACTTATAACATCGTCGAAAATCAGTGCGGACGGGAGAGCTTTGGTACACCCTGTTAAAAAAAACGGAAAAATGGAGGCGGTACAATTGGAGAGCGATCCGCCTTCACCAACATGTATAAGCAATTCATTAATAGTTTTTATATATATATTTGAATTACAAAAAAATAATAATAAAAAAATTTGCAAGGCGCGAGATTCGAACTGGTGACCTTCGGATTACGAACCCGAGCGCTTACCGCTGCGCCACGACGCTGCAGAAAACTATTAACCGTAGAGAGTATTTCACCGCAACGGTTTCTTTTAACTGTCGATTTTCTCGACAACGGCTGAAAAGTGCATCTTGGTGCTTTGCCACATTACACCTCTGGCCATGAGCTTTTATTATGCGCAGTATGAATCGAATCTGAATTTCACAATTGGCGGCCTCCCCTTGTCAGAGGAGTTTTCGACAACAGTTTAACACACGATGGCTCCCTTGCAAGAAAACCATCCACAGGTTGTACGATAAATTTGTACGGAAAGGAACAGTATTGGAAGCGAAGCGACCTCGGCCTAAGCCTGTTTGTTCGCCGGAGAATACTGAAGCGGTACGAGTTGCTGTACAGAGAAGTCTCGGGAAATCGTCTAGAAAGGCAGCAGTGGAACTGGGAATATCCAGACGCTCCGTTCAACGCGTTCTTAAAAGTGACCTCCGTATGTACCCATACAAGATGACCTGCGCTCAGAAGCTCACTGAAGAACACAAGCAGCAGAGACTACAGTTTGCTCAGTGGGCGGAGGATAGGGAAGAAACTCTCAACAACGTTTGGTTTTCAGACGAGGCGCATTTTCATTTAGACGGTGTGGTTAACAAACCAAATGTACGCTTTTGGGCCACTGAAAACCCACAAGTGCTTCACGAACGACAACATTATGCTCCGAGGATTACGGCGTGGTCAGCAATTTCCAGCCACGGACTTATTGGACACTTTTTCTTTGAAGAAACTGTGAACAGCGAGCGTTATTTGAGCATGCCTCGCAATAGCTTCGTTCCACAGCCTCTTGCTACTGCCTTGCCCTTCGACACGCAGTGGTTCGTGCAAGATGGAGCAAGGCCATATACTGCAAACACTGTGTTGGAGTTTTTACACGAGCATTTCGACATGCGGATCATTTCACTCAGGTTTTCAGGTCGCTTCAATGACGGACAAAATTGGCCCCCCCAGTAGTCCAGACCTCAATCCGTGTGACTTTTTTCTTTGGGGGTACCTAAAGGAAAAAATTTTCCCGAAACGTCCACGTGATTTACTGGAGCTGAGAAGACTTATTCTTCAAGCTTGCAGTGAAATTACGGAAGACATGTGCCGTAGGGCAGTCACTAACTGCAGTGTTCGTTTGAAGGAAGTTACGAAACGATATGGTGGACATATTGAGCATGTGCTGTGTTAGAACAAATCTCCATGGACGGCTCTTCATTGTAGTACACTCCTGGAAATTGAAATAAGAACACCGTGAATTCATTGTCCCAGGAAGGGGAAACTTTATTGACACATTCCTGGGGTCAGATACATCACATGATCACACTGACAGAACCACAGGCACATAGACACAGGCAACAGAGCATGCACAATGTCGGCACTAGTACAGTGTATATCCACCTTTCGCAGCAATGCAGGCTGCTATTCTCCCATGGAGACGATCGTAGAGATGCTGGATGTAGTCCTGTGGAACGGCTTGCCATGCCATTTCCACCTGGCGCCTCAGTTGGACCAGCGTTCGTGCTGGACGTGCAGACCGCGTGAGACGACGCTTCATCCAGTCCCAAACATGCTCAATGGGGGACAGATCCGGAGATCTTGCTGGCCAGGGTAGTTGACTTACACCTTCTAGTGCACGTTGGGTGGCACGGGATACATGCGGACGTGCATTGTCCTGTTGGAACAGCAAGTTCCCTTGCCGGTCTAGGAATGGTAGAACGATGGGTTCGATGACGGTTTGGATGTACCGTGCACTATTCAGTGTCCCCTCGACGATCACCAGTGGTGTACGGCCAGTGTAGGAGATCGCTCCCCACACCATGATGCCGGGTGTTGGCCCTGTGTGCCTCGGTCGTATGCAGTCCTGATTGTGGCGCTCACCTGCACGGCGCCAAACACGCATACGACCATCATTGGCACCAAGGCAGAAGCGACTCTCATCGCTGAAGACGACACGTCTCCATTCGTCCCTCCATTCACGCCTGTCGCGACACCACTGGAGGCGGGCTGCACGATGTTGGGGGGTGAGCGGAAGACGGCCTAACGGTGTGCGGGACCGTAGCCCAGCTTCATGGAGACGGTTGCGAATGGTCCTTGCCGATACCCCAGGAGCAACAGTGTCCCTAATTTGCTGGGAAGTGGCGGTGCGGTCCCCTACGGCACTGCGTAGGATCCTACGGTCTTGGCGTGCATCCGTGCGTCGCTGCGGTCCGGTCCCAGGTCGACGGGCACGTGCACCTTCCGCCGACCACTGGCGACAACATCGATGTACTGTGGAGACCTCACGCCCCACGTGTTGAGCAATTCGGCGGTACGTCCACCCGGCCTCCCGCATGCCCACTATACGCCCTCGCTCAAAGTCCGTCAACTGCACATACGGTTCACGTCCACGCTGTCGCGGCATGCTACCAGTGTTAAAGACTGCGATGGAGCTCCGTATGCCACGGCAAACTGGCTGACACTGACGCCGGCGGTGCACAAATGCTGCGCAGCTAGCGCCATTCGACGGCCAACACCGCGGTTCCTGGTGTGTCCGCTGTGCCGTGCGTGTGATCATTGCTTGTACAGCCGTCTCGCAGTGTCCGGAGCAAGTATGGTGGGTCTGACATACCGGTGTCAATGTGTTCTTTTTTCCATTTCCAGGACTGTATATATTCCTTTCAGATTGTAATCACATTAAAGTTTATACTCAAAAAATTTTAACACATTTCGTGCTCCACCCTGTATTGGGCACCAGAATATGATAACAATATTAATGCAAATTAAAACGAAACTATTATATTACAAACGATGTATGTCTGTGATAGGCTTTATAATGCGCATCGCTGACTGTACACCACCGCAGAGCCAAAGATGCTGCTTCTGGTCTGAGATTCTAGTGTCGGAGTAAGAGAGTGCTTGGCGCTCAGTAGTGGGCAGCTGTCTCTAAGCGAAAGAGGATGGAGTAGGCCGTTTCTGTGGTGTTCTGTGTGAAACCACGAACTGTTAGATTACGAGAACATGTAAGCAGAAGTCTTCTCGCAGGCAAGGTAAAGATGTTAAATAATTTTCATTTTTGTTTTGCCAGCACGCAGCGTAGATGTGTTGGCAGATAATTTGTAATTGTTGCGTAACCATAGAACATACGTAAACTGATTTGATAAGAAGGCTAGGTAGATATTTCACTTTTATAATGTTTCTATGATTCGTTCTTTCTCCTGTAGTGGTCAATTCAAGGATTGGTTTGCAACAGCTACAAAGGCAGCTTGACTCCATTCTGTGCGTCTTTCAGCTTTTCTCTTCATTTCTTCATAGGCGTTACATCCCACATGTTTCACGATTTGATCCATGTACCTCTGCCGTGGTCTTCCTCTCGGTCTTTTTCCCTCGACATATCCCTCTATGATTGTGTTCAGGAGTCCTTTACGTCTTAATAGATGGCCTGTAAATTGCACTCTTCTTTTAACAATGAAACTCCAGAAGCTTCTCTTCTCACCTGCTCTTTCCAGAACCACTTCGTTTGTAACTGTTAACGGAGCTATATATAATTTGATGATTTGCATTTATGCTGGTTTAGTGAGGTTAGATAATACTTGCTGTATAAATCTCGTTGTTTGTGGATCAATTAGTAAATATGATATATTATTCTAACTAATCTAACATCAATTGTAGATGTTTCTGAAAAGACAAACTTAACTTGCGATATAATTTTGCTAAAAAAAAAAAAAAAAAAAAAAAACCTCTGTGTTAGTAATTCATCACAGTCAGTACAACCTCCTTGTACAGGTCATATGTTTTTAAAAGAAGTTTGGTTTTACTTAGATCTCGTTTATCATCCGAAAGTATTTCTTGTACTTTTGAAAGTATTACGGCCAGCATTGAACAAGGCTGTGCGTGTAGCTAGCATATTTTATTTTTTTGATGAGAGACCAGAATATATCGCCGTCTACCTTTTCTGCTTTAGAGGTAAGACAGTTTAATTTATTTGATACGTGCACAGGGACCAAAGTTAACAGTTTTGAACAGGGCCAGAGGATTCAGTGCCTAAGGGACTGAATGTATTTTGTAGTGACTCTTATTTCTTTACTGGTATTGGGAGTTGCACTGCCCAATCAATTCGTGTAAACTTTTACTAACAATAACACAGAGTAAGTACACTATTTGTAGTTACAACACGCTACACGATAACTCCAGTTTTGTATCCATTCCACATTTAAGACATTAATTCAGCGTATTTGTATGCAGTTTTCTTTTTAAAAGAACGTTACTGTATCCATTTCTGGACTCATGTTTATTGGAGTTATTTTTCTTGTTTCTACACTCCTGGAAATTAAAATAAGAACACCGTGAATTCATTGTCCCAGGAAGGGGAAACTTTATTGACACATTTCTGGGGTCAGATATATCACATGATCACACTAACAGAACCACAGGCACATAGACACAGGCAACAGAGCATGCACAATGTCGGTACTAGTACAGTGTATATCCACCTTTCGCAGCAATGCAGGCTGCTATTCTCCCATGGAGACGATCGTAGAGATGCTGGATGTAGTCCTGTGGAACGGCTTGCCATGCCATTTCCACCTGGCGCCTCAGTTGGACCAGCGTTCGTGCTGGACGTGCAGACCGCGTGAGACGACGCTTCATCCAGTCCCAAACATGCTAAATGGGGGACAGATCCGGAGATCTTGCTGGCCAGGGTAGTTGACTTACACCTTCTAGAGCACGTTGTGTGGCACGGGATATATGCGGACGTGCATTGTCCTGTTGGAACAGCAAGTTCCCTTGCCGGTCTAGGAATGGTAGAACGATGGGTTCGTGACGGTTTGGTTGTACCGTGCACTATTCAGTGTCCCCTCGACGATCACCAGTGGTGTACGGCCAGTGTAGGAGATCGCTCCCCACACCATGATGCCGGGTGTTGGCCATGTGTGCCTCGGTCGTATGCAGTCCTGATTGTGGCGCTCACCTGCACGGCGCAAACACACATACGACCATCATTGGCATCAAGGCAGAAGCGACTCTCATCGCTGAAGACGACACGTCTCCATTCGTCCCTCCATTCACGCCTGTCGCGACACCACTGGAGGCGGGCTGCACGATGTTGGGGCGTGAGCGGAAGACGGCCTAACGGTGTGCGGGACCGTAGCCCAGCTTCATGGAGACGGTTGCGAATGGTCCTCGCCGATACCCCAGGAGCAACAGTGTCCCTAATTTGCTGTGAAGTGGCGGTGCGGTCCCCTACGGCACTGCGTAGGATCCTACGGTCTTGGCGTGCATCCGTGCGTCGCTGCGGTCCGGTCCCAGGTCGACGGGCACGTGCACCTTCCGCCGACCACTGGCGACAACATCGATGTACTGTGGAGACCTCACGCCCCACGTGTTGAGCAATTCGGTGGTACGTCCACCCGGCCTCCCGCATGCCCACTATACGCCCTCGCTCAAAGTCCGTCAACTGCACATACGGTTCACGTCCACGCTGTCGCGGCATGCTACCAGTGTTAAAGACAGCGATGGAGCTCCGTATGCCACGGCAAACTGGCTGACACTGACGGCGGCGGTGCACAAATGCTGCGCAGCTAGCGCCATTCGACGGCCAACACCGCGGTTCCTGGTGTGTCCGCTGTGCCGTGCGTGTGATCATTGCTTGTACAGCCCTCTCGCAGTGTCCGGAGCAAGTATGGTAGGTCTGACACACCGGTGTCAATGTGTTCTTTTTTCCATTTCCAGGAGTGTAAAAGATGCGGCCATTTATGCCACACATTTTGCTATTAGCAAACTCACTCATCATAACCTATAGAGGAATTTTCTAAAATTAAACTATTAAGTTTTAATCATCCCGAGCTTGAAGATCTTCTTTCCCTGTTTGCTTGGGATGTTGTAGGAGGGGCTCCACCTTGAGCAAAACACGGTTTTATTTTTTCTTTCCCAGAAGTGTTTCGCTGAAGTTTCAGCATCATCAGCAGGCTTTTATTTTATTTCTTGTTACCACATGCTGTGCGGATTTCCTGTTTCTTGCCGCGCGGGGTAGCCACGCGGTATGAGGCGCTTTGCCACGGTTCACGCGGCTCCCCCCGTCAGAGGTTCGAGTCCTCTGTCGGGCATGGGTGTGTGTGTTGTACACTAGCGTATATTAGATTAAGCTAGGTTAAGTAGTGCGTAAGTCTAGGGACCGATAACCTCAACAGTTTGGTCCCATACGAACTTACCACAGCCGGCCGAGGTGGCCGAGCGGTTCTGGGCGCTACAGCCTGGAACCGCGCGACCGCTGCAGTCGCAGGTTCGAATCCTGCCTCGGGCGTGGATGTTTGTGATGTCCTTAGGTTAGTCAGGTTTAACTAGTTCTAAGTTCTAGGGGACTGATGACCTCAGAAGTTAAGTCCTGTAGTGCTCAGAGCCATTTGAACCATTTGGCCGAGCGGTTCTGGGCGCTACAGCCTGGAACCGCGCGACCGCTGCAGTCGCAGGTTCGAATCCTGCCTCGGGCGTGGATGTTTGTGATGTCCTTACGTTAGTTAGGTTTAACTAGTTCTAAGTTCTAGGGGACTGATGACCACAGAAGTTAAGTCCTGTAGTGCTCAGAGCCATTTGAACCATTTGGCCGAGCGGTTCTGGGCGCTACAGCCTGGAACCGCGCGACCGCTGCAGTCGCAGGTTCGAATCCTGCGTCGGGCATGGATGTGTATGATGTCCTTAGGTTAGTTAGGTTTAAGTAGTTCTAAGTTCTAGGGGAGCCATTTGAACCCTTTTTTTGAACTTACCACAATTTAAAAAAAATGTTTCTTTTTTTTTGCACTTGTTTTCTTTCGCAGTCTGTGGTTTTTTCTGGTTTTTCCGTTATCTTCACTGTGAAAACCTGCACTATGCAACTTATCCTGTCACCGTTTATACTATTTACAGTGACAGGTTTTCACAGTGAAGATAACAGAGAAACCGGAAACAATTACAGACTCCGTAAGAAAACAAGTGCAATAAAAAAATCTGAAAAGAAACAGGAAAACCACACGACTTGTGCTACGAAGAAAGTAAATAGAAGCCCATTGATGATGCTGAAACTTTAGCGAAACACTTCTGGGAAATAGAAGAAAAGATAAAACCGTGTTTTGCTCAAGGCAGGGGCCCTCCAAAAACAAACCTATAATTAAGTTTGTGCGAAACACTGAAAGCGCGATTTCTTCTTGCACTTTTCGTTTTTTTTTTGTGTGTTTCAAAAATTTTGTTTTTTTGTTTTCAGTTTAAATTTTGAGACCAGTTCTATTAGCTGTTTTTTTTTCAGAAAATTTATTTCAGTAACCGTTTCTGTCAAATTTTCTGAAAGTATAGCAAAAATCGTCTCCAAAATCTAGGCAGTTTACCTGAATTTTTTTTTTTTAATTTATTGCCTTTCAGGGCATACAGTCATCTCCAGAGTGCAACATCAGTTATGACGATACGAACCTAAGGACGATATCACAACAGCCAGAAAATCTCCGACTCGGCCGGGAATCGAACCCGGGCGCTTGAATTGCTGATCGCGCAGCTACTGAGGCTGACAGTTTGCCTTAATTCAACTCATTCACTTTTGTAACATTTTACCTCCGAGTTAAAAGTCCCATTTTTCTGAAAGGCTTCCAAACAATAAAGGTGATAAGAAGCCTTTGTCTAACACCACTTTTTATTTTGTGGTTCCTGGTTCGATTCCCGGCCCCGAGCGCAATTCGCAACCTGTGCGAAAACTTAAGAAACATCACACTCTTCGCTTACGGGAGATTCATCCTGAAATCAGTGTTAGTGTGCCAATTTTTTCTTTTTTTAACCCATCGTCGACGACGTTTCACACCTCTGCTGTGTTTGCGTCCTCAGGTGAACAGCTCCGAGTACTTCAGCGTGAGCTTCGAGCTGCCCAGCGGCGCGGACGCGGGCCCGGACGAGTTCGTCGCGGCGTGTCGCGGCGTCACGCTAGCGTGAGTACCACCCACACATGTGTGGGCGTGTGTTTCTGCTTTACTCCTCTTCCACCCGCACACGTGGCCACAAAGCGCGTGGGGTCGGGTTGCAGGCGCCAAGGACGCGGCAGAGCTGAAGCCGGCCGCAAAACACGGCGGCAGCGGCTCACACCCGCAGCATTTCACGGCGGCCCGAAATGTTTATCTCGCCTCGGACGGACCCAGAATTGTGTTTTGCGCGCCACCCGTCACGGTTTTCTCTCGTCTTTTCTACACGCAACGAGCAGATACCGTGTGCTGTGGTCAGAAGTGTAAAACTACAGGCGGTACCCCCTTTTCTCTAATCGCTTTGTTTGCATATGCGAACAGTCTCTTCTTCCAAGGGAAGAGCACTGTAGACTATCATAAGTTGCCGTAGACAAATGTACAGGGTGTTTCAAAAATGACCGGTATGTTTGAAACGGCAATAAAAACTAAACGAGCAGCGATAGAAATAACCGTTTGTTGCAATATGCTTGGGACAACGGTACATTTTCAGGCGGACAAACTTTCGAAATTACAGTAGTTACAATTTTCAACAACAGATGGCGCTGCAAGTGATGTGAAAGATATAGAAGACAACGCAGTCTGTGGGTGCGCCATTCTGTACGTCGTCTTTCTGCTGTAAGCGTGTGCTGTTCACAACGTGCAAGTGTGCTGTAGACAACATGGTTTATTCCTTAGAACAGAGGATTTTTCTGGTGTTGGAATTCCACCGCCTAGAACACAGTGTTGTTGCAACAAGACGTTGTTTTCAACGGAGGTTTAATGTAACCAAAGGACCGAAAAGCGATACAATAAAGGATCTGTTTGAAAAATTTCAACAGACTGGGAACGTGACGGATGACCGTGCTGGAAAGGTAGGGAGACCGCGTACGGCAACCACAGAGGGCAACGCGCAGCTAGTGCAGCAGGTGATCCGACAGCGGCCTCGGGTTTCCGTTCGCCGTGTTGCAGCTGCGGTCCAAATGACGCCAACGTCCACGTATCGTCTCGTGCGCCAGAGTTTACACCTCTATCCGTACAAAATTCAAACGCGGCAACCCCTCAGCGCCGCTACCATTGCTGCACGAGAAACATTCGCTAACGATATAGTGCACAGGATTGATGACGGCGATATGCTTGTGGGCAGCATTTGGTTTACTGACGAAGCTTATTTTTACCTGGACGGCTTCGTCAATAAACAGAACTGGCGCATATGGGGAACCGAAAAGCCCCATGTTGCAGTCCCATCGTCCCTGCATCCTCAAAAAGTACTGGTCTGGGCCGCCATTTCTTCCAAAGGAATCATTGGCCCATTTTTCAGATCCGAAACGATTACTGCATCACGCTATCTGGACATTCTTCGTGAATTTGTGGCGGTACAAACTGCCTTAGACGACACTGCGAACACCTCGTGGTTTATGCAAGATGGTGCCCGGCCACATCGCACGGCCGACGTCTCTAATTTCCTGAATGAATATTTCGATGATCGTGTGATTGCTTTGGGCTATCCGAAACATACAGGAGGCGGCGTGGATTGGCCTCCCTATTCGCCAGACATGAACCCCTGTGACTTCTTTCTGTGGGGACACTTGAAAGACCAGGTGTACCGCCAGAATCCAGAAACAATTGAACAGCTGAAGCAGTACATCTCATCTGCATGTGAAACCATTCCGCCAGACACGTTGTCAAAGGTTTCGGGTAATTTCATTCAGAGACTACGCCATATTATTGCTACGCATGGTGGATATGTGGAAAATATCATACTATAGAGTTTCCCAGACCGCAGCGCCATCTGTTGTTGAAAATTGTAACTACTGTAATTTCGAAAGTTTGTCTGCCTGAAAATGTACTGTTGTCCCAAGCATATTGCAACAAACGGTGTATTTCTATCGCTGCTCGTTTAGTTTTTATTGCCGTTTCAAATATACCGGTCATTTTTGAAACACCCTGTAGTTTTATTAGTAGCTTAGGTCACTTAAAATCGTGACCGCGTTACGTGCCCGTTGGGTGTGTTTCCTACCTTTCAGGCGTTACCTCTCTTTAATCGTTTTGTGTGCATATGCGAACAGTCTTTTCTTCCAAGGCAAACTCCACATCCCATCCCCTCACATTTAGTGGTAAGATGCCCCAGCAGACAGTCGAAAAGTGAACACAGATCAAGCATGAAAACAGGAACAAGGTGTACTGAACTGTGAGAAAAGAAACAAAATAGAAACAGTGAACTGTCAAAGCTCATACTTGTGTAGCCACGGCGTCGTGGTTGTGTGATCAATGTGTTGGACAGTTAAGGTGGAGACCTGCATTAAAAATTCGCTCATGCTCCAATCATTTTTTCTTTTCACAAAATGAAACAATGTATCCGGACACTTCCACAAAAATACGTTTTTCATATTAGGTGCATTGTGCTGCCACCTACTGCCAGGTACTCGATATCAGCGACCTCAGTAGTCATTAGAGATCGTGAGAGAGTAGAATGGACTTGGAATGTGGTCAGGTGATTGGGTGTCACTTGTGACATATGTCTGAACACGAGATTTCTACACTTCTAAACATCCCTAGCTGCACTCTTCCCAATGTAATAGACTGATGATCTCAGACATTAAGTCGCATAGTGCTCAGAGCCATTTGAACCCCGATGTAATAGTGAAGTGGAAAGGTGAAGAGGCACATGCAGCACAAAAGCGTATAGGCCGACCTCATCTGTTGTGTGACAGAGACCGCCGACAGATGAAGAGGGTCGTAATGTGTAATAGGCAGACATCTATCCAGACCATCAAGCAGTAATTCGATACTGCATCAGGATCCACCGCAAGTACTGTGACAGTTAGGTGGGGGATGAGAAAAGTTGGATATCACGGTTGAGTGGCTGCTCATAAGCCACACATCACGCCGGTAAATGCCAAACGACGCCTCGCTCGGTGTAAGGAGCGTAAACATTGGAAGATTGAACAGTGGAAAAACGGTGTGTGGAGTGACGAATCACGGTACACAATGTAGTGATCCGATGGCAGGATGTGGGTGTAGCGAATGCCTGGTGGACGTCATCTACCAGTGTGTGTAGTGACAACAGTAAAATTCAGAGGTGTTGGTGATATGGTTTGGCCCTGTTTTTCATGGATGGTGCTTACACCCCTAGTTGTGTCGCGAGGCACTATCACAACACAGGCCTACACTGATGTTTTTAGTACCTTCTTGCTTCCCACTGCTAAAGAGCAACTTGGGGATGGCGTTTGCATTTTTCAACACGATCGAGCTCCTGTTCATAATGCACGGCCTTTGGCGCGTTGGTTACACGACAATAACATCCCTGTAATGGACTGGCCTGCACAGAGTTTTGACCTGAATCCTATGGAGAAGCTTTGGGGTGCTTTGCAACGCCGACTTCGTGCCAGGCCTCACCGACCGACATCGATACCTCTCCTCAGTGCAGCACTCCGTGAAGAATGGGCTGCCATTTCCCAGGAAACCTTCCAGCACCTGATTGAACATGTGGTGGAAGCTGGACCATCACCATATTGAATTCCACCATAACCGATGGAGGGCGCCACGAGCTTGTAAGTCATTTTCAGCCACGTGTCCGGACACTTTTGATCACATAGTGTTTGAACTTCCCATCCGGTCGCTGACATGTATGTTCTCCTTCTGTAGTCTTTGCCATTGTAATATCATACATTGGTTACAGACTATGTGAGTCATATACGAGGGCAGTTCAATAAGTAATGCAACACATTTTTTTTCTGAAACAGGTGTTGTTTTATTCAGCATTGAAATACACCAGGTTATTCCCCAATCTTTTAGCTACACAACACTATTTTTCAAAGTAATCTCCATTCAATGCTACGGCCTTACGCCACCTTGAAATGAGGGCCTGTATGCCTGCACGGTACCATTCCACTGGTCGATGTCGGAGCCAACGTCGTACTGCATCAATAACTTCTTCATCCGCCTAGTGCCTCCCACAGATTGCGTCCTTCATTGGGCCAAACATATGGAAATCCGACGGTGCGAGATCGGGGCTGTAGGGTGCATGAGGAAGAACAGTCCATTGATGTTTTGTGAGCTCCTCTCCGGTGCGAAGACTTGTGTGAGGTCTTGCGTTGTCACGAAGAAGGAGAAGTTCGTTCAGATTTTTGTGCCTACGAACACGCTGAAGTCGTTTCTTCAATTTCTGAAGAGTAGCACAATACACTTCAGAGTTGATCGTTTGACCAGGGGGAAGGACATCGAACAGAATAACCCCTTCAGCGCCCCAGAAGACTGTAACCATGACTTTACCGGCTGAGGGTATGGCTTTAAACTTTTTCTTGGCAGGGGTGTGGGTGTGGCGCCACTCCTTTGATTGCCGTTTTGTACAGGTTTGAAGTGATGAACCCATGTTTCATCGCCTGTAACAATCTTTGACAAGAAATTGTCACCCTCAGCCACATGACGAGCAAGCAGTTCCGCACAGATGGTTCTCCTTTGCTCTTTATGGTGTTCGGTTAGACAACGAGGGACCCAGCGGGAACAAACCTTTGAATATCCCAACTGGTGAACAATTGTGACAGCACTACCAGCAGAGATGTCAAGTTGAGCACTGAGTTGTTTGATGGTGATCCGTCGATCATCTCGAACGAGTGTGTTCGCACGCTCCGCCATTGCAGGAGTCACAGCTGTGCACGGCCGGCCCGCACGCGGGAGATCAGACAGTCTCGCTTGACCTTGCGGCGATGATGACACACGCTTTGCCCAACGACTCACCGTGCTTTTGTCCACTGCCAGATCACAGTAGACATTCTGCAAGCGCCTATGAATATCTGAGATGCCCTGGTTTTCCGCCAAAAGAAACTCGATCACTGCCCGTTGTTTGCAACGCACATCCGTTACAGACGCCATTTTAACAGCTCCGTACAGCGCTGCCATCTGTCGGAAGTCAATGAAACTATACGAGACGAAGCGGGAATGTTTGAAAATATTCCACAAGAAATTTCCGGTTTTTTCAACCAAAATTGGCCGAGAAAAAAAATGTGTTGCATTACTTATTGAACTGCCCTCGTAGTAAGTGAATGTGATGAATAGTGAGAGCAGACGAGATGTCGCAAAGGCTCCTCACAGAAATGAAATTAGCAAATAAATGGGTGTGAACTGTGTCACAACAAAGGAATTCAAGTGTCAAAACTTCCGAAACGGAACGCAACAGTCATAACCTGCGGTACGTGTGTAGAACATTTAGGATGTATGGATGCCTGGGGGTTACTTCTATACACTTTCCAGTGCATACGGACATTACACCACGACACAGACACAAATTTGAATACAGTAAGCGAATAGACTCGTCAGTGACCGGACGTACAGTTCATAATTTTGACACAGGGGGCAGAAGGGAGTTAATGAACACAGACTTCCCCCTTTGCAGTCCGAAAACGTCACCACACGGTCACGACGCCGTAGCCCCTCCAATTCGCTCGATGTTGCACATCTTAAGCTTGGAACTTTCACTGTTTCTACACTCCTGGAAATGGAAAAAAGAACACATTGACACCGGTGTGTCAGACCCACCATACTTGCTCCGGACACTGCGAGAGGGCTGTACAAGCAATGATCACACGCACGGCACAGCGGACACACCAGGAACCGCGGTGTTGGCCGTCGAATGGCGCTAGCTGCGCAGCATTTGTGCACCGCCGCCGTCAGTGTCAGCCAGTTTGCCGTGGCATACGGAGCTCCATCGCAGTCTTTAACACTGGTAGCATGCCGCGACAGCGTGGACGTGAACCGTATGTGCAGTTGACGGACTTTGAGCGAGGGCGTATAGTGGGCATGCGGGAGGCCGGGTGGACGTACCGCCGAATTGCTCAACACGTGGGGCGTGAGGTCTCCACAGTACATCGATGTTGTCGCCAGTGGTCGGCGGAAGGTGCACGTGCCCGTCGACCAGGGACCGGACCGCAGCGACGCACGGATGCACGCCAAGACCGTAGGATCCTACGCAGTGCCGTAGGGGACCGCACCGCCACTTCCCAGCAAATTAGGGACACTGTTGCTCCTGGGGTATCGGCGAGGACCATTCGCAACCTTCTCCATGAAACTGGGCTACGGTCCCGCACACCGTTAGGCCGTCTTCCGCTCACGCCCCAACATCGTGCAGCCCGCCTCCAGTGGTGTCGCGACAGGCGTGAATGGAGGGACGAATGGAGACGTGTCGTCTTCAGCGATGAGAGTCGCTTCTGCCTTGGTGCCAATGATGGTCGTATGCGTGTTTGGCGCCGTGCAGGTGAGCGCCACAATCAGGACTGCATACGACCGAGGCATACAGAGCCAACACCCGGCATCATGGTGTGGGGAGCGATCTCCTACACTGGCCGTACACCACTGGTGATCGTCGAGGGGACACTGAATAGTGCACGGTACATCCAAACCGTCATCGAACCCATCGTTCTACCATTCCTAGACCGGCAAGGGAACTTGCTGTTCCAACAGGACAATGCACGTCCGCATGTATCCCGTGCCACCCAACGTGCTCTAGAAGGTGTAAGTCAACTACCCTGGCCAGCAAGATCTCCGGATCTGTCCCCCATTGAGCATGTTTGGGACTGGATGAAGCGTCGTCTCACGCGGTCTGCACGTCCAGCACGAACGCTGGTCCAACTGAGGCGCCAGGTGGAAATGGCATGGCAAGCCGTTCCACAGGACTACATCCAGCATCTCTACGATCGTCTCCATGGGAGAATAGCAGCCTGCATTGCTGCGAAAGGTGGATATACACTGTACTAGTGCCGACATTGTGCATGCTCTGTTGCCTGTGTCTATGTGCCTGTGGTTCTGTCAGTGTGATCATGTGATGTATCTGACCCCAGGAATGTGTCAATAAAGTTTCCCCTTCCTGGGACAATGAATTCACGGTGTTCTTATTTCAATTTCCAGGAGTGTATTTTGCTTCTGTTTTCAGAGTTCAGTACACCTTCTTCCTGTTCTTGTACTCGACATATGTTCAGTTTTTGATCGGCTATCCACCGGGGCTTCTTACCACTAAATCTGAGAGGGGTGCGATGCGGGAGGGGCTGGGGACTTTTCTCTTCTTAGGTTCCTCTGGAAACCGGCAGCGGTGAATCGCGTAGAAACATGCTGAGGATATGTGGAAGGTCGCATACTTTACGGGACATTTTTGTCTGCGTAGTTATCCTGCTGTCCGTTGCTTTAGAGTAAGCACTACTTATTGCAAAATGGAAACTGTCAATGTTTGATTCAAGTTTTATTCGAAAACTGTTGATTTGTAACGTGAAACAGAGGGACGTTGTGTTCAAAATAAAAAAAATAGATTTATTTATGACAGCGCTAGAAAACGCAATTTTCTCCAGTGAAAAATAAAATAAAAAGAATACGAAACAGTAACATTTCAAACTTCGGTTCAATACTTCATTGAGCTTACATAAAACATGTTTCTGTTATTTATAAACAACTTCCGCGCTTCTCGATAGTAATTCTTGTCTTTGATCATGTTGAGGGACGTTCTGTTGAGTACAGAATAACAGCAATAATTACATGGATTCTTTTACGTTTGTGGGTGTAAACTGCACTTGCGAGGAAAGCAACACGATTAACTATTTCTTATAAAATGTAGATTATATTTCGTATGGGTAAAAAATACTCAGTGGCCTAAAGCAGAACGCTGTGCGACAATAATTACGTACAAAGTAAACAAGGCAAGAAAAATCAGAGGGAACTGTCGGCTCCCAGTTTCTCTCTGACACATTCATTTTTGTTTCATTTCCTTTTTAATGCTATCAATACTACGGTTAACCATACCATTTACTACATCATTTATGTGGTGTAAACATCGGTTGAAAGTTGCATACCTTAAGAGCGATAAGCACATGCTCATATTCGCTAGTATGAAACAAATTTCTCTTACTGAGCAAGTGCCCATAGCGCTTCCAAATATTCATTTTACAGCCTATACAGGGTGGTCCATTGATCGTGACCGGGCCAAATATCTCACGAAATAAGCGTCAAACGAAAAAACTACAAAGAACGAAACTCGTCTAGCTTGAAGGGGGAATCCAGTTGGCGCTATGGTTGGCCCGCTAGATGGTGCTGTTATAGGTCAAACGGATATCAACAGCGTTTTTTAAATAGGAACCCCCATTTTTATTACATATTAGTGTAGTACGTAAAGAAATATGAATGTTTTAGTTGGGACCACTTTTTTCGCTTTGTCATAGATGGCGCTGTAATAGTCACAAACATATGGCTCACAAGTTTAGACGAACAGTTGGTAACAGATAGGTTTTTTAAATTAAAATACAGAACGTAGGTACGTTTGAACATTTTATTTCGGTTGTTCCAATGTGATACATGTACCTGTGTGAACTTATCATTTCTGAGAACGCATGCTGTTGCAGCGTGATTACCTGTAAATAACACATTAATGCAATAAATGCTCAAAATGATGTCCGTCAACCTCAATGCATTTCGCAATACGTGTAACGCCATTCCTCTCAACAGCGAGTAGTTCGCCTTCCGTAATCTTCGCACATGCATTGACAATGCGCTGCCGCATGTTGTCAGGCGTTGTCGGTGGATCACGATAGCAAATATCCTTCAACTTTCCCCACAGAAAGAAATCCGGGGACGTCAGATCCGGTGAACGTGCGGGCCACGGTATGGTGCTTCGACGACCAATCCACCCGTCATGAAATATGCTACTCAATACCGCTTCAACCGCACCCTAGCTATGTGCCGGACATCCATCATGATGGAAGTACATCGCCATTCTATCATGCAGTGAAACATCTTGTAGTAACATCGGTAGAACATTACGTAGGAAATCAGCATACATCGCACCATTTAGATTGCCATCGATAAAATGAGGGCCAATTACCCTTCCTTCCATAACGCGCACCATACATTAAACCGCCAAGGTTGCTGATGTTCCACTTGTCGCAGCCATCGTGGATTTTCCGTTGCCCAATTGTCCATATTATGCCGGTTTACGTTACCGCTGTTGGTGAATGATACTTCGTCGCTAAATAGAACGCGTGCAAAAAATCTGTCATCGTCCCGTAATTTCTCTTGTGCCCAGTGGCAGAACTGCACACGACGTTAAAAGTCGTCGCCATGCAATTCCTGGTGCATAGAAATATGGTACGGGTGCAGTCGATGTTGATGTAGCATTCTCAGCACCGACGTTTTTGAGATTCCCGATTCTCTCGCAATTTGTCTGCTACTGATGAGCGGATTAGCAGCGACAGCAGCTAAAACACCTACTTGGGCATCATCATTTGTTGCAGGTCGTGGTTGACGTTTCACATGTGGCTGAACACTTCCTGTTTCCTTAAATAACGTAACTATCCGGCGAACGGCCCGGACACTTGGATGATGTCGTCCAGGATACCGAGCAGCATACATAGCACACGCCCGTTGGGCATTTTGATCACAGTAGCCATACATAAACACGATATCGACATTTTCCGCAATTGGTGAACGGTCCATTTTAACACGGGTAATGTACCACGAGGCAAATACGTCCGCACTGGCGGAATGTCACGTGATACCACGTACTTAGACGTTCGTGACTATATTACAGCACCATCTATCACAAAGCATAAAAAGTGGTCCAACTAAAAACATTGATATTTCTTTACGTACTACACGAATATGTAATAAAAAATGGGGGTTCTCATTTTAAAAAAAACGCAGTTGACATCCGTTTGACCTATGGCAGCGCCACCTAGCGGGCCAACCATAGCGCCATCTGGTTTCCCCCTTCAAGCTAGACGAGTTTCGTTCTTTGTAGTTTTTTCGTTTGACGCTTATTTCGTGAGATATTTGGCCCGGTCACTATCAAAGGGCCACCCTGTATAACGAGAGCCGAAAATGGTATTTTTTAAAATGTCGATATATCTGACTGCCTATATTTTTAAAAATATCATCAGTCGTAACCTGAATATTGATTATTCCTCTTGGGTCATCCTTTAGAGGTAGATTTGTCGAGAATCCCCGAGTGCCTGTTCCAAAGTACGAGTCAACAGATTTTGCAAGCTGTAGGGAAATAACAGTTTAGAATTACAAAGTGCTGTTCTATGAAACTGCCAGACTCTTTCCGAGTATTCTCAAAGGAGTTAATTTCCGCTAGACTTGTTCTGTTTTATCCCGTCGGCCGTCGTAAGGTTTGAACAGGCGTGGCGACACAGCAGCCAGAAAGTAGGAGCGAGATGGGAATTTTCTCCGGAGATTAAAAGTTCTGCAGTCAGCGTAGAGAGAGAGAGAGAGAGAGAGAGAGAGATAGTTCAGATATATCCAGTGTATCAGAAGACAAGGGACACAGGGAGAATTAAAGAATACGCGAGGAAATTGCCGGAGTATTGACAAGTGTGCAGTCCTGATGGACTGTATATCTGTGGGGAACACAGTTGAAATGTGTGTCGCACAAGCAACTGTACTCTGACCGATAAAGTTACTGGCGTACGCCAACAAACTTTCGGAAATAAACAGAATGAAAATTAGTAAAAACATCGTTGTAGGAAAACATACTTGCAGGGATTGTATGTTGTTGTTGTTGTTGTTGTTGTTGTGGTCTTCAGTCCAGAGACTGGTTTGATGCAGCACTCCATGCTACTCTATCCTGTGCAAGCTTCTTCATCTCCCAGTACCTACTGCAACTTACATCCCTCTAAACCTGCTTAGTGTATTCATCTCTTGGTCTCCCTCTACGATTTTTACTCTCTGCGCTTCCCTGAAATACTAAATTGGTGATCCCTTCATGCCTCAGAACATGTCCTACCAACCGATCACTTCTTCTAGTCAAGTTGTGCCACAAACTCCTCTTCTCCCCAATTCTATTCAATACCTCCTCATTAGTTACGTGATCTACCCACCTTATCTTCAGCATTCTTCTGTAGCACCACATTTCGAAAGCTTCTATTCTCTACTTGTCCAAACTAGTTATCGTCCATGTTTCACTTCCATACATGGCTACACTCCATACAAATACTTTCAGAAACGACTTCCTGACACTTAAATCTATACTCGATGTTAACAAATTTCTCTTCTTCAGAAACGATTTCCTTGCCATTGCCAGTCTACATTTCATATCCTCTCTACTTCGACCATCATCAGTTATTTTACTCCCTAAATAGCAAAACTCCTTTACTACTTTAAGTGTCTCATTTCCTAATCTAATTCCCTCAGCATCACCCGATTTAATTTGACTACATTCCATAATCCTCGTTTTGCTTTTGTTGATGTTCATGTTCTACTCAATACGACACTGAAAGATAACGAACAGACGTACAACAACTTGAAACTTGTGGCATTTACAAATTAAACGCACGAGTGTGCAGGGATACCAACAATCTTACGCTTCAACACACCACTGGCGCCAAATTAGGAATGTTTCGGATTTTTTTTGGACAGATCTCTTGGTATATTTTTTCAGCTTAACACAACGGTAATAGACACTTCCTTTCCCAAGAATGTCATATCATTGTGACATCATCCTTTACTGCACGGAAATGCTCAAGCAGATGTATCCTAAAGTCAGTGTTCTACTGACATGAGGCAGTAACACAGGAAGATACATTTTCAATGAAGTGCAGACACATTGGCCCCTTGTAAGTAGACCTCGGGCTATACATCCGTCTTACCGAATGCACCTGGTGATTCAGCTGCCCCTACCGTCGTTTTATGCAACCCGCAATTCTATAGCTGGCTTTCGAGAAACGCGCGACATTTTTGAATCCTCTCGGTCGCTAAGCACAAACAAGTAGACCTACAGAAAAAAATGAACAGTGCCTTTTTGAAGGAAACTTAATTTAGTCAACTTTTGTACTGGGATACATTTTCGCTAGAGGCCACGGTTTTCAAGTTACGCGAGAAAGACGCACAAAAGTGAGCTTCAAACGCACCTCTGTCCCCACACTAATTTGTCACCAGTCACGATTTCTAGTACGTTGGCCGTGTCACTTCCTCCTACCACTGTACTGACAAGCGAACCTCCCCATCGCACCCCCCCTCAGATTTAGTCATAAATTGGCACAGTGGATAGGCCTTGAAAAACTGAACACAGATCAATAGAGAAAACAGGAAGAAGTTGTGTGGAACCGTGAAAAAAATTAGTAAAATATACAAACTGAGTAGTCCATGCTCAAGATAAGTAACATCAAGGAGAATCTGAGCCCAGGGGAGCCGTGGTCCCGTGGTTAGCGTGAGTGGCTACAGATCGAGAGGTCATTTGTTCAAGTCTTCCCTCGACTGAAAATTTTAATTTCTTTATTTTCGCAAGTTATGATCTGTCCATTCGTTCATTGACGTCTCTGTTCACTGTAATAAGTTTAGTGTCTGTGTTTTGCGACCACACCGCAAAACCGTGCGATTAGTAGACGAAAGGACGTGCCTATCCAATGGGAACCGAAAACATTTGATCGCAAGGTCATAGGTCAACCGATTCCTCCACAGGAAAACACATCTGATATATTCTATACGACACTGGTGACGGCATGTGCTTCACATGACAGGAATATGTTGTCGACCCACCTAACTTGTACACTTGGCGAATGGGTAAAAAGATTCTTCTACCTTGCCCGATTTAGGTTTTCTTGTGGATGTGATAATCACTCCCAAAAAAGTGATGAAAACATAGGAGTTTGTCACATAAACTGCAACAAATGAATGCAACAGTTTCACAGTCGCACAGTTTTCCCTGTGCACTGTCAAAACATATGTTTTTAACGTTTTCAAATTTTTCCTTGTGTAGACCGTCAAATCCTGCATAAGTCCAAGCAAATCTGAACATGTCCTGGAATTTTGGAGAGCGAAGTTATGTGTGAGTGCCTGAACTTTGATAATTGTCTGAAAACAAAAAATTTAACTTTTCACTCGAGGCAAGACTTGAACCAAGGACCTCTCATTCCGCAGGTGCTCACGCTAACCACGGGACCACGGTGCTCCTGAGCTCACACTATCCTTGATGTTGCCTATCGTGTGCGTGGACTACTCAGTTTGTATATTTTGCTTATTTTTTTCATAGTTCCACACAACTTCTTCCTGTTTTCTCGATTGGTCTGTGTTCAGTTTTTCAAGGCCTATCCATTGTGCCAACTTATAACTAAATCTGAGGGGGGTGCGATGGGGAGGTTCCCTTGTGAGTTATTCCCCACTTTCGTAAACGTTGCGCTAAAACTAATTACGTTGATAATTCGATCGAAACTTAAAATTTCCGCAAACTTCAATTTCAAGTGCTTCACTAAGCCGGTGGCGTAATAAGGCCAGTCAATGAAAGCCAGAAAAAGTCGAATGTGGAACCTTGTAGTCGCAGAATTATATACGGTGATAGGAGGGAGTGCCGAGTACAACATACTAGAAATCCTGACCGGTGGAGGCTGAGTGTGGGAGTGGGGGTGAGTTTTAAAACCACTATTCCTCGTTTTTCTTGAATAACTCGAAAACTACGGCCCTGTAGCGAAAACGTAAACTGCTTTAATGGCCTACAAAAAGGTCCTGCTAACTTTCTTCTGTAACACTTAATAGTTTACGCGTAGCGAACGACAGAATATGAAAATCTAGGGAGAGGTTTTTGAAAGGCCAGATTTGGAATTGCAGGTTGCATAAAACGCCGTCGGTAGGGGCAGCTGAACCAGCCTATATAAGTCCGCACTTGTCAAGAAGTGCGGGGTCGCGCACGTAATTGTTAGCATTCTCCTGTCAACATTTCAGTTTATTTCATTAGTGAAGGCAAACGACGAAGAATTCCTTCATATCGCGCACCAGCAGTTATTGGACATATTCGCCGAAGGATTATTCAGAGCCCGAAGGAGTCTGGTGCGGTGTATCAGGAACGCGCATCATTGGATCGACATCTTTTGACACTGCCCTCAACGCGGTTGCATATATGAAAATTTTTGATACATTTCGTGTCAACTCGTTAAATATGAAAGACAATTCTGCTTCTTCCAGCAATATGGGGCGACATGCCACGCGTCGAAGCATTTATGGCCACCACGTAGCCGGATGTAACAGCATGTGATTTTCTCCGGTGGAGACAGTTGAAGAGCGAGGTCTGCGAAACAAATCCACACGCAATACAGGAACTGAGAGACAACATCAGCCGGTGAAGTTGCTCCCATCGATATCCGAACTTTACGCTGGGTATATCTGAATATGCTTAGACTCGCACAGCATTGTACTAATGTTACAGGGGATCACTTTCAGTATCTTTTATAGATCTACACTCCTGGAAATTGAAATAAGAACACCGTGAATTCATTGTCCCAGGAAGGGGAAACTTTATTGACACATTCCTGGGGTCAGATACATCACATGATCACACTGACAGAACCACAGGCACATAGACACAGGCAACAGAGCATGCACAATGTCGGCACTAGTACAGTGTATATCCACCTTTCGCAGCAATGCAGGCTGCTATTCTCCCATGGAGACGATCGTAGAGATGCTGGATGTAGTCCTGTGGAACGGCTTGCCATGCCATTTCCACCTGGCGCCTCAGTTGGACCAGCGTTCGTGCTGGACGTGCAGACCGCTTGAGACGACGCTTCATCCAGTCCCAAACATGCTCAATGGGGGACAGATCCGGAGATCTTGCTGGCCAGGGTAGTTGACTTACACCTTCTAGAGCACGTTGGGTGGCACGGGATACATGCGGACGTGCATTGTCCTGTTGGAACAGCAAGTTCCCTTGCCGGTCTAGGAATGGTAGAACGATGGGTTCGATGACGGTTTGGATGTACCGTGCACTATTCAGTGTCCCCTCGACGATCACCAGTGGTGTACGGCCAGTGTAGGAGATCGCTCCCCATTCACGCCTGTCGCGACACCACTGGAGGCGGGCTGCACGATGTTGGGGCGTGAGCGGAAGACGGCCTAACGGTGTGCGGGACCGTAGCCCAGCTTCATGGAGACGGTTGCGAATGGTCCTCGCCGATACCCCAGGAGCAACAGTGTCCCTAATTTGCTGGGAAGTGGCGGTGCGGTCCCCTACGGCACTGCGTAGGATCCTACGGTCTTGGCGTGCATCCGTGCGTCGCTGCGGTCCGGTCCCAGGTCGACGGGCACGTGCACCTTCCGCCGACCACTGGCGACAACATCGATGTACTGTGGAGACCTCACGCCCCACGTGTTGAGCAATTCGGCGGTACGTCCACCCGGCCTCCCGCATGCCCACTATACGCCCTCACTCAAAGTCCGTCAACGGCACATACGGTTCACGTCCACGCTGTCGCGGCATGCTACCAGTGTTAAAGACTGCGATGGAGCTCCGTATGCCACGGCAAACTGGCTGACATTGACGGCGGCGGTGCACAAATGCTGCGCAGCTAGCGCCATTCGACGGCCAACACCGCGGTTCCTGGTGTGTCCGCTGTGCCGTGCGTGTGATCATTGCTTGTACAGCCCTCTCGCAGTGTCCGGAGCAAGTATGGTGGGTCTGACACACCGGTGTCAATGTGTTCTTTTTTCCATTTCCAGGACTGTATTTTCCACTGTTCGTGGTTCGTGGGTTTAAGGGACCAGACAGCAACGGTCATCGGTCTATTTTCCACTGTATTTTTCACTGTAAATAAATGGTAAGTCCATTTCAACTGTTCGTTTCTGTAATTTACCTGCATTATTTTATACTCAATATGATTCAAATGGCCCTGACCACTATGGGACTTACCTGAGGTCGTCAGTCCCCTAGAACTTAGAACTACTTTAACCTAACTAACCTAAGGACATCACACACACCCATGCCCGAGGCAGGATTCGAAAACCTGCGACCGTAGCAGTCGCACGGTTCCGGACTGAAGCGCCTAGAACCGCTCGGCCATTACGGCCGGTCCTTTACACTCAACAAAGCTAGTTTTTTGTGAGCAAATCTGTATTACGTGGGCCGGCCGATGCGGCCGAGCGGTTCTAGGCGCTTCAGTCTGCAACCGCGCGAACGCTACGGTCGCAGGTTCGAATCCTACCTCGGGCATGGATGTGTGTGATGTCCTTAGTTAGGTTTATGTAGTTCTAAGTTCTACGGGACTGATGACCTAAGATATTAACTCCCATAGTGCTCAGAGCCATTTGAACCATTTTGTATTGAAACCTTCCAGTCTCCTCTATACTTTTGTTAATGATAACCTTCCCTTTTACCATAACCTATGAAATCGTTCCTTAGGATTTCTATCTCTTGCTTAATAATATCAAATGAAATCTTGCCTTTGAAATTTATTCTCTTTCTCAATCTTCCAATACAAATTTAATTCCTGCTTATTAAAAGTGATTTTCGGATTATTTCGACGAAACATAGAATGTGTCGTCGTCGTGGTCCTCAGTCGTTATCTGCAATAACCCAAAACTGTTCCTCACCTTTTTTACTGTTACTGGATCGCCATCTGACTGCTACATCGAACTGCGGCATGAATATATTTACTCTGGTTTACTATACTCTATTAGCTGCTGGTGGGCTGTCATAATAAGTGGCTGTATTTATTACCAAAGCTGACGTTATTCTTAAATAGCAAAGGTGACGCTACTCTTTAATTAATTTGACTGAAGTTACGTAATTGATAGTTAAACTTTTTCTTGAAAACAATAAAATTTTGCAAAGTGTTACGTTGATGGTTTTTGGGATGGATTATAATTACAAATGGAATATTGCTGGCAAAAGTTAATTATATTCTGAATGAAATGATTTTACAAACGATCAAATGGGACTTACTTTTTACAATAAACTTACAACTAGCAATGCGCAAACATACCTTCAGTAGTCTTGAGTTTCTCAGAAAAAATTAATTCAATAATATTAGTTCCTCTTATGATAATAGTTAGCTGATGCCTCTGTACATCCGTTTATAATCTCTTGTAAGTCACAGCTGGTGGCTGGCAGGCACACCGCTCCTCTCAACCTCTTGCTTCAGACCTGCTACCGACTCGCTTCACTTCTCGCTTACTACTGACTTCCTACGAACGCTAAAGTGCGGTCTCTCCCGCCAACAATGCTTTCTGGTGCAGACAGTCCCTGCTACCATTAGAAAATGTATCAACATGCGGTCTTTCCCGCTCTTTACTTAAAATGTATCCGTACGCGGTTTTTCCCGCCCTTTTCAAAAATATATCAACAATACTTTCGTGCAGACAATCCCTGCTACCACAAATATTTGCAACATGACAAATATTAATTATTCCTACTTAATCCTATTAATAAAATATAAACATCTTACATAAATTGTGATTTGTCAATAAACAATAGAAATATACACGTCTTACAGTATTACGTGGAGAATTACCATACTCGGAAGTCTAACAAATGGTTCAAATGGCTCTGAGCACTATGGGACTTAACATCTGAGGTAATCAGTCCCCTAGAACTTAGAACTACTTAAACCTAACTAACCTAAGGACATCACACACATCCATGCCCGAGGCAGGATTCGAACCTGCGACCGTAGCAGTCGCTCGGTTCCGGACTGCGCGCCTAGAGGAAGTCTAACAGTAGTAAAAGATATTTAGACGTACGAGTGTGGCTCATACCGACAGACAGTCCTCCAGAGTGAATTCCACGTCAATTTCGGCCCCGTACTCCTAGGAATAACTGCCAAGGGCGAAACATACGGCTCTTTGCCGCATCCTGTGGAAGTGTTAGTTCCGAAATATTGCCGGCATCGCCGTAGCAGCGTGGTTTACGAGCGCCACAAAGGCTAAGACTGCATACGCTCGGCCGCCGACGATAAATTGCGCCGCTCCGTTTAAGGCAGTCGATCCCGCTTTACCGCAGTTGCCCCGTTCGATCGATCGATAGAGGCCCGCCGCCACTTTGCGGGATCCCCCGCCGTAAGCTCTCCGCCACTTTGGCGCGGGCGGAGGTGTATTCCGCCTTCTCGGATACTGAAAGGGGGGCGCCGAGAGAGGACGTAAAGTTGCCTCTCGACCGGGACGGAAACCATCTCTTACCTGAAGATTCTCTCACGAGTGCGAAACTCCATCCGACAGCTTTCCGTGAATCACTCGTGGCTATGTAAACACTCACGTACTGTTTCAGTGTTCGGTACGTGGCATGTGTTGAGCGCTCATTGCCGTGCTCACCTCTCGTTCACTTCCCTCGCCGGATAAAACCGTGAATAAAAGAGGAAAGTTGAATTTGACGGTAACGTAAGAGGCAAGCTATCTTCCATGAAATATTCTGTCGGCACCTCGAGGAAGCCGGCCGCGGTGGCCAAGCGGTTCTAGGCGCTTCAGTCCGGAACCGCGCGACTGCTACGGTCGCAGGTTCGAATCCTGCCTCGGGCATGGATGTGTGTGATGTCCTTAGGTTAGTTCGGTTGTGCTGTGTGCATGTGTTGAGCGCTCATTGCCGTGCTCACCTCTCGTTCACTTCCCTTGCCGGATAAAACCGTGAATAAAAGAGGAAAGTTGAATTTGACGGTAACGTAAGAGGCAAGCTATCTTCCATGAAATATTCTGTCGGCACCTCGAGGAAGCCGGCCGCGGTGGCCAAGCGGTTCTAGGCGCTTCAGTCCGGAACCGCGCGACTGCTACGGTCGCAGGTTCGAATCCTGCCTCGGGCATGGATGTGTGTGATGTCCTTAGGTTAGTTAGGTTTAGGTAGTTCTAAGTTCTAGGGGACTGATGACCTGAGATGTCAAGTCCCATAGTGCTCAGAGCCATTTGAACCATTTGAATCTCGAGGAACATGGCCCCACTGGACACGGAAATAGGCAATATTAATGTTCCACATCAACATTTATTTTGTAGTTCTGTGCAAACCGGTTGGCTGGGCCACCGTGGTTTAACGGCGCAATTCGGAGAATGCTCAGGAAGCAAAGGCAGTTCACTCGCGGTACAAGAAAGATCGGGAGAATGAGGACAGGCAAAAGTTAGTAGAGATTCGTGCTGCTGTAAAAAGAGCGAAGCATTCAACCACTACCACCTTCATACCTCAGCAAAAGATGTTGCTGAAAACCCAAGGAAATTCTGGTCTTGCGTAAAATCGGTAAGCGGGTCGAAGGCTTCCATCCAGTCACTCACTGATCAGGGAAGACAGCACAACGAAAGCTGAAATTTTAAATTTAGCATTTGACAAATCTTTCACGCAGGAGGATCGTACAAACATACCGCCGTTTGAGTCTCGTACAGATTCCCGTATGGAGAACATAGTGATAGGCATCCCTGACGTTGTGAAGCAGCTGAATGGGTTGAAAATAAATAAATCCCGAGGTCCCGATGGGATTCCAGTTCGGTTTTACAGAGAGTACTCTACTGCTTTGGCTCCTTACTTAGCTTGCATTTATCGCGAATCTCTTGCCCAACGTAAAGTCCCGAGCGGCTGGAAAAAAGCGCAGGTGACGCCTGTATATAAGAAGGGTAGAAGGACGGATCCTCAAAATTACAGACCAATATCCTTAACATCGGTTTGTTGTAGGATTCTCGAACATATTCTCAGTTCGAATATAATGAATTACCTTGAGACAGAGAAGTTGCTGTCCATGCATCAGCACGGCTTTAAAAAGCTTCGCTCCTGCGAAACGCAACTCGCCCTTTTTTCACATGATATCATGCGAACCACGGATGAAGGGTATCAGACGGATGCCCTATTCCTTGACTTCCGGAAAGCGTTTGACTCGGTGCCCCACTGCAGACTCCTAACTAAGGTACGAGCATATGGGATTGGTTCCCAAGTATGTGAGTGGCTCGAAGACTTCTTAAGTAATACAGCCCAGTACGTTGTCCTCGATGGTGAGTGTTCATCGGAGGTGAGAGTATCATCTGGAGTGCCCCAGGGAAGTGTGGTAGGTCCACTGTTGTTTTCTATCTACATAAATGATCTTTTGGATAGGGTGGATAGCAATGTGCGGCTGTTTGCTGATGATGCTATGGTGTACGGGAAGGTGTCGTCGTTGAGTGACTGTAGGAGGAAAGAAGATGACTTGGACAGGATTAGTGATTGGTGTAAAGAATGGCAGCTAACTCTAAATATACATAAATGTAAATTAATGCAGATGAATAGGTAAAAGAATCCCGTAATGTTTGAATACTCCGTTAGTAGTGTAGCGCTTGACACAGTCACGTCGATTAAATATTTGGGCGTAACATTGCAGAGCGATATGAAGTGGGACAAGCATGTAATGGCAGTTGTGGGGAAGGCGGATAGTCGTCTTCGGTTCATTGGTAGAAGTTTGGGAAGATGTGGTTCATCTGTAAAGGAGACCGCTTATAAAACACTAATACGACCTATTCTTGAGTACTGCTCGAGCGTTTGGGATCCCTATCAAGTCGGATTGAGGGAGGATATAGAAGCAATTCAGAGGCGGGTTGCTGGATTTGTTACTGGTAGGTTTGATCGTCACGCGAGTGTTACGGAAATGCTTCAGGAACTCGGGTGGGGGTCTCAAGAGGAAAGGAGGCGTTCTTTTCGTGAATCGCTACTGAGGAAATTTAGAGAACCAGCATTTGAGGCTGACTGCAGTACAATTTTACTGCCGCCAACTTACATTTCGCGGAAAGACCACAAAAATAAGACAAGAGAGATTAGGGCTCGTACAGAGGCATATAGGCAGTCATTTTTCCCTCGTTCTGTTTGGGAGTGGAACAGGGAGAGAAGATGCTAGATGTGGTACGAGGTACCCTCCGCCACGCACCGTATGGTGGATTGTGGAGTATGTATGTAGATGTAGATCCTGAAACAAGATGACACTAAGCAGATTGTCTACTCGAGTATCAACACGATACGACAGCTGTACAAGAATTGTTCCTCCAAAAGTATGGGACCTCTGACGACTACACATTGAGGTCACAAAAGTCATGCGACACATCATAACATCATATCGGATCTCCCCCGGCGTAGTGGAGCAGCACGACATGGCATGGATCCAACAAGTCGTTGAAAGTTGCCCGCAAGTACACTACTGGCCATTAAAATTGCTACACCAAGAAGAAATGCAGATGATAAACCGGTATTCATTGGACAAATATATTATACTAGAAGTGACATGTGATTACACTTTCACGCAATTTAGGTGCATAGATCCTGAGAAATCAGTACCCAGAACAACCACCTCTGGCCGTAATAAAGGCCTCGATACGCCTGGGCATTGAATCAAACAGAGCTCGGATGGCGTGTACAGGTACAGCTGCCCATGCAGCTTCAACACAATACCACAGTTCACCAAGAGTAGTGACTGGCGTATTGTGACGAGCCAGTTGCTCGGCCACCATTGACCAGACGTTTTCAGTTGGTGAGAGATCTGGAGAATGTGCTGGCCAGGGCAGCAGTCGAACATTTTCTGTATCGAGAAAGGCCCGTACAGGATCTGCAACATGCGGTCGTGCATTATCCTGCTGAAATGTAGGGTTTCGCAGGGATCTAATGAAGGGTAGCGCCACGGGTCGTAACACATCTTAAATGTAACGTCCACTGTTGAAAATGCCGTCAATGCGAACAAGAGGTGACCGAGACGTGTAACCAATGGCACCCCATACCATCACGCCGGGTGATATGCCAGTATGGCGATGACGAATACACGCTCCCAATGTGCGTTCACCGCGATGTCGCCAAACACGGATGCGACCATCGTGATGCTGTAAACAGAACCTGGATTCATCCGAAAAAATGACGTTTTGCCATTCGTGCACCCAGGTTTGTCGTCGAGTACACCATCGTAGGCGCTCCTGTCTGTGATGCAGCGTCAAGGGCAACCGCAGCCACGGTCTCCGAGCTGATAGTCCGTGCTGCTGCAAACGTCGTAGAGCTGTTCGTGCAGATGGTTGTTGTCTTGCAAACGTCCCCACCTGTTGACTCAGTGATCGAGACGTGGCTGCACGATCCGTTACAGCCTTGCGGACGACTATCCGCCTTCGCCACAACTGCCATTACATTCTTGTCCCACTTCATATCGCTCTGCAATGTTACGCCCAAATATTTAATCGACGTGACTGTGTCAAGCGCTACGCTACTAATGGAGTATTCAAACATTACAGGATTCTTTTACCTATTCATCTGCATTAATTTACATTAATCTATAGTTAGAGTTAGCTGCCATTCTTTACAGCAATCTCGACTGCTAGTGATAGGAGGCCGTTGGGATCCAGCACGGCGACGGCGTTCCGTATAAACACCCCCCCCCCCTGAACCCACCGATTCCATATTCTGCTAACAGTCATTGGATCTCGACCAACGCGAGCAGCAATGTCGCGATACGATAAACCGCAATCGCGATAGTCTACAATCCGATCTTTACCAAAGTCGGAAACGTGATGGTACGCATTTCTCCTCCTTACACGAGGCATCACAACAACGTTTCACCAGGCAACGCCGGTCAACTGCTGTTTGTGTATGAGAAATCGGTTGGAAACTTTCCTCATGTCGGCACGTTGTAGGTGTCGCCACTGGCGCCAACCTTGTGTGAATGCTCTGGAAAGCTAATCATTTGCATATCACAGCATCTTCTTCCTGTCGGTTAAATTTCTCGTCTGTAGCACGTCGTCTTCGTGGTGTAGCAATGTTAATGGCCAGTAGTGTAATATTGTCGTCTTTACAGCCGACCATAATTGCGAAAGAATTGCGTGTGCAGGATTTTGTGCACGAGCTGACCTCTCCATTATGTCGCATAAATGTTCGATGGGTTTCATGTTAGGTGATACGGGTGACCAAACCATTAGCTCGAACTGTCGGATATGTTCTTCAAAGCAGTCACGAACAACTGTGGCTTGGTGACATAGCGCATTGTCATCCATAAAAATTCCATCGTTGTCTTGGAACATGAAGCCCATGAATGGCTGCAAATTCTCCAAGTAGCCTAATGCAACCATTCCCGGTCCACCCCACCCGAGAGGCGACTTTAAAATTTCAAATCGTTTATATATTGTACACAGCAACGGTGCTATCACACTTCCCTGTGGTACTCCGGATATTACGTTTACATCTGTCGATTTAACTCCGATAAGAGCGTCGTGCCTGCAAGAAAATCTTGAATCCAATCGCAGGTCGGCTCCGATACTCCGTAAGATCGTATTTTTTTCATTAAACGACAATGCGGGACGGTCTCAACGCCTTACTGAACTCAAGGAACACGGCATCAGCCTGAGAGCCGTTGTCCAGTGCTCTGCGGATCTCATGGGAGAAGAGAGCGAGCTGAGTTCCTCTGAGAAGTGGCTGACCTCCTTCACTTAACGACCGAGAGCAGCGGCGTTCGCGTACATTTGTCGGTGCTGACAGACAAGCAACACTGCGTGAAATAACGGCAGAAATCAATGTGGGACGCACGTTTCACAGGATCTCTGTTCGCGGAACCCATGTTCATTTTCGAAGAACGTCATAATTCTTGAGCAAAAACATGTTACACAATTGTACAAGAGATTGACGTCAACAATATAGGTCTATAGTTGTGTGGATCTGTCTTACGGCATTTCTTGGAAACGAGAATAACTTGCGCTTTTTACGAATCGTCAGGTTCCTTTTGTGCACGAGCACGACCTGAGCTCTCCACTGTGTCCCATAAATATTCGATGGGATACATGTTGGGCTACCTGGGTGGGGAAATCATACTGTCTAAATGTTCGGAACGCTCTTCAAAATAATAGCGAACAATTGTGGCCTGGCTTGAGAAGTCCATGAATGGCTGCAAATGGTCTCCTAGTAGCTGAACAGAACCATTTCCAGTCAATGATCGGTTCAGTTGGACCGGAGAATTCAGTCTGTCCAATGTAAACGCAACCCCACACCGTTGTGGAGCCACCACCAGCATGCACAGTGCTGTCTCGACAATCCAGGTCCATCGCTTTGTGGGGAGTCCACTTCACTCGGACGGAAATCTGGACTAATCTGACCAGTGCACGGTTTTCCAGTCAGGGGTCCAGCTGATATGGTCACGAGGCCAGGAGAGACGATGCAGGCGATGTCGAGCTGTTAGCAAATGCGATCGCGTCGGTCGTCTGCTGCCACAACCCATTAACGCCAAATTGCGCCGCTCTGTCCTAACGGATGCGTTCGTCGTACGTCCCACATTTATTTCTGCCGTTATCTCAGGCAGTGTTGCTTGTCTGTTAGCACCGACAGCTCTATGCAATCGCCGCTGCTCTCGGTCGTTAAGTGAAGTCCGTCGGCCACTGCGTTATCGGTGGTGAGAGGAAATGCCTGAAATTCGGTGCTCTCAGCACGCTCTTGACCCTGTCGATGTCGCAATACTGAAATCCCATAACGATTTCCGAAATGGATGTTTCGCTCAAAGTCTGTTAGTTGCCGTCGTGCGGTCATAATCACGTCGGAAACGTTTTCTCATGAATAAGCTGAGTGTAACTGTCAGCTCCACCAATGCACTGCCTTTTTATACCTTGTACGTGCTATACTACCTCGATCTGTATATATGTATACCGCTATCCCATGAATCACGTCGCCTCAAAAAAATGTTCAAATGTGTGTGAAATGTTATGGGACTTAACTGCTAAGGTCACCAGTCCCTAAGCTTACACACTATTTAACCTAAATTACAAACACACACACACACACCCATGCTCGAACGTCTGCCGGGACCAGCCGCACAGTCTATGACTGCAGTGCCCCAGACCGCTCGGCTAACCCCGCGCGGTTTACGTCGCTTCAGTGTATATCATATGTTCACACTGAAGAGCCACAGAAACTGGCACACCTGCCTAACATCGTGTAGGGCTCCCACGAGCAAGCGGAAGTGCTGCCAGACGGGATGGCATGGACTCGACTAATGTCTGAAGTTGCGCCGGAGCGAAATGACACCATGAATCATGAATCCTGCAGGGCTGTTGATAAATCCGTTAGATGTTAGATTCATGGTGCCATTTCCCTCCAGCGCAACTTCAGACATTAGTCGAGTCCACGCCATCCCGTCTGGCAGCACTTCCGCTTGCTCGTGGGAGCCCTTGGTTCAAATGGTTCAAATGGCCCTGAGCACTATGGGACTTAACATCTATGGTCATCAGTCCCCTAGAACTTAGAACTACTTAAACCTGTCTAACCTAAGGACAGCACACAACACCCAGTCATTACGAGGCAGAGAAAAATCCCTGACCCCGCCAGCAATCGAACCCGGGAACCCGGGCGCGGGAAGCGGTGGGAGACCTACACGATGTTATGCAGGTGTGCTAGTTTCTGTGGCTCTTCAGTGTACACATATGATATACACTGATGCGACGTAATTCATGGGATAGCGGTATGCAGATATACCGGCGGCGGTAGTATCGCATATATAGGGCAGTGCATTTGCGGAGCTGACATTCATACTCAGCTCATCCATGAGTAAATCTTACCGACGTGATTATGACCGCACGATGGGAACTAACAGACTTTGAGCGCAGAATGGTAGTTGTAGCTACACACATGCGACTTTCCATTTCGGAAACCGTTATGGGAATTCAATATTCCGAAAGCCACATGGTCAAGAGCGTGCCGAGAGTAACAAATTTCAGGCAGTGCGTCTCAGCACCGACAATGCAGTTAAAAACCGAGAGCAGCAGCGATTGCATAGAGCTGTCGGTGCTAACAGACAAGCAACACTGCGTGAAATAACCGCAGAAATAAATGTGGGACGTACGACGAACGTATCCGTTAGGACAGAGCGGCGGAATTTAGTGTTAATGGGCTATGGCAGCAGACGACCAAAGCGAGTGCCTCTGCTGACAGCACGACATCGCCTGCAGCGCCTCTCCTGGCCTCGTGACCGTATCAGTTGGACCCCTGACTGGAAAACCGTGCACTGGTCAGATGAGTCCAGATTTCCGTCCGAGTGAGGCGGATACCCCACGACGCGATGGACCGGGATTGTCGAGACAGCACTGTGCATGCTGGTGGTGGCTCCACAACGGTGTCGGGTTGCGTTTACATCGAAATTACATCTGCTCGGACCTCTTACAACGTTATTGTTTATAAAAAACCAGATGGTACTTTGGGACACAGTGTTCACCGGAAGCCGACACTCACAGATTGGTATCTGCATCCTAAGAGTTGTCACCCACCACACCAACGTAGTGGCGTCCATAGGACTTTGGTACGGAGAGCACATGCCATTTCCGACGCGGACAGCTTAACCCAAGAACTTGAGCATCTGATGGCTGTTTTAAAGGAAAATGGATACACCGAGAAGCAGATTCGTCGGGCTATGGAGTTTGGACCGTCTCCGGAGGTGTACGAAGAGGAACATAGATCTGTGGCCTTTCTTCCTTATGCTGGAGGCTTATCGTTTAAGATTGGACGAATTTTAAGGAGTTTTAACATCAAGAGTGTGTTCCGTCCACCTTCTAAGATTAGCCTCTGGGTCTGAGCACTATGGGTATTCTGAGGGCATCAGTCGCCTAGAAAAAACTATTTAAACCTAAGTAACCTAAGGACAAAACACACATCCATGCCCGAGGCAGGATTCGAACCTGCGACCGTAGCGGTCACGCGGTTCCAGACTGAAGCGCCTAGAACCGCTCGGCCACACCGGCCGGCTCTAAGATTAGGGCACTGCTCGGCTCTGTGAAAGATGATTTGGGGCTTAGGAAACCCGGTGTGTACAAAATTCCGTGTCAGTGTGGGAAAGCTTACATTGGCCGTTCGATTCGCACAGTGCATGACAGGTGTGTGGAAGATCGCCGTCATACGAGGCTACAACAGCCGGAAAAATCGGCAGTAGCGGAACACTGCCTAAATGAGGGACACAGTATGAAATTTGATGAAACTGCGGTAGTTGCCAACATTTCCGGCGATTGAAATTAGGTCGGCTGATAATTTAATCAACAGAGACAATCGGTTTCCTCTTAGCAAGACGTGGAATCCTGTATTATCTCGCATCAAAACTGAACGTTCTTCGGTGCGGCCCTGAGTGCGATATATCGTTGCCAGCAGTGTTCCACTAAGGGCCTCCCTGTCTTGGAAGGCAGTAACCGTGATGGGCGGCGCATGCGCCGTGTAGTGAACGGCGGCCTATACAGGGTGTTGCAAACATTCCTCACACACAAATAAAGAAAAGATGTTATGTGGACATGTGTCCGGAAATGCTTAATTTGCATGTTGGAGCTCATTTTAGTTTCGTCAGTATGTACTGTACTTCCTCGATTGGCCCAATTGAAGGAAGGTAATGTTGACTTCGGTGCTTGTGTTGACATGCGACTCATTCCTCTACAGTACTAGCATCAAGCACATCAGTACGTAGCATCAACAGGTTAGTGTTCATCACGAACGTGGTTTTGCAGTCAGTGCAATGTTTACAAATGCGGAGTTGGCAGATGCCCATTTGATGTATGGATTAGCACGGGGCAATAGCCGTGGCGCGGTACGTTTGTATCGACACAGATTTCCAGAACGAAGGTGTCCCGACAGGAAGACGTTCGAAGCAATTGATCGGCGTCTTAGGGAGCGCGGAACATTCGAGCCTATGACTCGCGACTGGGGAAGACCTAGAACGACGAGGACACCTGCAATGGACGAGGCAATTCTTCGTGCAGTTGACGATAACCCTAATGTCAGCGTCAGAGAAGTTGCTCCTGTACAAGGTAACGTTGACCACGTCACTGTATGGAGAGTGCTACGGGAGAACCAGTTGTTTCCGTACCGTGTACAGCGTGTGCAGGCACTATCAGCAGCTGATTGGCCTCCACGGGTACACTTCTGCGAATGGTTCATCCGACAATGTGTCAATCCTCATTTCAGTGCAAATGTTCTCTTTACGGATGAGGCTTCATTCCAACGTGATCAAATTGTAAATTTTCACAATCGACATGTGTCGGCTGACGAGAATCCGCACGCAGTTGTGCAGTCACGTCATCAACACAGATTTTCTGTGAACGTTTGGGCAGGCACTGTTGGTGATGTCTCGATTGGGCCCCATGCTCTTCCACCTACGCTCAATGGAGCACGTTATCACGATTTCATACAGGATACTCTACCTGTGCTGCTAGAGCATGTGCCTTTACAAGTACGACAAAACATGTGGTTCGTGCACGATGGAGCTCCTGCACATTTCACTCGAAGTGTTCGTACGCTTCTCAACAACAGATTCGGTGACCGATGGAATCGTAGAGGCGGACCAATTCTGTGGCCTCCACGCTCTCCTGACCTCAACCCTCTTGACTTTCATTTATGGGGGCATTTGAAAGCTCTTGTCTACGCAACCCCGGTACCAAATGTAGAGACTCTTCGTGCTCGTATTGTGGACGGCTGTGATACAATACGCCATTCTCCAGGGCTACATCAGCGCATCAGGGATTCCATGCGACGGAGGGTGGATGCACGTATCCTCGCTAACGGAGGACATTTTGAACATTTCCTGTAACAAAGTGTTTGAAGTCACGCTGGTACGTTCTGTTGCTGTGTGTTTCCATTCCATGATTAATGTGATTTGAAGAGAAGTAATAAAATGAGCTGTAACATGGAAAGTAAGGGTTTCCGGACACATGTCCACATAACATATTTTCTTTATTTGTGTGTGAGGAATGTTTCCTGAAAGTTTGGCCGAACCGTTTTGTAACACCCTGTATAGGGCGTCGATTTGCAGCCTGGCGTCAGTTCTCAGCGGGACTCATCAGCAGAAGCAGCATTTCCTGAAGATGGCGACCAGTTGGATCGCCGAAACATCAGGTCAAGATGATTTTAGGATCCGGCAGCAAACCCGAAGAGACTTTCAAGAAGTCAGTTCTACTCATCTATCACGACTTAACCTCTTCTCCCAAAAGTTACGAATAATAATGGCGTCACTCTGTGTGTGTGCGTGTGTGTGTGTGTGTGCGCGCGCGCTCCCAGTTTTCTGCGGCGCTACACGCCAAGCTCTTTAGAATTTCTTAATACCCTGTGCGACCAGTGGAGCGAGAAATTAGCTGCCCGCCTGGTGGCACGCTATTAGTATGCCCGATACTTGTCACACGCGCTATCGTCTGTAATGAGCGAAGGTAGAGTTAAATTAGTTCTCAATATCTAAGTGATTAATGACGGAGACGGCAAACAGTGGCCGCGCGGGATTAGCCGAGCGGTCTAAGGCGCTGCATTCTCGGACTATGCGGCTGATCCCGGCAGAGGTTCCTCCCTCGGGCATGGGTGTATGTATTTGTGCTTAGGATAATTTACCTTAAGTAGTGTGTAAGCTTAGGGACTGATGACTTTAGAAGTTAAGTCCCATAAGATTTCACACACATTTGAACGAATTTTTTTCGCAAATAGTGGCGGGGCTATAGAGGGTCTATACAAGGGCGACTTACTTGAGGACAATAGTATGGAAATGGAAGACGAAGTAGATGAAGATGAAATGGGAGATATGATACTGCGTGAAGAATTTGACAGAGCACTGAAAGACCTGAGTCAGAACTACTGACAGCCTTGCGAGAGCCAGTCCTGACAAATCTCTACCATCTGGTGAGCAAAATGTATGAGACAGGCGAAATAACGTCAGACTTCAAGAAGAATATAATAATTCCAATTCCAAAGAAAGCAGGTGCTGACAGATGTGAAAATTGCTGAACTATCAGTTTAATAAGTCACAACTGCAAAATACTAACGCGAATTCTTAACAGACGAATGGAAAAACTAATAGATGCCGACCTCGGGGAAGATCAGTTTGGATTCCGTAGAAATGTTGGAACACGTGAGGCATTACTGACCCTACGACTTATCTTAGAAGAAAGATTAAGGAAAGGCAAACCTACGTTTCTAGCATTTGTAGACTTAGAGAAAGCTTTTGACAATGTTGATGGGAATACTGTCTTTCAAATTCTGAAGGTGGCAGGGGTAAAATACAGGGAGGGAAAGGCTATTTACAATTTGTACAGAAACCAGATGGCAGTTATAAGAGTCGAGGGGCATGAAAGGGAAGCAGTGATTGGGAAGGGAGTGAGACAGGGTTTTAGCCTCTCCCCGATGTTATTCAGTCTGTATATTGAGCAAGCAATAAAGGAAACAAAAGAAAAGTTCGCAGTAGGAATTAAAATCCATGGAGAAGAAATAAAAACTTTGAGGTTCGCTGATGACATTGTAATTCTGTCAGAGACAGCAAAGGACTTGGAAGAGCGGTTGAACGGAATGGACAGTGTCTAGAAAGGAGGATATAAGATGAACATCAACAAAAGCAAAACGAGGATAATGGAATGTAGTCGAATTAACTCGAGTGATGCTGAGGGAATTAGATTAGGAAATGAGACACTTAAAGTAGTAAACGAGTTTTGCTATTTGGGGAGCAAAATAACTGATGATGGTCGAAGTAGAGAGGATATAAAATGTAGACTGGCAATGGCAAGGAAAGCGTTTCTGAAGAAGAAAAACTTGTGAACATCGAGTATAGATTTGAATGACAGGAAGTCGTTTCTGAAAGTATTTGTATGATGTGTAGCCATGTATGGAAGTGAAACGTGGACAATAAATAGTTTAGACAAGAAGAGAATAGAAGCGTTCGAAATGTGGTGCTACAGAAGAATGCTGAAGATTAGATGGGTAGATCACATAACTAATGAGGAGGTGTTGAATGGAATTGGGGAGAAGAGGAGCTTGTGGCACAACTTGACTAGAAGAAGGGATCGGTTGGTAGGACATGTTGTGAGGCATCAAGGTATCACCAAATTAGCTTTGGAGGGCAGCGTGGAGGGTAAAAATCGTAGAGGGAGACCAAGAGATGAATACACTAAGCAGATTCAGAAGGATGTAGGTTGCAGTAGGTACTGGGAGATGAAAAAGCTTGCACAGGATAGAGTAGCATGGAGAGCTACATCAAACCAGTCTCAGGACTGAAGACCACAACAACAAGAACAACAGTGGCGGAGAGAAGCGACGATAGCCCTGTTCGTAGCAGACGTCACAGCATGCATTCGTTAAAACGCCTTTCTGCATCCTAGTCCTCACATACAGTGAGGTTACAAAATTCACGGTTATGCGCATATACAGATGACGGCAGTGTCGCATATGCAAGGCATAAAAGGCCACTGCTTTGGTGGCGTTCTGATCATAAATAAAAGCTATCCATCGTCAGGCCACGAGTGGCCTCCCGGGACCATCCGACCGCCGTGTCATCCTTAGTGGAGGATGCGGATAGGAGGGTTGTGGGGTCAGCACACCGCTCTCCCGGTCGTTATGATGATTTTCTTTGACCGGAGCCGCTACTATTCGGTCGAGTAGCTCCTGAGTTGGCATCACGAGGCTGAGTGCACCCCGTAAAATGGCAACAGCGCATGGCGGCCCGGATGGTCACCCATCCAAGTGCCGACCACGCCCGACAGCGCTTAACTTCGGTGATCTCACGGGAACCGTTGTAGCCACTGCGGCAAGGCTGTTGCCACTTCTATTCTGATGTTACATCCTGAAATCTTTCCGACGTCTCCTGCACTACGTGAATTAGTATACTTTGAACGTGGAATAGTAGCTGAAGCTAGAACATGGGACATTCAATTTCGGAAATCGTTAAGGAATTCAATATTCCGAGATCCACAGTATCCAGAATACCGTATTTGAGGCATTACCTCTCACCAAGGACGGCGAAGTGGCCGACCTCCTTCACTTAACGACCGAGAGCAGCGGCGTATGCTTACAGTTGTCGGTGCTGACAGACAAGCAACACTGCGTGAAATAACCCCAGATACAAATGTGGGACGTAAAACGAACGTATCCGTTAGGACAGTGCGGTGAAATTTGGCATTAGGGGAAAGTCTAGATAGAGGACACACAAACCTGTCTTATAAAAAATTATTGCTAGTTTTTCTAGGAATAACACGTATCAGTTACAGGTGCCTAACTTTTAACACAAACTTTAAATATATTGTGTATCATGTAATAAGATTTCTATGCATTAGTGTGACAGTACGAAAGAGAGAGACAAAGATATTCTTTATTACTTTGTAGTGAAGCGCGTTTAGATAATTAATCTTGGACAGTAATCTTTTGTTTTTGTTAAGATTTAATTTCATGAGAGAGGAGTCTGTTCTGTATTGAGTAGTACAAATTTACGCCATTGCCACATTTTGATCGTTGTTGTTGTGGTCTTCAGTCCAGAGACTGCTTTGATGCAGCTCTCCATGCTACTCCATCCTGTAAAAGGTTCTTCATCACCCAGTACCTACTGCAGCCTACATCCTTCTGAATCTGCTTAGTGTATTCATCTCTCGGTCTCCCTGTACCATTTTTACCCTCCACGCTGCCCTCCAATACTAAACTGGTGACTCCTTGACGCCTCAGAATATGTCCTACCAACCGATCCCTTCTTCTAGTCAAGTTGTACCACAAATTTCTCTTCTCTCCAATTCTATTCAGTACCTCCTCATTAGTTATGTGATCTACCCATCTAATCTTCAGCATTCTTCTGTAGCACCACATTTCGAACGCTTCTATTCTCTTCTTGTCCAAACTATTTATCGTCCATGTTTCACTTCCATACATGGCTACACTCCACACAAATACTTTCAGAGACGACCTCCTGACACTTAAATCTATACTCGATGTTAACAAATTTCTCTTCTTCAGAAACGCTTTCCTTGCCACTGCCAGTCTACATTTTATATCCTCTCTACTTCGACCATGATCAGTTATTTTTCTCCCCAAATAGCAAAACTCCTTTACTACTTTCTCATTTCCTAATCTGATTTCCTTAGCATCACCCGACTTAATTCCATTATCCTCGTTTTGCTTTTGTTGATGTTCATCTTATATCCATCTTTCAAGACACTGTCCAATCCGTTCAACTGCTCTTCCAAGTCCTTTGCTGTCTCTGACAGAATTACAATGTCATCGGCGAACCTCAAAGTTTTTATTTCTTCTCCATGGATTTTTCTGTTGTTTCCTTTACTGCTTGCTCAATATACAGACTGAATAGCATCGGGGAGGAGCTACAACCCTGTCTCACTCCCTTCCCAACCACTGCCTCCCTTTCATGCCCCTCGACTCTTATAACTGCCATCTGCTTTCTGTACAAATTGTAAAATAGCTTTTCGCTCCCTGTATTTTACCCATGCCACCTTCAGAATTTGAAAGAGAGTATTCCAGTCAACATTGTCAAAAGCTTTCTTTAAGTCTACAAATGCTAGAAACGTAGGTTTGCCTTTCCTTAATCTATTTTCTAAGATACGTCGTAGGATCAGTATTGCCTCACGTGTTCCAACATTTCTACGGAATCTGAACTGATCTTCCCCGAGGTTGGCTCCTACCAGTTTTTTCCATTCGTCTGTAAAGAATTCGTGTTAGTATCTTGCAGCCGTGGCTTATTAAATTGATTGTTCGATAATCTTCACATCTGTCAACACCTGCTTTCTTTGGAATTGGAATTACTATATTCTTCTTGAAGTCTGAGGGAATTTCGCCTCTCTCATACATATTGCTCGCCAGATGGTAGAGTTTTTTCAGGACTGGCTCTCCCAAGGCTGTCAGTAGTCTAATGGAATGTTGTTTACTCCCGGGGCCTTGTTTCGACTCTTCCATCTCCATATGTTATCCTCAAGAGCATCGCCCTTCTATAGACCCTCTATATACTGCTTCCACCTATCATATACATCGGTATACTGCATATGATAGAGAATCGCCGATTCATGTACGAGAAGAATTTCTTTGACACTAAGGTCAATAAAACTTCGCTTATTTCAAAATTATTTCCGTAAGCGACGTATACTCTAGAGTGATCTGTTAATGAAATCTAGCTCGAGAGCAATTCCGACGGAGGCATTCAGTTCTAAATAAATAATTTGATGCTTTCTTCGGAAAAGAAGCGATTTCACGGATCTTTTTATTTATTTCTTTTTTTTTGCCTCCATTGTTTCTAAGAACTGACGGCAAATCTGATTGCTATGCATCGGAGCCCCGACGAATATTTCTCCGCAACTTTGACTAACACTTTCAGCTTCAATACAGCATCTGCAGCAGCTGGAGCAAATCGTCATGACAACGGAAACGTATAGTGTGAAAGCAGTTTCACCCATCGCCCGTGTCCCACCAGCTGTGTATACATTCACTACAGCAGAACACGCACACAGACAATCACTCATACATATAAAGCGACAACACAAGGTGGTGTGGGAAACATCTCACTATAAAAGGCCCAGTATAGGCAAAATACACTCCTGGAAATGGAAAAAAGAACACATTGACACCGGTGTGTCAGACCCACCATACTTGCTCCGGACACTGCGAGAGGGCTGTACAAGCAATGATCACACGCACGGCACAGCGGACACACCAGGAACCGCGGTGTTGCCCGTCGAATGGCGCTAGCTGCGCAACATTTGTGCACCGCCGCCGTCAGTGTCAGCCAGTTTGCCGTGGCATACGGAGCTCCATCGCAGTCTTTAACACTGGTAGCATGCCGCGACGGCGTGGACGTGAACCGTATGTGCAGTTGACGGACTTTGAGCGAGGGCGTATAGTGGGCATGCGGGAGGCCGGGTGGACGTACCGCCGAATTGCTCAACACGTGGGGCGTGAGGTCTCCACAGTACATCGATGTTGTCGCCAGTGGTCGGCGGAAGGTGCACGTGCCCGTCGACCTGGGACCGGACCGCAGCGACGCACGGATGCACGCCAAGACCGTAGGATCCTACGCAGTGCCGTAGGGGACCGCACCGCCACTTCCCAGCAAATTAGGGACACTGTTGCTCCTGGGGTATCGGCGAGGACCATTCGCAACCGTCTCCATGAAGCTGGGCTACGGTCCCGCACACCGTTAGGCCGTCTTCCGCTCACGCCCCAACATCGTGCAGCCCGCCTCCAGTGGTGTCGCGACAGGCGTGAATGGAGGGACGAATGGAGACGTGTCGTCTTCAGCGATGAGAGTCGCTTCTGCCTTGGTGCCAATGATGGTCGTATGCGTGTTTGGCGCCGTGCAGGTGAGCGCCACAATCAGGACTGCATACGACCGAGGCACACAGGGCCAACACCCGGCATCATGGTGTGGGGAGCGATCTCCTACACTGGCCGTACACCACTGGTGATCGTCGAGGGGACACTGAATAGTGCACGGTACATCCAAACCGTCATCGAACCCATCGTTCTACCATTCCTAGACCGGCAAGGGAACTTGCTGTTCCAACAGGACAATGCACGTCCGCATGTATCCCGTGCCACCCAAGGTGCTCTAGAAGGTGTAAGTCAACTACCCTGGCCAGCAAGATCTCCGGATCTGTCCTCCATTGAGCATGTTTGGGACTGGATGAAGCGTCGTCTCACGCGGTCTGCACGTCCAGCACGAACGCTGGTCCAACTGAGGCGCCAGGTGGAAATGGCATGGCAAGCCGTTCCACAGGACTACATCCAGCATCTCTACGATCGTCTCCATGGGAGAATAGCAGCCTGCATTGCTGCGAAAGGTGGATATACACTGTACTAGTGCCGACATTGTGCATGCTCTGTTGCCTGTGTCTATGTGCCTGTGGTTCTGTCAGTGTGATCATGTGATGTATCTGACCCCAGGAATGTGTCAATAAAGTTTCCCCTGCCTGGGACAATGAATTCATTGTGTTCTTATTTCAATTTCCAGGAGTGTAGAAATAACAGTAAGTCAAGATAGCTGAATGATTTTGTAAATGACAACAACGCACTCCTCGTTCGTATTCTTAGCCGCATTTTCTGGTAAGAGTACGCGACATGCAGTCAAAGTGT